>NC_091457.1:151011468-151333968 GCF_027789765.1 Dendropsophus ebraccatus | reverse complement strand
GGAAGGAATCTTTTCTTCCTATACAACAAACAGAATTTAACTGTGTCGCTCCTGTGACCAATATTATATAAGTGCATGAAGCGGCTCTATTTCTATTTCCTTTGGTGAAAATTATAACAAGAAGAATCTCTGTGGTCAAAGGTTTTGTAGGAGAGAAATCCATTTCATCTGGCTCCCTGCTGGTCCAGGGATTAGGAAGGTGGAATTGCGTTTTATCAGAAACTGTGATGGTGAAGCAACATTGTCTTCCCCTTTTCTTTTTTTAATCTTTGGTTTCCCTTCCTAAACATATCACCTCAAGTTAAAAAAAAGAAGAAGAAAAGAAATTAAAAACTATTCCCTTTATTTAAGAAGATTAAGAGAGCTTGGAAGTGAAAATCTTTCAACCACAAATAAGCAGATAGAGGGAGTTTCCATATAGTAATTTTTTACATAACATCTTTCATTGTAGAAGCTAAACAGCCGCTGAGCCTTCGTTGTTTTGTTATTCACACATTGCACTTAGCTAAGTAAAAACAGGATATTCTGCCAGCACTTTTTTTTTTTTTTTTTCAAATTGGCTTGGCGAGCTATAAAAGTAATAGAAAGCATACTCACCTGCCCCGATTCCCAACAGCTGCCATTCTAACAACTCCCGATCCTCACCGCTCTTCCACTCAATTACTGTACACAGCAGTGATCAGCCTAAGCCAGAATTTGGCCAGAGTCCCATTAGAAAAGGCAGGCATGGGGTATGGGAACATAATAAATTACATATACATACCTGTAACTGCTTTAGGGTCTCAATCATTTTTAGCTGGAATCCAGGTACATCACATACCTGGCTCTTCCAGCTGCAACATCACGGCCTAGCTGACCAATTGCCTGCTCAACCAGTCAGTGATTGGCTGAGCAGGCAATCGATCACACACATGATCACCCATATGTGACGTTGCACCTGAAAGAGCTGCAGGTGACCGGTGACTGTAAACGGGGCCCCGGAGTGGCGCTTCAGGAAACAAGGATAGATAAAGCGTAACTGTCATGTTTTTTTTTTATTGCAGAAATCAGTAGTATAAGCGATTTTAAGAAACTCTGTAATAGGTTTCATCAGCCAAAAAAGCCTCCTTCTGTACTCAAGAAGCAATCTCCCAGCCTCCCCCCCTGACTTCTTATCTGTGCATTATCAGGCAAACACGTCTTCATTACAGAGAAGCCAGTGAAGACGGTTTCTGCTCTCTCCATTGTAAGCCTATGAAGGGGGGAGGGGCCGAGGGAGATGAGGGAGCAGGAAGAGGTGACATGAAGGTCAGCTGTTTGTAGACTCTCTGGGCAGCTAAAACGCTAAATTCAGGTGTCAGAAAGGTCAGTGCTTATCTATGAACTTACTGAGAGAAGATTGCAGGGTGTTGTGCTGTGCAGGACTGCTCCGTGCTCAGTCACTCCTAACAGCCCCTCCCCTCTCCATAGCCACATAATGGAGACAGAAATCCTGCTTCTTCTGATGTGAGGGGGGAGGCTGGGAGATTGCTTTTTCAGTACAGAAAGAAACTCTTTTAGTACATAAAACCTATTACAGAGTTTCTTAAAATCGCTTGTACTGTTGATATTTAATGTTTTCAGAAAAATGACCCTGAAATGACAGTTACGCTTTAAGTATAGTTTATTATGTCCCACACCCTTTCCTGCCTTTTTTCTATTTTGTGGAACTTTTCCTTTAAAGGGGTTATCCAGCGCTACAAAAACATGGCCACTTTTCCCTCTCTTTTGTCTCCAGTTCAGGTGCGGTTTGCAATTAAGCTCCATTTACTTCAATGGAACTGAGTTTTAAACCCCACCCAATCTGGAGACAAGAGAGGGGGGGAAAAGTGGCCATGTTTTTGGAGCGCTGGATAACCCCTTTAAATGTAATAGAAGTAGAATTTCTATATTCCTCCCGACTTACAAGCATGTTTGGCAGACTGCGCATAGATTCAATTGGTAGAGGGTGAAAAGCATCACTAGCAGTGGCTTGTCTTCTCTGAGAACAAAATGTTTTGGTATGTCGGAATACAATTGACCAATTCTTCTCTTTCTCAACATAATTAACCATACACATTAGGTGGTTTGCTGTTCCTGCTGAAACCGACTCATCTGATCATAATCTTATGCCAATTACTAGCTGTAGCAATACTTTCGTCAGATTTTTTAATATGAAGTTCTGCACTTAAAAATACATTTTGTAGCATTTATTTGATAGCCTTTTTATTTGCAATCCAAAAAATAAGTCAATGGTCTGTGTCTTTAGAATTGGCCCAGCATATACTGTTCATGGTACGAAATTTGAAATTCCCATTTAAAATGTTTAATTAGCTTTAAATGTATATTATTATTATTATTATTATTATTATTATTATTATTATTATTCACACCTTAACCCCTTAACGACAGCCTGGGCCTTGGCGCAAGAGGGCAATAAGCAGCTGGGCCCTTACCCTCAATGATGGGCTGCCGCAATCGCGCAACCAACCGCTATTAACCCCTTAAACACCACAATTGCGCCGCTTGGCGTTTAGGTGTAAGTGACAGGAGCAGCTCCTGTCATTTACTGATCAGGACCCACGCAGCGTGTCTGCGGGGGTCCTGATTATATGGCCTGATTGCCGTAGGTCTCTTACCTTCCTCCGTGCAGTCGTTTATTTTTTCTCTTGATCAGTCCCGATATGAACAGTTAGACCCAAGTGATAAAATATTGTCATATGCCTACTGTTTTATTTATTTATTTATTTTTTTGGGGGGGAGGTTGAAAGATCCACTTTAAAAATTATCATTTTGTGTCACTTAAACATGTACAATACTTTTATGTTCTTTTTAAATTACAAAAAGTTTGTTTCAAAATTCCTAGTCATGCGAAAAGCCATCTATAGTCCTGTGCTACCATCTAGGGGAGATTTATGGTTAGTACAACACTCAAAAGGTTCCTTACTCGTCGTTTACTCATCATTTAAAAAAAAAAGTCACAATCCAATAAAATAAACTACAGATTAGCACCAATTGGAGAGCTACATTAATTTTTTTTTTCCCACTCCCCCCATAAAGTAATCTGGAATTCTTAAAAAAGTGATGTTTGGTTGTGGAGATCTCTGAAGTAAATCCCATTAAGGCTGGGTTCACACTATGTATATTTGAGGCTGTATTTGTGAGGCTGTATAGCAACCAAAACCAGGAGTGGATTGAAAACACAGAAAGGCTATGTTCACATAATGTTGTAATTGAGTGGATGGCCGTCATTTAATGGCAAATTTTTGCTGTTATTTTAAAACAACGGCTGTTATATTGAAATAATGGCAGTTATTTACCGTTATATGACGGCCATCCACTCAATTTCAACATTGTGTGAACAGAGCCTTTCTGTGTTTTCAATCCACTCCTGGTTTTGGTTGCTATGAGGACCTGACTTGAGGACCAAATACTGCCTGAAGTATACAGTGTGTGAACCCAGCCTTAAACTGCATGTGGCCATGGAGCTTGCAGAGATTATAAAATTATATCCTGTTGCTTCTTTAAATATCTCCTGTAATAACGTTTATTGCCAGAAGAGTCAACAACCTTCTCTTGGTTTTCTAAGACATTTTTGGACATTTTGACAGCAGCTTATTTGTTTGAGCACAGAATGAAGTTGGAGAACTGGACCCCATGAGAGTTCCTACTTGGATAAATTATCATTAGTAGTTCATGCCTCTCACTTGGAAGACTATAAACTCTCTCTTTTTAGTTGGCACTTCCTCCTCATGGTTGCCATCTTGGATTCATCAGTGATCTACTTTAATCATTGAGGATTTCCTTTTCTTTCCTGGAGGACATTGGGAATCAGCTGGTGTTGCTGATCCCTTAATACCCAGGAGCAGTCAACCTTTGTGAGTGCAGCTATGTTTTAACTTTTCCTGAACTGACACATGGAGAAAGCACACCCTTGTCCCATTTAACAGTTTCCGAGCCTTAAACACCCTATCTGGGGCACCAAACCTCCAGCCTCTTCCCACAATGGATTGGGTGACATAAGAGAGAACATCAAGCAGCACCCAAAGAGTCATATGCCCTGCAGTATTTCTCACCTTGCTTTAAGCCAGTGGGCACCCTCTGAAGATATAGATCCAAATAAGACTGTTGGCCCCTTGTTCACATACAGGTAAATCTGCAAGAGTCTCATGTGGAGTCCTGATTTACTTATAATTCAATAGTAAATCCTGGCACTCACCGATAGCATGTTCTTGAGGGTTTATTCAACATCCATAAACGTACAAGTGTGAACATAAAGCAGGATGCCTTTCGGCAACCGCCTTTATCAATTGCAGTTAAGAAAGGCGGTTGCCGAAACGCGTCCTGCTTTTTGTTCACACTTGTACGTTTATGGATGTTAAAAAAACCTGTTTCTGAGATAATGAATTGTGGGTTTTCCTTGGCGGTAAGCGAGAATCGCCAATATAAAGAGAAATAAACACTAGAAAAAGTTCACTCTGTTTGGAATGACTGTATATAATATAAATGTTTCACTTTTTATATTGAATTACGCACTGGATTAATGCACTTGTATCTAAATGTATCCATTATAAAGTTGCCTTATATGTTTTTCAGGCTGAACATAATTTTTAACCAAATTGGGCCAACCCAACTGGCACTTCTAAATGTTTTTTGTTTTTGTTTTTCAATTATTTCAAAGAAGGGAAGAACAATGTTAAATAAAACTCTAAAATTCCTATTTATGTGAATAACTTGCAAAAATAATGAGCATCCTATGGCCTCATATCCATATTGTATTACTAGTACCACAGACTCCTCTACACTCTCCTAAAATACATATATTCACACTTATCTCAATCATTTAATCACTTAAAATCACAAATCGATCACACATTTTATTGGTGTTTAGTGGTCAATTGACTATTCTATGGTGTGATCATAGAGTGGTACTAAGAAAGCCATAGTAACTCAGCTGACTGACTGAGTCTGTCCCAGACAGATATACCAGCAGAGCACTGATCCATGCTATGCAACTGCATTGATCAGTATAGGCAATCTAAAGATCACCTAAAATAAAATAGTTAAAGAAATAATAAAACATGTTATTAAACATTCAAAAACACCCCCCCCCCCCCCATAAAAGTAAAATAAATAAATAGTTTTAACAGTTACTAAAAAAAAAAGTTATTGTCAGAACAAATAAATTATGCTATTCCTAAAGCCAACAGTGTGGTCAACAGTGTAAATAGCAGAATCACGTTGCAGAAGAAATTGATCAAAAAGTTACATTGTCACAAATGTGATACTGGCAAAATCTACAGATAACAGAGCAGATAATGATCCCTCATACAGCCTCATAGATAGAAAATAGAAAACAAAGTAGGGATGAAAATAGAACAATTGTAAACAAATTAATTTCAATTTTTTTTAAGTAGTGCAATGATATAAAAAAAAAGTTATATATTGTGTTTCGTTGTCGTACTGACCCAAACAAAACATGTTATTTTTTTATTTTTTTATTTTGCTCCACTGCTTCTAGAAGGTGAGGATGGAAAATTGAAAATGCAAAAATGAAAAGTGTCATTAAAGGGTTAAAGTTACACTAAATAAATATGAACTCCCAGTCCACCTATTCATCACCAGGTAACAAATTCACGTCTTGCTGTTATGGTGACCATTAAGGGGCTTTATTCTGCAGTACTAGACAATCCATCAATTGTAAGTGATATGCTGAGCTGTCAAAGCAGCCACTCCATTCCTGATCTCTAAACACACCGCTCTATGAAGTGCCTGCTATCTCTTTTGGTCACAGCAGTTATATGACTGTAAGGATGGCTGTCAGCTGATGCTAGGTCTAAGTAGACCCATGAGAGCCCTGGTTGTCACAACTAATAGAAAAAAAGAACTAATAAGAACTTGCATGATCTAGCCCACACAATTACTTTAACTAGGCTCGGGGTTATCCAGCATTAGGAATTTTTTTTATATAAAGCTGCCTTGCTGGAGAACATAATAAACTTGTTATACTTACCTCCCCATGCTCCCCCCGGGGTCCTTTGCGGTATCTGACCACAGCTACTGCTATTTTGAGACAAACTTGTTTCAGTAGTGACATCCCGCTCAGCCAATCATTGACTGTGATAGGATAGCGCCATGGCCAGTGATTGGCTGAGCGGGCTGTCACTCCTGAAATGAAATTGTCTCTGAAGTGGTGGCTGCTGCAGTCAAAAAGGAACCTGGGGGAGTGCATAGAGGAAAGCAAAACATGTATATTATGTTCTCCAGCAGGGCAGCATTATATAAAAAAAATGTTGTAACGCTGGATAACCCCTTGAAGCAAGTAGTATTTAATACATGGGTTCTCTAAAGGGACCTGAAGGCAGGGGTATGACTGAAAGTGGGGGGAGGGGGAGAAGGAGAGGGGGCGGTGCTCGGCTGCAAATAAATAGGTTGATCACAATAACCGATGGCTGTGACTATTCCCAATAGCTCTACAGGTGTGTGTATATATATTTATACACTGTGATTACCCTAACCCAAAACAATCTGTACACAGTTCCTTACCCCAATGGGTAAATTTGCAGTGTAGCTGCCTTTAAACAACTTTAAAGATATCAATAGTACAAATGAATATAGAAACTCTGTAAATCTTTCTTTACACTTCATCTGAATTCTTCCCCCATCTCCCTTTTTATCTATTCATCACTAAGTAAATGTGTTAACAACAGAGTGTGTGTAACGCCTGGAGTAGTGGATCCACTGGACCGGCACCAGCGATGGCACAAACCTCACCAGGGAGCGGAGTCTAAGGGGCCGCTGGTTTTCACCAGAGCCCGCCGCAAGGCGGGATGGACTTGCTGCGGCAGGCGACCCCCAGGTCGCTACC
This sequence comes from Dendropsophus ebraccatus, assembly GCF_027789765.1. NCBI lineage: Eukaryota > Metazoa > Chordata > Amphibia > Anura > Hylidae > Dendropsophus > Dendropsophus ebraccatus. The sequence goes on along the minus strand of NC_091457.1, from coordinate 151,327,103 downwards.
CCTGGCTTGGTTGCTGGTGTCGGCAGGCGAGGCGTGGCAGGAGATGGCACAGGCAATGGTCTGCAGGTGAGAGCGCACGTGACAGGCTGGACACGGGAACAGGTGGAGTGGCAGGGAAACTGGAACCAGGAACAGGGACTTGGGACCAGGTAACGGACAGGACTCAGGAACAGGGACTTGGGACCAGGTAACGGACAGGACTCAGGAACAGGGACTTGGGACCAGGTAACGGACAGGACACAGGAACAACAGGGAGCTGGGCCAAACGCTATGGGAAGCATGTAGAGGCTCCAACACAGGGGACAGGGCATGCTGGGATTTATAGGGGAGTGATTGGGTGCAACTACCAATTAGGAGCGCACTGCCCCTTTAAATCTGAGACAGCCGGCGCGCGCGCGCCCGAGGAGGCGGGGACGCGCGCGCCGGCCGGCAGAGACCGCGACATGCACGGAGGGGAGGTGAGGCGCCCCAGGGGCCGAAGCAGCAGCAGCGCCGGGTCCCTACACAAGGACCCCGGCGGCTGCACGGGACAGGAGGCGGTCGCGGCGGCAACCCGGAACGCGGGAAGCCGCCGCGGCCGTGACAGTACCCCCCCCCTTTGGCCTCCCCCTCTTTCTTGCCTGCAAATGGCACAGGAAGCCACAAAGTCTTTGACATCTTGGGATAGGCTGGGCCACCAGTAGTGGCGAGAGATCCGTTGGCCGGTCTTACGGACTCCAGGGTGCCCGGCCTCCAACGAGGAATGTCCCCACTTCAAAATACCTCTTCGAAGCGCAGGGTGAACATGAGTCTTTCCGGGGGGTACTCTCTGAAGAGTGGAGGTGACGACTGGTACTAGGCGATCAGGCGGTATAACGTGGCAAGGGACTGTGGGTCTGTGGACGAGGACCTTCTGTAAGTTCTTCCGGTGGTGAGGGGACACGACCTTAGTCTTGGGTACGGGGAGAGGGTACACCTCGGCAGAGAAGGCATCCGCCGAGTCTTGGTCTTCTGCCGGTAGGCCGGATAGAGGCTTGGCCGGGACAGGAAATGACATAATACACTTGGTCTGAGGTGACTTGAGACACTGGTGGGAACAGTCCTGACCCCAACTGAGAATCTCCCCGGTTCTCCAGTCCAGCTGAGGGGCATGTTCTTGTAGCCACGGGAGTCCCAGGAGGACCGCGGGGGAAGAATGGGGCAGGACGTAGAAGGATATCTCTTCTTGATGTAAAGGACCCACCTGGAGGACTAAAGGTGCGGTCTGGTAGTACACACGGTCGGTAAGAATTTCGCCTGTGACCGAGGAGATAGTCAGGGGCCTGGCTAGTCGGGTCACGGGTAGCCGCCATCTTTGGACCAATGTTGCCGCAATAAAACTGCCTGCTGACCCAGAATCGAGGAAGGCAGTAGTCTGATGATTTTGTCCTGAGGGAGTCCGGATGGAAACTGGCATAGACAGACTTGGAATGGTGGCATTCGCACCTAGGGACACCTGTCCCACCGGACCTAGGTGCGAGCGTCCTCCGGATGTTTGGGGACGTAGGGGACATCCCAGCCGGAAGTGATCGGAACCACCGCAATAGAGACAGAGATTCTGCTCCAGGCGCCGGATTCTTTCATCAGGCGTCAGGTGAGCCCGTTCCACCTGCATAGGAATCTCAGGAGAGGGTTGGGACATCGAAAGGTCAGGATTCTGGAAAACCGGCGCCAGCTGGGGATGGCGACGGGAATGGGTTAGTAAATGTTCATGCCGAACCTCCTCCTCCCTCTCCGAAAAACGAGTATCAACTCGGGTGGCCAGTAGAATGAGTTCGTTCAGGGAGGTAGGCAGGTCTCGGGCAGCGAGCACGTCTCTCACTCGACTAGACAGGCCCTTCTTGAAGGTGGCCAATAGGGCGGCCTCGTTCCAGTCCAATTCAGCTGCCAGGGTGCGGAACTGGATGGCGTAGTCACCAACAGAGGAGCTGCCTTGAGAGAGGTTGAGGAGAGCAGTCTCGGCTGACGAAGCACGGGCAGGTTCCTCAAAGACGGAGCGAAACTCGAATAGGAAGGCCCGGAGATTGGCAGCAACAGGATCATCACGGTCCCACAGTGGCGTGGCCCAGGCCAGGGCTCTACCTTCTAATAGGCTGATGATGAAAGCCACTTTAGAGCGCTCGGTGGAAAACTGACTACTCAAAAGTTCAATGTGCATGGTGCACTGAGTCAGGAATCCTCTGCACAACTTAGAGTCCCCAGAGTACTTGCTTGGGAGGGCCAGTCGGAGTGAAGAAGCAGCGTCAGGAGATGGTGTGCGCTGGGCAGTAGTCTGCTGCTGTAAGGCGGCAGTGAGTTGCTGGATCTGCTGTGACTGTTTCTGGATTTGTTGCGCCTGCTGAGTGACCACTCTGGCGACGTCACGGAGATCGGGCACCTCGCCGGGATCCATGGTTGGAGCCTACTGTAACGCCTGGAGTAGTGGATCCACTGGACCGGCACCAGCGATGGCACAAACCTCACCAGGGAGCGGAGTCTAAGGGGCCGCTGGTTTTCACCAGAGCCCGCCGCAAGGCGGGATGGACTTGCTGCGGCAGGCGACCCCCAGGTCGCTACCCCTGGCTTGGTTGCTGGTGTCGGCAGGCGAGGCGTGGCAGGAGATGGCACAGGCAATGGTCTGCAGGTGAGAGCGCACGTGACAGGCTGGACACGGGAACAGGTGGAGTGGCAGGGAAACAGGAACCAGGAACAGGGACTTGGGACCAGGTAACGGACAGGACTCAGGAACAGGGACTTGGGACCAGGTAACGGACAGGACTCAGGAACAGGGACTTGGGACCAGGTAACGGACAGGACACAGGAACAACAGGGAGCTGGGCCAAACGCTATGGGAAGCATGTAGAGGCTCCAACACAGGGGACAGGGCATGCTGGGATTTATAGGGGAGTGATTGGGTGCAACTACCAATTAGGAGCGCACTGCCCCTTTAAATCTGAGACAGCCGGCGCGCGCGCGCCCTAGGAGGCGGGGCCGCGCGCGCCGGCCGGCAGAGACCGCGACATGCACGGAGGAGAGGTGAGGCGCCCCAGGGGCCGAAGCAGCAGCAGCGCCGGGTCCCTACACAAGGACCCCGGCGGCTGCACGGGACAGGAGGCGGTCGCGGCGGCAACCCGGAACGCGGGAAGCCGCCGCGGCCGTGACAGTGTGTCCCAGACTGGGTGTCCACTGCTTCTGAGCAAGCATGGATATGTCAGTTCTATGTGTTATAGACTGAAGTCTGTAGTGTGTCTTATGTTGCACAGCTGAAGGAGAAACTATGCCTAGGGTTATCTGATGTCTGTATTAATTGTATGACAGTATTGCTACTGTCTGATTATTTAATATCTAACCAATCCCTGAGTAAGCTACCTTAGAGGTCATTAACCTATCCTAGAGGGATATCTTAGTTCCCTTGCCCAATTAGATCGCCCCTGAAGAGGTAGCCTATATATAGTGGGGTTAGGGCCAGATTTTACTGTCGGAGTGTATGAGCAAGACGATATCAAGAGAACCTGCTGGGAAATTTTTTCCAGGGCCTGGCCTGAGGCCAGGACCCATTTGCGGGGCTATTTCTACAATTAGAGAATATTTCTTATTCTTTTCTTATTCTTACATCTGACACTATCCTAGCAATGTCCGGATAGAGCACCTCACGGTGAGAAGGTGGGACTATCCCTATTCAAGCTGGGTGACTATTCTTTTTCTCCAGAAGCATTGCAGTAATCTGCAGGAGGTACTCTATGCATCAGTAGCTATGTAAGTGTACTTAAAGCCAAGCACTCTACTGCAAGTGCTAGGTTTCCTAAGGGGTTACCCCAGTGGCTAGCTTTCCCACTGGGTGGGTCTACATCCCTGATCCTGTGTCACTCAGTGCCCACAAGATAAATTAGGCAGATCCTCACTCCCATGAATGTAGTACTCTTCCTCTCACAGCCCCCCAGCAGAGTACCCTAGGGTCTTGATAGGGCCCCTTAACGGCAGTAAACGGCAGTCCACAGTCGCCACTGCTTCACTACAAAAGCTTACTTCAAGTCAATACCACTAAAGTCAAGCATCTCAAGTATATACTGTATTCAAAGATTGCAAAAAAGTATTTATCTCTTCCAGTCTATCCTCCAGTGTACCAGCTATGATTATTAAGGACTAATGTTATTAGTGAGAAACTACAAGTATTTGCTCTACTACAAAGTCTATTATAACTGTAAACAGACTGCCTATTGGATTGAGCGAAACTGTATTTTTGTATGTTGGCCTTGCGAAGAGATTACAGTAAAGACTTTTCATTGTTTCACATTGTCTTCACTACATCTGCAATACACCTGTTCTACAAACCAAGAAGCCATGTGTCAGTGTATCCAGGGGTGGGCACTGGGCACACACCACTGCCCACTGTGACATATATTTTGTATGGTACAACAACATCCCACCCAGCTACATAACACCTAGCAATCCCGGGTTGATGCAGAGCAGCTTACACTGCCCTTACAAGCCTATATAGGGGGAGAGGCCAAGGGGGAGAGGCCAAGGGGGAGGAATGAACAGTGCTGACAAGCAGACAAGGAGGATGCAGTTGTCCGTCAAAGGTTTTTAATAATGATAGTGCCCATTTACAGTTATTTTATTATTTTATTAGAATCTGTGCAAAGATAATTTGGCTTAAGGTGATCTGAAAGCTAAAATTAATTCATGTTAGGTTTTAGGCAACACCATATACTGCCTTCACGTTTTATACAGATATTCTATAGAATGCCTAATTTAGTAAACTTTTTCCTTGTTGCACAGACCTGTCAAAAGTTTAGATTGATCGGGGACTCAGTGATGAGAACCATTCCAATCATTAGCTTTAGCTGGGTGAAGAGCTCGGTAGTGCACTTAACTCCCTTGTTTCTGGCGCAGTCTGACTGGTTACAGGAGATGGGATTGATTATAGCACACTACTGAGTGCTTCATCTGGTTATAGCTAATGATCAGAGAGGGGCTTAGCACTGAGACCCCAAACAAACTACACTTTTGACAGGTCTGTACAAAAACTTAAAAGTTAATGTAAAATGTTGCTGTCAATTTGAGTAACTTTTGAGATGTTCTCAGACATCTCAAAAATGACTGATCACATTGGGTCCCACTTGTGAAACCTGCTGTGATCCTGAGATACAGCCGTGGGAAGGTTGCAGAAGTGCACTCCACTCTCTGGCTGGCCTTCTACTCTTTCACTTCATAGACTGTAATAAAGCAAAGGAGTCAGATTTGAATGATCGCTGCCGCACTCTCCACCCAGCTGTATCTCAAGATCGCCGCCACTGTGATCAGTAACTATTAACATGTCTGAGGACAAGTTACTCCTATTGAAAGTAACACCTTATAGTATATAACATCAAAATAAAATAACCGGTGTCAGAAAGTAACACAGGTTTGTAAATTATTTCACATTAAAAATCTCAAACCTTCCAGTACTTATCGTATCATGCAGGAAGTGATGTATTCTTTCCAGTCTGACACAGTGCCCTCTGCTGCCACCTCTGTCCATGTCAGGAACTGTCCAGAGTAGGAGGGGTTTTCTATGGGGATTTACTACTGTTCTGGACAGTTCCGGACATGGACAGAGGTGGCAGCAGAAAGTGCTGTGTCAGACTAGAAAGAATACACCACTTCCTGCAGCACATACATTAACAGATAAGTACTGGAAGGCTTGACATTTTTTAAATAGAAGTAATTTACAAATTTCTTATACCAGTTGATTTTGTTTTGTTTTTTAATCCTTAAAGGACCTCTTTAAAACTTTCTATATATTATCTACTGTATATCTTCAATATGATGCATCACACACACATCACACAATGCCAGTATCACCTGCACAGTTTTCAACACTTCACAAGTAAAACATAAAAGTCTAAAAAATATCATGTTTCCGTGTTGCATTAACAACTCCCTTTCAGTACTGTGACATAACACTTGGTGGCGCTGTATCACTGCAGATCATGGCTGGATACTTGTAAGTAATTAGAAATTGTGCTTCTCTGCAGTTTTCACAGCACATACCGGGAAATGATCATATATATAATTGTAAGACATCTTAAAACTATGCTTTGTGCTGTTCCGTCTTTTAGAAAATTGAAATGCAAAATGTTTTGTGAATGATTTGAGCTCTAATAGATCCTGCTTTATTTTTTTCATTCTAATCATGGATCCTTGGCTGTCCTCTATGTGAATGGTGATACACGGCTTCTATTACTAATAAGTAAACAGGAGCGTTCGCTTTGTTAAAAAAAAAAAAAAAACTAACTGTGATGCAAATCAAAGTATCTCTGCAGCAATGCAATGTGATTAAGAACAATAAGAAGCTGTTCAGGTTGTACGTCTCAGGGCGGGCAATAAGACTAATACATTTCTTATCATGTCTTCCCTCCATTTCCATGCAGTTAAGCTGCATTCTGCGAGCTACTGTATATGTCTTTTTATGTAAGTCAAACTACACAAAAGTTTAGTTTAATTTATCATGATTGATGCAGAAACAGCTCCACCCGTGTCCTCAGGTTATGTGTAGTATTACAACTCTGCTTCCTTTACTTCCATAGAAATTGGTTGCAATACCACACTCAAGCTGAGGACATGAGTGGCACTGTTTTGATCCTGGATATCCCCTTTAAAGAAAGATGCAAGCATAGGGTTAAATGTTTACAATGAAAGTAATAACAGTGGAGGTGGCATGAGAGTGGTAATAATAACATTAAAGAAGAAGTTCGGCAAAAATCTTAATACTACAGTATTGCATTGCTCCCCAAAAGTTATACAAATCACCAGTATACACTTATTACAGGAAATGGTTATGAAGTGCTTTTTTTCCTGCACTTACTACTGCATCAAGGCTTCACTTCCTGATTAACATGGTAATGTCACTTCCTGGATAACAGGGTGATGTCACTTCCTGATTAACATGGTGATGTCACTTCCTGGATAACCAGGTGATGTCACTTCCTGATTAACATGGTAATGTCACTTCCTGGATAAAATGGTGATGTCACGACCCGACTCCCAGAGCTGTGCAGGCTGTGGCTGCTGGAGAGGATGATGGCAGAGGGATGCTCAGTGTCCCCCCCAGTGCCCTGTGTCCCTCAGTGCCCCCCTGCCATCATCTTCTCCAGCAGCCACAGCCCGTACAGCTCTGGGAGTCGGGTCGTGACATCACCATGTTAACCAGGAAGTGACAACACCAGGTTATACAGGAAGTGATATCACCACTTTATCCAGGAAGTTACATCCCCATGTTATCCAGGAAGTGACATTACCATGTTATCCAGGAAGTGACATCACCATGTTATCCAGGAAGTGACATTACCATGTTATCCAGGAAGTGACATTACCATGTTATCCAGGAGATATTACCATGTTATCCAGGAATTGACATCACATGTTATCCAGGAAGTCACATCACCATGTTATCCAGGTAGTGACATCACCATGCTATCCAGGAAGTGAAGCCTTGATGCAGTAGTAAGTGCAGGAAAAAAGCACTTTATAAGCATTTCCCGTAATAAGTGTATATTGGGGATTTGTATAACTTTTGGGGGGCAAGACAATACTTAAATAAAATTTTTCGCTGGACTTTTCCTTTAACTATACATGGTAGTATACAAGGAGAGGGGACTTATCATTGTTGCACCAGAGGCATACGCAAAGGAGTAGGCGCAGATTCGCCTCCTTCTCCTAGGCATATACCTGCTGTATCCCTAGCTCACCCCATCGCCACGCAGGGGGGCCTGGGGGTTTGTTAAGGCGGGGAGGAGGTAATGCCTCCTCCCACCCTCATTTATCTTGCTTTACACTGGTCTTAATAAATGTCCCACCTAGGGTTGACATGCAAGTAGAGCCAGTGGTATGTACAGTATAGTAATGTTACTGTCCCTTAAAAAATAATTAAAACAAATACACGGACATCTCAAAAGTAGAGGTCAAAGGTAGAGGTCTTCGATCGAGTAGTACACTATTCAAAATATATTCATTTTTTATTGAGTATTCAATCAAAATCGCAGTAAAAATTCAAATCCCCTTCCACCTTCCCTGTCTTTTTTTTTTTTTTTTTTTACCAATAACTATGCTATAGTTAAGAGATTCACTTGCATTACTACAATGTGGAATTGTACTGTGGTACTGTTAGTCATGCCTATTATATATTGTATGGAAGTCCTTTTTAATGCAATCGATTTCCCCCCTTTGTTACCTAAACCACTGATGAATTCCATAGAGGCCTGGGTGAAGTATTGTGTTGCGCTCAGCAGAGAAAAAGCCTTTATGTAACAATATAAACAAATTTTTTCATTCTACATTTAAAATATGTGTAATAATTTTTATTTTACAGAGAAGGACAACAGTCCCCAGAGCAATGGCAGAAAATGTATGGTAGATGTTCAGGTAATGAGGTCTACCATATTAAGATGGAGGAAAGCCTATTCTTTGCAGAATATGAAGGGAAGAGCTTTACATACGCTTCATTCCATGCACATAAAAAGTAAGTACCATTTTTGTAAGCTTTTAGATACTTGTATTGACTAATTATTCATTTAATTATTATTATTATTATTATTATTATTATTATTATTATTATTATTATTATTATTTATTCTTTGTGTTAGTTACACTTAGGTTTACCTTAAGGTTAACTTTCCCTCTCAGACACATATGCCATGCCTCCATATCCTCTGACCCCATTCCATCAGGCAAGAAAGCCCTCAGCACAACAAAGTGCCAATCCAGACAAAAGAAAAAACAAACAAACAAATAAATGGCTTCCAGCCACAATTATGGCACTCAATAAGGTTCTTAAAGTTTTATTTACCAGAACAGCATTGTTACAGATCTCTGTCTATCCCCTACTGGGTCATGTCTTAAGGTTGTGCCATCCATTCACAACATAACAGTGTTGTAATGAGTCATTTGGGACTTTGTATACGGAAGAGACCAAAATAGCATTGCAAACGTACAATGGAGATTACCCCTGCATTATACTAACAGGGGACCCATAGAGATGAGGGGATCAGGAAGATCCATTCAGATTTAATGGCTTATTCAGGTTTAGGCCATGTTCACATGGCATAAGACACCAGCACAGAACGGCTGGTGTCAGATAAGATCATCCCGGCTGGTACTGCAGCACCAGCCGGATGATCTTCATTTCTGGTGAATTCAGATGCAGGCGCACCGCATCCCAATTCACCGCTGCACACAATGAATTGTGCAGTTAGAGCCGCACGCTCCATTGTGTGAACTGACATGAGTTGTGCGGCCCTTATTTAATGAATAGCGGCCGCACAAAACTGACATGTCAGTTTTTCGTGCGGCCGGAGTGTATACTATGTATACACACTCCGGCTCGGATTCCATTAATTCACATGCAACATATATTTTGCATAAATCACGGCCGTGATTTATGCAAAACATACGTTGTGTGAACATGGCCTTACCCATATAGTGCTCACCTTAGCAAGATATTAAGCATTACCACTTACCTTTGGTGTACAGCTCTTTAAAGGGAATGCGTTATTTAAAAAATGCTAACTTTTTTTTAACTAACTTTATTATAAAATAATACTGAAATCATGCAGCTTACATTTTGGCCACTAGTCCTAAAACTACATGTGAACTCCCTGTTCTATTTGTGACGAGGAGGCACCTGGAAAGGGATCTATCCAGTACAGTGGTAGTAGTAAAGATGACACCCCCTCCCCTTCGTCACAGGTAGAGATGAGAGCAACTTTCATACTTGATTCTGGTCAAACCCGGAAGTCTCAGCATTTGATTACCTGTGGCTGAAGAAGTTGGATGCAGCCCTAGGCAGTCCTGAAAAACATGGATACAGTCTATGTTTATGTTCCTACCATGTCTTTTTTGTCTGTTTGAGTCTAAATAATATCAGTTATGTCAAAATGGTGGCCGTTATTGTACAAATAAAAAGCCATCATTATGAAATAACAACCATTATTTGGACTCAAAAGGCCAAAAAAAGACTTTGTGGGAACATAGCCTATTGCTGTAAAGCATATCACTTAATGCTGTTAAAGGCAAATCAGGCAAGATCACTGCCCCTATGTATTAAAGTAAAATTAAAATGAAAGGGGAACTCTATCAGCAGGTTAGATAAATCTAACCTACTGATAGCTCCCTATAGGGATGCTGAGGAGGAAAGTATGTCTCTAAACCTTCCTCCTTGGTGCCAGTCCTGTGCTGTTCTCCACTTCGGAGCACCCTTAGGAGCACTTTCACCTCATCCAGCTCAGCCCTTCTAATGATAAACAATGGAGGGGGTTAGCTGGCTGACACGGCAGTGCTCCTAAGATTGCTCTGGAGTGGAGTTTATCCCGACCAACAGTGTGGGACCGGTGCACCAAGGAAAAAGGTAAGAGCCATACCTTCCTCCTCAGTGTCCCCGGTGCTATAGGGGGCCACCAGCAGGTTAGATTTGTTTAACGTCCTGATAGTTCCCCTTTAAATCAGAAAAGAATCGGATTAGAAAAAAAGCATATTTCAGTATCTGTCTGTCAGGACTGGCAGGCGTAGACAAGACAAAAGACAGTGGGCCCTAGATCTGAACCCACCCACTGTCACCTGCCTACTTGCCTCAGTCGACCCTAAACGGTCGCGGACAACCACGGAGTCGGTCCCTACACTGCGTAGGTGGATACACAAAACGTAGACAGACAAACAAAACACAATGGAGGATAGTCAACTAGCAGGGTCAAAACCAAACAGACAACGCAGTACAAAATCAGAAGGAGAGCGGATAGTCAAAAGTCAGGCAAGAGGTCAGAACACGGGCAGAGCAATAGCAAGGGGATTAGGACAGGGAACGCTGGGAAAGGAGCAGGGGAGCTGGGACTAGTAACAACTAATAACCAGCAGGGAACAGAGGATCTGACTGCTTTTTATCCAGGAAAAAAGACCAGGTCCAGCAGCTGATTGGAGCAGCCCAGATCCCAGCATCAAGCTCAGCTGAACAGACCTAGCAGTGCAGTAACCCCTACACTGCCAGAAGTCTGACAGGCCAGGCAGGTGTGGCTGAGAAGTGAAACACAATTCAGACACAAAACCAGTGCAACAGCAGACATAAACTCAGCGCTTCCTTGGCCGCCCGACATGGACTGAGGAGCGCAAAGTCACATTCCTAACAGTACCCCCCCTCTTATGAGGGGCCTCAGGACCCTCACCCAAAGGACCCGGCCTGGAAGGGTTACGCATGTGGTATTGTCTAACCAGACGAGGTGCATGCATGTCTTTGCTCGCCACCCAAGTCCGTTCTTCCGGACCAAATCCCTTCCAGTGTACAAGATATTGTAGAGAACTCTGGACCCAACGAGAATACAGAATTCTCTCCACCTCGTATTCCAGTTCACCTTGGACGACCAAGGGAGCAGGGGAAGTAGACGGCAACACAGGGTTAACATATTTCTTTAACAGTGATTTATGAAAGACATCATGTATTTTCCAACTCTTAGGTAATTGTAACTGATAAGACACAGGGTTAATGATTTTCATAATTACATAAGGACCAATGTATTTTGGAGAAAGTTTACCAGACGGGGCTTTTAACCTTAAGTTTCTAGTGGAGAGCCATACCTTATCCCCCACCATATATTCTGGGCCAGATATACGTTTTTTATCAGATTGTTTTTTAAAACTTTCTTGGGCTTTAACCAGGTTCTGAAGAGCCTGGGCCCAAACTGTGCACAGTTTATTGTAGATTTTTTCAGCAGAAGGGTTAACAGATTCGGCAGCATGTACTGAAGAACATCTAGGATTAAACCCAAAATTACAAAAGAATGGCGACATCTTGAGGGATTGACTTTCTCGGTTATTAAGTGCAAACTCAGCTAGAGGCAAGTACTCTTTCCACTTGTCTTGTGACCCTGCAACAAAACATCTTAAAAATTGTTCCAGTGATTGGTTGACCCTCTCGGTTTGACCATTGGATTGCGGATGAAAGGCGGAGGAAAAAGACAAAGTTATACCTAAGCGACCACAGAATTCCTTCCAGAATTACGATACGAATTGTACGCCCCTATCGGATACAATATTTTCAGGGACCCCATGCAGACGCAAGATATGGTTAATAAACAGGGAAGCTAGGGTACGAGCGTTAGGGAGTTTACTAAGAGGAATGAGGTGACACATCTTGGAAAATCTGTCAATGACGACCCAAATCACCGTTTTCCCCCTGGAAGGGGGCAAATCGGTGATGAAATCCATAGAGACATGAGTCCAAGGTCTCGCAGGCAGTGGTAAGGGTTGAAGCAGACCCTCGGGGAGTCTGCGAGGTACCTTGGACCTGGCACAGGTCTCACAGGCTTCTACAAACAGCTTAGTATCACAAGCCCACGAGGGCCACCAATAATGTCGTGATAACAGATACTGAGTGCCAGCTATGCCCGGATGACCTGCCAACACTGAGCAATGTGTCTCCTCCAGTACTCTTAAACGAAGGTTAGGAGGAACAAAGAGCTTATTCTCAGGGGTGTTCTTAGGGGCCAGGGACTGAGACTCTACCACTTGGGCAGCAAGATCGGGCTGTAGAATGGCTACCACAACCCCGGGAGCTAAAATAGTCTCTGATTCCCCACTAGGGACATTGCTGGTCTCAAAGCTACGGGACAAGGCGTCAGCTCTTACGTTTTTGGAACCAGGTCTGAAAGTTATTTCAAAATCAAAACGTGTGAAGAAGAGAGCCCATCTAGCCTGGCGAGGAGTAAGACGCTTAGCCTTGTCTAGATACACCAGATTTTTGTGATCAGTTAGGACCTTGATTTTGTGCTTAGCCCCCTCTAGAAAATGTCTCCATTCATCAAATGCCCATTTTATGGCAAGGAGCTCCCGGTTGCCTATGTCGTAGTTGCATTCAGTTTTGGAGAATTTCCTAGAGAAGTAAGCAATAGGTCTGAGATTGGTGAGTGTCTCTGGACCCTGTGAAAGAACAGCTCCCACCCCCACCTCCGAGGCATCCACTTCAATCACAAAAGGTTTTTCGAAGTCAGGTTGAGTCAAGACCGGAGCCACCGAAAAACATCCTTTAAGCTTGTCAAATGCCTGAACGGCTTCAGGAGTCCAGTGTACCAAATCAGCCCCTTTCCTAGTTAGATCAGTTAGGGGTTTAGCAATTACAGAAAAACCCTTGATAAATTTTCTATAATAGTTAGCGAACCCCAAGAATCTCTGTAATGCTTTAAGACAATTAGGGCGCTCCCATTTTTCAATAGCTGACACTTTTAGAGGGTCCATACAAAAAGAATTGGGTGTGATTCTGTACCCCAAAAATCAAACCTCCTGAACGCCGAACAGGCACTTTGACAATTTTGCAAATAAATGATTTTGTCTTAAAAGTTCCATAACCTTACGGACATGACAAATGTGTGAGGACCAGTCAGGAGAGAAAATCAATATGTCATCCAAATACACCACTACAAATCGTCCTAGGTATTCACGAAATACATCATTTACCAAGTGTTGAAAGACCGCGGGCGCATTGCATAATCCGAAGGGCATAACAAGGTACTTGAAGTGCCCCTCGGGAGTATTAAAAGCGGTCTTCCACTCATCACCCTCTCTTATCCTGATCAGATTGTAGGCCCCTCGCAGGTCAATTTTGGAGAACCACTTAGCCCCAACAATCTGATTAAACAAATCAGGAATAAGAGGAAGAGGGTGCTGGTTTTTCACTGTAATTTTATTTAGCTCACGGTAGTCAATACAGGGGCGCAGGCCCCCATCTTTTTTCCCCACAAAGAAAAATCCCGCACCCATAGGAGAAGAAGAAGGGCGAATGTGGCCTTTACGTAAACTATCTTTGATGTATTCACGCATTGCCTCTCTCTCAGGCCTAGACAAATTAAAAATTCTTCCCCTCGGATACCTGGACCCTGGAACCAAATCAACAGCACAATCATATGGGCGATGTGGCGGTAAGACATCTACTGCTTTTTCATCAAACACATCTGCAAAATCTGACAAAAACTCAGGGATCTCTCCTTCAACGGGAGAACAATCTGCAACATTCAGCGCAACACAATGCGAAGCACAGTTAGATCCCCATTTGACCAATTCCCTGGTGGACCAATCAAATGTTGGGTTGTGTTGTGCCAACCAAGGTAACCCCAGAATAATGTCTGAAGACAAATTATCCATAACTAAAAATTCCAATGACTCGAAGTGAATAGAACCCACCCTTACATCAAGAGAGGGAGTAATATATTTCACCTTACCCTGAGCCAATGGGGTAAAATCCGCTCCAGTAATACTCAGCGGGCACTTAAGCTGAAGCGGACATACCCCCAGAGAGGACCAGAACCCAGAATTAATAAAATTAGCAGATGCCCCAGAATCCACATGGGCAAACCCAGAAATACATTTTTCACCTAAAAATAGTGAAATGGGCACCATTAATTTATTTTTCATATCGAGCGGTACCTGTGCGCCTGAATGACCCCCTCGACAATCATTCAGGCGCTGGAGTTTTCCGGCGGTGATCCAGGTCTGGATGTACATTCCTGTACACGATGTCCGGCCTTGCCACAGTATAGGCACAGATTGTGCTGTAGTCGATAGGCCCGTCGGGTCTTAGCATCTGTCGCTCCAATTTGCATAGGTTCTTCTTGAGATAGTGACAGGGGAGAAGAAGACTTAGAGAAGGAAGCAACAGATGATGGGGCTTTGAACGAGTCAGAGGTTCCCTTTTCCCTGCGTCTGTCCCGCATACGTCTATCAACCCTTATAGCTAAGGTCATGGTTTCCTCCAAGGTCTCTGGAGGGGGGTAGGCCACTAGCAAGTCCTTCAACTGGTCCGCAAGACCCAGCCGAAACTGATACCGCAAGGCAGAATCATTCCAGGTGGACGGGATACACCACTGCCGGAACTCTGCGCAGTAGTCTTCTACTGGTCTCTTACCCTGACGTAAGGAGGTCAGTTGGCGTTCGGCCACCGCAGTCCGGTCAGGGTCATCATACAACAGCCCTAGGGCTGAAAAAAAATAATCAACTGAAGTCAACTCAATTGCATTGGGAGGTAAGGAGAATGCCCATTCCTGCGGTGGGCCTTGCAGAAGGGACATGATAATTCCCACTTTTTGGCTCTCATCCCCAGAAGAGCGAGGACGGAGCCGAAAAAATAGTCTACACCCCTCTCTGAAGGATCGGAAATCCTTCCTATCTCCCTTGAATTTTTCAGGGAGCTAAACAGGTGGTTCTGGAGGTGTGGGGGTTGTCATGGTCACCTGACGGGGTGTAGCCTCTTGTTCTTGAACCCGCTCAGCAAGTCCCTGAACCAAAGTGTTCAGGTTTTGCATCTGTTCCATCAGCGCTTTCATTGGATCCATGGGAAAAAAAAAAAATCCCAAATGGTATGGCTGGTTATTCTGTCAGGACTGGCAGGCGTAGACAAGACAAAAGACAGTGGGCCCTAGATCTGAACCCACCCACTGTCACCTGCCTACTTGCCTCAGTCGACCCTAAACGGTCGCGGACAGCCACGGAGTCGGTCCCTACACTGGGTAGGTGGATACACAAAACGTAGACAGACAAACAAAACACAATGGAGGATAGTCAACTAGCAGGGTCAAAACCAAACAGACAACGCAGTACAAAATCAGAAGGAGACCGGATAGTCAAATGTCAGGCAAGAGGTCAGAACACGGGCAGAGCAATAGCAAGGGGATTAGGACAGGGAACGCTGGGAAAGGAGCAGGGGAGCTGGGACTAGTTACAACTAATAACCAGCAGGGAACAGAGGATCTGACTGCTTTTTATCCAGGAAAAAAGACCAGGTCCAGCAGCTGATTGGAGCAGCCCAGATCCCAGCATCAAGCTCAGCTGAACAGACCTAGCAGTGCAGTAACCCCTACACTGCCAGAAGTCTGACAGGCCAGGCAGGTGTGGCTGAGAAGTGAAACACAATTCAGACACAAAACCAGTGCAACAGCAGACATAAACTCAGCGCTTCCTTGGCCGCCCGACATGGACTGAGGAGCGCAAAGTCACATTCCTAACACTGTCTCTAATAAATAGAAAAAAACCTAGGTGACACAATCACTTAAAGATGTATAAATCCTCATCAGTCTGGCTCCCTGGTGCATTGTTGATACAGTCAGTTTGATATTTCCCCATCCTAGGGGAATCTTTGCTGGAGCTACTCAATGTCCCCTTCTTGTCTCCAGATTGGGTTGAGTTTCAAACTCAGTTCCATTGAAGTAAATGGAGCTTAATTGCAAACCACACCTGAACTGGAGACAAGAGAGGGGGAAAAAGTGGCCATGTTTTTGTAGCGCTGGATAACCCCTTTAAAATGGAGCAGGTCAGCTCCATTCATTCTCTATGTAGCTGCTAGAGATATCTGAGGGCAGCACTTGGCTATCTCCTGCGGCTCCATATAAAAAGAATGGATTGGCGGCTCATTCGCCAACCCCTGGCTCCATGCAAGACAAAGGAATTGGGGTGCCATCCCCAGGGGGAACAGAGGTAAATAATCTTTAACTTGCTTTATTCAATATTCAAAATAGGTGGTCTGGTGCACTGGGGGCAGGACTACTATAGTGAATGGATCCGCCCCGCCATCCCACCCCTTCTTATGACTGTAGAGGTGGAACAGTGATGAGGCCCAGTGTAATATTTAAGAAAAGGGGGCAGGCCGGCAAGGTGGATGGGTGCCATGTTTTCCAGGACATCCTTTCCAGGAATTGTTCAAGTCACGCTCAACTAGCATTTATGTACAGGCAGTGCGTCTCTATATATAAATCAGCGAACCATCAGCACTGTGGGGACAATTTTAAGGCCAGCGCAAAACCCACCATACTTAACAAATGCCCCCCTATAATTCCCTATAAAACCGTGAACTTGCCCTGCTCTATCCATAACTTCCATGGACTTTGGCAAAACCTCTCTATTCAATCTGGATCAGTGTTGAGTGAGCACTAAAATGCTTGAGTGCTAGTTACTTAAGTTGAGCACTGATTGACGCTCGGCTCGAGTGTTTGTCTGGAGTAACAAACCACATTTAAGTCAATGGAAGACTCGAGTGGACTCCTGCTCAACATTTTGTTAATTAAAAGTTTTCTATATTTTGTCCCTTGAAAGGATGTCTTAACAAAATATACAAAAATTAGAACAAAAAAATGCAATATGTTACTGCAAGACACATTAGGGGTAAACCAGGCACCACCCTCTCTGCCGAGCAAGCAAGCAACACCTGTTTAAATGCTGGAGTTTCCCATTAATTTTAATGGGGTTTGTTACTCCAGTTGGACACTGAGCTCAACTCAAGTAACTAGCACTTAAAGGGGTATTCACCCCAAGAGCTAAAAAAATGTGATGCTCCCAAACCTAGCTGGCCTTACTCACCAAGTCCCCCTGAGTATTTTGAGCCGTCTCCCATCTTTCTAGCTGCTGCCATTCCTGAGTTACAAGTTTTTCTAAAAGCCGATCTATATCCAAGATAGGAAACTACATTTCCCATCATGCAATGCTTATGCCCGATGATGGTGAAATAGCAGAGCTGAGACAATGAAGGAGATGATGACAGTGTAGCAGAGCTGAGATGGCGGTGTCGGTGTAGCAAAGCTGAGTTAGAAGTGACGGTGTAGCAGAGCTGAGTTGGCGGTGACGGTGTAGCAGTGCTGAGTTGGGGGGAAGGTGTAGCAGAGCTGAGATGGGGAACGGTGTAGCAGAGCTGAGTTGGCGGTGACGGTGTAGCAGAGCTGAGTTGGCGGGGACGGTGTAGCAGAGCTGAGTTGGCGGGGACGGTGTAGCAGAGCTGAGTTGGGGGGCGAAGTAGCAGAGCTGAGTTGGGGGGACGGTGTAGCAGAGCTGAGTTGGCTGTGGCGGTGTAGCAGAGCTGAGTTGAAGGGAAGGTGTAGCAGAGCTGAGTTGGCGGGGACGGTGTAGCAGAGCTGAGTTGGCTGGGACGGTGTAGCAGAGCTGAGTTGGGGACGATGTAGCAGAGCTGAGTTGGCGGGGACGGTGTAGCAGAGCTGAGTTGGGGGGAAGGTGTAGCAGAGCTGAGTTGGGGATGCCGGTGTAGCAGAGCTGAGTTGGCGGTGACGCGAGCGATTGCGAGGGGCAGAGCTTGCCGTGGGCGATTGCGGGGGGCGGAGCTTGCCGCAGGCGATTGCGGGGGCGGAGCTTGCCGCGGGGTGGGGGGTGCTGCAGGTGAGTGCGGAGGCTATGCCTCAGGTGAGTGAGGGATGCCACGGGTGATGGGGGGGGCGGTTGGTTGTGGGGCGGGGGGCTGTGTGCTGCCAGGAGGCTCTGGACACAGGGGGTAAGCTCTGGGCTGGGGGTGACCGGGTGGTTGCTGTTAGAGAGGGGTGCAGTCACAGCTGCTCTGATCACTGTCTCCCTCTCTAACAGCAGCTACCCCATCAGTGTTCTCACTCACTTCACTGTGCTGGGACTGAGGACACGTGATGCTCGGAGGGTGGGGGCCAAGAGCAGGGAGCGTGTCGGGTTGGACTGATTCTCTGCAATCCGTGGGGGTGAATGAAGCTGGATAACAGCAAAACTGTGCAGAATCCATAATAACTTTAGATTGGAAAGATGGAAAGCTACAGGTGGGCAGCGTATTAATGCAAAAATAATTTTGGGGGGAATATCCCTTTAAGCATTTGAGTGCTCGCTCAACTCTAATCCAGACTGAATAGAGAGGTTTTGCTGAAGTCCATGGAAGCTATGGATAGAAGAGGTTTCGGAGCTCTTGACATCGTAATGAATAATGTGTACATATTCACACTCAGTATTGTAAATACTTAAACAGCACCCTGAGCATCACAAGGTACTTGGTCGAGCATCAAGCTCAATCAAGCACATCAATGCCCAATCGAGCACTATGCCCGACCGAGCATTGAACTCAACATTAATCTGGATGAGACCAACTTCACTGGTGCAATGGGACTTGGGAACCTCTGCTAACCAAGTTTATTGTGTCCCCAAGGGGTAAACCTGTACAAATATCACATATTAACATACCACACATCTCACATAGGAATGCCCTTTATATCAAAATTACAGTCATCAAAAGTTATTACTAAAAAAAACAAAAACCTCTTGAATGAATGAATTAAACATCTAACACTTGGTATAAAAATAAAGAAAAGGACATAGGAACAAGCCTCCAACAGATTCCATTATACTTTGACCACTGTGAAAAGATTCCGTTCCCTCTCGATGTCCATTGATGTCAGGCTACCCTTTGATAAGACAGGTACTTTATAAAGACAATGCCATGTTAATTTGGCAATCTGTATACCATGGAGAAAAGCATTGTGTGATAAGCTTTGGAAAGTGGCGTCTGATGTATTTTTGGCAGCAATAATGGAAGGAGTGACCAGAGTCATATTAAGCACAAAAAAAAAAAAAAAAAAAGGCAAAGTTTCCATAATCATTTTTATGTTATTCATTATTTCTTTACATAAATAGCTATAGTGTTTTTGAGTGCTGACAACATTATCATTGTTTCTGGCTCTCCCCATATTGCAATATCTTCATATGGGTGTACCTGAGAAGCAGCTCTGTTTCTAGCCATGATATAACATGTATGCCCAATTCATCTCCCTTTAGAGTGTTCATCCTTATGTTTCTTCTGTCTCTAAGGTGGAGACTGGTGTTGAGCCAGCATGCTCGGCCAAGCATGGTGCTCAACATAGCACCTGGTGATGCTCGGGTAAAGGTGGCCATACATCTTCAACAACTGATAGTCGGAAGATGCTGTATATCCCGCCCACCACAGTTCTTATTTTTGCATATGTTGTCCCTTGAATGGATTTGTAACTATACAAAAATTAGAGTGAAAAGAAATTCAATATGTTTTTGCAAGACAGAAAGGTATGTCGTCAATTGCAGGTATACCACCAGAGTTCTAATGTGTCTTGCAGAAACCCATTGCATTTTTTCATTCGAATTTTTGTACATTTCGTTTAAATATCCCTTCAAGGGACAAAATATACAAAAATTTGAACAAAAATAGCGCAATAGGTGAACCAGGCACCCTCCGTTCTGCTGAGCAGGGGGCACCTAGTTAAATGCTCCCCTCTTCCATTCATTTCAATCGGGTTCATTACTCGAGTTAAGCACTCAAGCATTGTAGCACCTGCTAAACACTAGTGTAGACTAGTGACTAAAAAGTCTCCCATACACTGCAAACACAGGAAAGAAGATCCTGCTCCATATATCTCAATAGCCCAACCAGAGAATAAGTAGAAGCATGAAGCATTATACAGCTGTGGTTATCAGTGTAAGCTGTAAATCAAGCATTGGTGAGATTTAACACTTTCTAGATCATCTTTGTGTTTCTTTTGTGCTTCTGTCTGCCAGCCACCCATCCTCTCATTTCTACAGACCTCTATGGGCTGCTGTAACCTGATCTCTCAGAGAGCTGCTCCCTCTTGAAATAGATTTGAAAAGTTTTTGCAGAGGATATAAAGAGATTTGTGTGTGTGTGTGTGTGTGTGTGTGGGGGGGGGGGGGGGGGGTGAAGTAGCCTGATAAGTTTACAGTTTTTTATATTAAAGGAGAAGTCCAGCGAATATTTTTATTGAAGTATTGTATTGCCCCCCAAAAGTTATACAAATCACCAATGTACACTTATTAAGAGAAATGTTTATAAATTCCTTTTTTCCCTGCACTTACTACTGCATCAAGGCTTCACTTCCTGGATAAAATGGTGATGTCACGACCCAACTCCCAGAGCTGTGCGGGCTGTAGCTGCTGGAGAGGATGATGGCAGAGGGATGCTCAGTGTTCCTCCAGTGCCCTGTGTCCCTCAGTGTCCCCCTGCCATCATCCTCTCCAGCAGCCACAGCCCGCACAGCTCTGGGAGTTGGGTCGTGACATCACCATTTTATCCAGGAAGTGAAGCCTTGATGCAGTAGTAAGTGCAGGGATAAAATATAAGCATTTCCCATAATAAGTGTATATTGGTGATTTGTATAACTTTTGGGGGGCAATAAAATACTTTAAAGAGTCACTGTCGTATTTTTTTTTTTTTTTTTTTTGCAGAAATCAATAGTCCAGGCGATTTTAAGAAACTTTGTAATTGGGTTTATTAGCCAAATCTGCCATTATCTGCATGTAAAAAGCCTTTTCCCAGGTCCCCCCCTCCTTCCTCTTTTTCATCCACTCTGAAAAATCTGAAAATTGTGACTTGTTGCAGGAGACGTACCCTGTCTGCTCTAGGGAGAGGGGAGGGGGGAGGAGGAAGGAGGGAGTTAGCCGGCAGCAGAAAGCAGATAACAGAGGATTACAGGCAGGGAGCTGGGTGACAGCTGTAATCCGAGCTCAGACAGGTCACTGGTGACTGTCACAGAAGATATCCCGTGAGGGATTTGTAGATTAACTCTTTGTTGTCCTGTTTTGGTCTTTTCTTTAGCTCTCTCCATAGGAGAACAATAAAGACAGGGGGGAGAGCTTCAAACTGCTTTTTCATGATAAAAATGCATTTTTCGGATAATAAACCCAATTACAAAGTTTCTTAAAATCGCCTGGACTATTGATTTCTGCAAAAAAAAAAATTCACGACAGTGACACTTTAATAAACATTTTTGCTGGACTTCTCCTTTAATTTGTACTGTTTTATACTGTAAAGTTTGCCGAAAAGTTAGTGACCATCTTAGCCCCCTATTTTTATGGGTTTTTAGGATTTATATTTCACCACCTATAATGCTACATGTTGTATTATATGAACTTACAGATATTCTACGTGATTTACATTTGTATGGAGTGAATCACAAAAAATATTAATGATTGATTAGCATGTCAAAGACTTTCTATCTCATAGATTCCCTGCCGCCCTCCTTATCTCCCAGATTTGGTGTCTGCCTAATTGGCGTCAAAAGAGAAGATAACAAAAACATCTTGCTGAACCCAGGACCACGTTACATCATGAGCTCCACCGACACCTGCTTTTACATTCATGTGACAAAAGAAGAAAACTCGGCTTTTAAGCAACACGAACAGCTGGGGAAGTTACGCAAATACAAATCATCGTATCATGGACCATCCAGGCTGCCTGTACACAGTATAATTGCCAGCATGGGTGCGTATGATTGAATATGAATGAAGAACAAAGTCCTAAGATACAATTGTCAGTACAGTTACACAGAGTGAACAAATAATAAAAATAATAAGTAATATAATTTTCATTCATTAGAATGAAGGCGTTGTCCAGGCCGCTTATTTTGAGAAACAGCACCACTCTCGTCTTCAGTATGGGTGTGAGGTTTTACAGATCAGTTCCATTAAAGTGAATAGAGCTGAATTGTAATACAACACACACAACCTGAGGACAGGGGTGGTGCTGTTTTTGTAAGACGCTGTGTTTTTCCAGTCCTTTAGTTAAACTGAAACTATCAGCAGGTTAGAAGTATTCAACATTATGAAATCTCCCTATTCCACACAGGTCATTGAGGATACCCCTAAGTTTCCTACTTTCACCCCCAAAGCTGTTTACGTAATACAAGGAGTTTAACCTGTATGCTAAAAAGTCGTTTTAGTGCACTGGGGGCTGAACTACTCCCCCCCCCCAGTACACCGATATGCCCCCCTCCCCTTAGTATGCCCCCTGGCTAGCCCGTACCTCCTAGTGATTATCATCCCAGGGCACCAAGATGACTTAGGGTATGTTCACACAAAGTAAAACAGGCGGAACTCCGCGACAGAACTTTCTGATGAGGAATCCCGTCTGTCTCAGTGTGTCATTGCCCGTCTCTGGAAGAGCGTGTGCTCCTCCGCAGCCGCGGCTCTCCGCTTGGAGAGGTGAAATGTCAATTCACCCTCTCCAAATGTCAATTCACACCCTCCCATTTACTCACTACAGGACACTGAGCAGGGCAGGATTCCGCTGTATTTGCTCAGTGTGAACATACTCTTATTAGCATAAGGATTAAACTAATATCGCGGAAATAGTGTAGAGGATGAAGGTAAGAAACTCAGTCTTACGCTCAGTATTTTTTCAATAAAAACCAGGAGTGGGTTGAAAACACAGAAAGTGTGCACATCTTTCCATTATAATTTTGCTCTGTCAGTACCACTCCTGGTCTTGGCTTCAAATACTGACCAAAAGACTGACTGAAATATTGACCGCAACACAATGTGTAAACATACCCGTAGGGTGTATCCATGTTTTCCAGGACTCCCTAGGGCTGCATCCAACTGTATCAGCAACCGGTATTCTGATTCAAACATGCTTGAATCACGCTCATCTCTAGTAGGCACTAGGGATAAACAAACCTTCCAAACATTTTGGTTCGTCCAAACCCGCACGCTTGGCATTTGACTCCCGCTGAGTGGGAAGGTTGGATGCCACCCTAGAGAGTCCTGGAAAACATAGATACAGCAATAGTCTGTTTCCATATTTTCCTGGCAGCCCTATGGCTGCATCCAACTTCTCCAGGCAGTGGGAGTCAAATGCCGAGCGTTGGATGGGAACGTGTCATGAAGATGAGGCGGTGATGAGAAGTTATTTCAATTTACAATTTAAACATCAAGTGAACAAATGGTTAATTTTATGGGCAACTACATTGTATTTTTGACAATATTTGAGTCTTTTTCTCTAAAAACATTTCCATCCCTAAATATATGCATATCATCTGCCAATAGCGGCTTCCTTGGAGAGCATTATTATAGTTCTAAGGCCTTTTGTGTAAAGAATCCTTTCTGTTACTGAAGATTGTATCTTTTTCCTTCCAGCTGTATTTGATAAGCCGGTGTCCCATGTGTCGGGACAAACAGCTGAACACATTTTCTGCATTGACGATAGATCTATTTTGTTCAATATTTTATGATAAATCAGATTTTTTTTTTTTTTTTTTCCTTCCACCACCTTAAATACATATTCATGGTCTGGCCTTTCCGATAATTTCTAAAACGCCAAACTTGATTATTTCTCCTTTGACTATGTGCCATGTTAGATCTGTGACAATGCTCTGCTGTCTCTAGGGCCTTTGGATTGACATCGGAACTTCCGTAACATATTTACCCAATGGTGATCTGCTTCATGTATAATCCTCCTGTCCTATTTCCTAAGGATATGACATTCGGAAGAGACTCTTCTCCTTTGATAATGATGTATTGCCGACAAACACAGATAATGGACTATTGAGTCCAGTTGCCGTATTATTTAATGAAATGAAAAGCCCTGGGTCCAATAAGGGAACATAAGTGTAGAGGAGAATGATTCATAGACCTGGCCCAATAATAATATGACTGTAACTATTTATTTTTACTCTATTTTCGTAATAGACTGCAACCAACACATTAAATATATGGTCAAATAATAAGTTTATCTTATATAAGACAACTGAGGATTTTTTTTTTTACCTATCAAAACTATTTCACTCTTTCTTCAAAAATATGCACACCATATTACCTTTTTAATATATTTACCCCCTCCTGACACTGCACAGTATGCCCGAGGCTGCAGCAACATTAATTTACGATCACTGGATGACAAAGGCACAGAAGCTGCGCCTGTGTCATCCGTGGCGGGTCCAGGCTTTCAGTGATAGCCGTGGAACCTCCTCAAATGTCAGCACAGGAGCTGCGCTCCGGTGCTGACAGTTAACTCTATAGGGCCTCAGACAGAGAATTCTTCCTCTCCAAAGGTAGAATTCTCTGTATGATAACCATTGTGGCTCTGTGATGTGACCGCAGAGCCCTGGTGGTTGCCATGGACACATAGCGTCCTGGCTATGGAGGCCGACGAGAAAGGGAGGAAGGGAAGGCCGGTATGTTGCTACTCGCGATGCGCGGCCACTAGCTCTGCCCTCTCACCTCTCTTCCCCAACATTGTTACAGGCTTCTAACAGCAGAAGGGGACAGAGAAGAGGGGGCAGAGCTACGGACTTTAGCTTATGGGATCATTATGATCCTATAAGCTGAAGTCCAATAATACCTGGGCATTGATGCATCAATGTCCTATGGTCGTGAAAGGGTTAAAGGGGTTTTGCTATTTGGGGTACTTATGGCATATCCATCTCTTAACCTGTACTAGTCATCAGATCAAAGACTCCCTCACCCCCTCAGGCCTGTTCATGTATGCCAGAAGTGGTCAGGTCGCCAAAAACAGACAAATCCAGTTAGTTATGCAATTTGTGATTTCTCAGAGAATTTTAGCACAAACTGACCTACTAAATAAGCCCAAGTGCAGACAGGTCATGTAACAACGTAGCCACTTTAATACACGTGCAAATTAGCTGGAAGTACCCAGGAAGACATTCCCCAATCTGCAAGAGCCCAGATTGAGATAAAAGAACTTACGGAACATTGGGGTTCATCCAAACTCGAATGCTCAGAATTTGATCCCGGTGGCTAAATCCAGCCCTAGGGCTGCCTATGGCTTAATCCATGTTTTCCAGGACTCCCTAGGGCTGCCTATGGCTGAATCCATGTTTTCCAGGACTCCCTAGGGCTGCCTATGGCTGAATCCATGTTTTCCAGGACTCCCTAGGGCTGCCTATGGCTGAATCCATGTTTTCCAGGACTCCCTAGGGCTGCCTATGGCTGAATCCATGTTTTCCAGGACTCCCTAGGGCTGCCTATGGCTAAATCCATGTTTTCCAGGACTCCCTAGGGCTGCCTATGGCTGAATCCATGTTTTCCAGGACTCCCTAGGGCTGCCTATGGCTAAATCCATGTTTTCCAGGACTCCCTAGGGCTGCATTAACCTTTTTCAGCCACCAGGACTCAAATGGCTACTGTTTGAGTTTGGACAGACTCTGATTGTTCAGTAAGTTTAGTCTTCCCTACCCAGCTTTGTATGGTCTGTCTAACTGCAAACTTCCCACCCTTGTAACTGCCTACCCTTTTCTTATGTAAGGAAGTCCTTCATAAGCACTGTCTCCTGGGGAAGCGACATTTGCTCAAAGAAGGTGTCTTTGAACCCAAAGTCAAATGGATAACATGTAGAGAAGAGCATGACTGGAGCATGCTCAAATGCAATCATTCTGCATTTGATTACCAGTGGCTAAAAAAGTTAGATGCAGCCCTATGGACCCCAGGAAAACTTGGTTGCAGCCTATGGCCTATGACTATATACATGATTTCCCAGACTTCCTAGGGTTGCATCCAACTTCAGCCATCAGTATTTAAATGGCGAATGATCGGACTCGTTCATACTTAAGTTGCTCTCATCTCTAGTTAAATGTAATGGATTCATGTGGGAGATACCGTACATTTAATTGTAAACTGTCCACCATTTTTGCAGGCACAGTGGCAATAGATTTGCAGGACACAAGCTGTCACTCCACCAGTGGGCCGAACCTTACACTCCCCTCAGAAGTCAGTAAAGAAGGAAGGAGACCCAGTATTGCGCCTGTGTTGGAACTTGCAGATAATGCAAACATCCCATGTATGCCATGTGATCTCCTGAGCGACCAATCCGAAGATGAAATCAACCTATCTGATGATGAATGTTGTGACTCGAAGGAGTACGTAAGAATATATCAGTGGGCTTGTTATTCAGTTACTATGTGTATTTTATAAACAAAGGTCATGCTGTAATGTGATTGTAGGTATATGCCACTTTTTTGTTCGTACTTTATGTATTTTTTATATGCAACTTTATTATGGGTTCGTTATTTTTTTAATTTCTTTCAAATCAACTGGTGCCAGAAAGTGTCAGAGAATTGTAATTTACTTCTATTAAATAAATCTCCAGTCTTCCAGTACTTATCAGCTGCTGTATATCCTGCCGGAAGTGGTGTATTCATTTCAGTCTGGAGAGGTTTTCTATGGTCATTTGCTACTGCTCTGGACAGTTCCTGTCACAGACAGAGGTGGCAGCAGAGAGCATTGTGTTAGGACATAGAGCAGCTAATAAATATTGGAAGACTGGAGATTTTTTAATAGAAGTAAATAAAAAAAAATCTCTAGCCCTTTCTAGCACCAGTTGAATTGAAAGAAAATATTTTCTCTGGGGTGAGCCTTTAAGTTAGGCCTCATTCACAATTCCAAACTTTGTCTACAATTGCGGATTGGTAGTTATGGACAAAGTACAGACTCATAGGTATATATGGCCCTTTTGGTTTAAGTTGGTCTCTATGTAAAAGCCTGCTTATGTCAGATGCGCTAGACTCACTGAGCGGCACATGGCTCTCAATAAATCTGTCCCATCTGAGGTTGTCCACGTTGCATCCTTAGAAACCCAAGGGTCCTGGAACACGTACAGATAAATTGCCTAAAGTGACTCTTAACTCACAATCTGACCCCCCCCGAACCTCTTCGGATAGCTGCTTTAATCCAAGATCTGTCCTGGGGTCCGTTCGGCAGGTGATGCAGTTATTGTCCTAAAAAACAACTTTTAAACTTGCAGCCCTGTGTCAAATTGGTGTGCCATAGAATATACGACATGTAGAGAAAGGAGCGGCTGCACATCCCACCTATGGCTGATACTAATGCTGCTAGGCTATTTTTAAAAACCAACGCCAGGATGTTGCTATATAATTTGTTAAAACCATATTGCCCCGTGTACCACGTGTCGGTCTCCTGGTTCACACGGGTCCCTACGCTAGCTCCACACTGTGCAAGGCTTGGGCACAGACACTCTAGGCCATGCCAATTTGGCACAGGGCTGTAAGTTTAAAAGTTGTTTTTTAGGACAATAACTGCATCACCTGCCGAACGGACTCCAGGGCAGATCTTGAATTAAAAGCAGCTATTCAATGGTACCAGCGGTTTGGGGGGAGGGGGAGTCAGATTGTGGGTACAGAGTCGCTTTAAAAGAAAAAAAAAATAATTGCTTGACATTTGCCAGACTTTTAGAAGAGAAGATAGATTCATATGAAAAGTTGTTAATACCATCATAATTACGATCATAAATATGACTCTAATTGCTTTCGTATATATCCTGTGAATGAATGTACATGTGTTTGTATACTGTGAACAATGAGTGTTTATACTGGAAGAATTGAGAATGATTAACAATAATTTTGAGGTTGGCTCAACAATATACAAAAAATTTTGTTTTGTTGTTTGATCGTTGCCCTGTTTACACCAGAAGATTTTTTTTGCATGATAATTGCCCAATGTAAAAGACCCTTAAAGTGATACTGCCATCCCCCTTCTGTATGAGGACTTCTCTACACAGCTGTAATGCCTAGATTCTGCAGTTTTCATACCTTACTTTATTATAGATTTCTTGGTGTCTGGTCCAGTGAAAAATGCTTTTTACTATTGGTGGATTGTGCCACCTGGGCTTCACGCCCACTGCGCCACTTAACCCTCCCCTCAGTGTCTAGGCCTTGTCCTCTTGGTGGCCATTGGGCCGACCTACAGGAAGTGGGGTCTACACCTCTAGGCCGGCCTATTCCAATAGCCGCTGATGGCGGGCCTAGACATTGATGACGTCATGGATGGTCCTAGACATTACTAGAATTACTAAGCTTGAGATTATTGTATTTGCTGTGTTCACAAAAGCAAAACACACATTTCTGTTTCATTAAAAGCTTTCGGTGCACTTTTATCAGAAAGAAAATTGTTTCCCACAATAGACAAAACTTTTTTATATTTTAATGAGCTTCTATTTTGTTTAGGAGATACATTAGTTACAATCAATTATAGTTAGTTCAGTAGAAAAGAAAATCTCCAGCTAAAAGTACTTGGTTATTCCAAACTTCTGAACTGAATTGTTCTGCTCCTGCCACCTGTTAAGGCCCTATTACACGAAGTGATTACCGGTTGTATTCGGCCGATATCTGCCATTACAGCCAATAATCGCTTTGTGTAATAGAAGACAACAATCAGCCGACATGCACAATGTCGGCTGATCGTTGTCTTTCTACAGGCTGAAATGCCAAAGATGAGCCTGGCAATGAACTGCTGACATCGCTCCATGTAATAGGAGTGGCGGCAGAAGACTATTTCCTATGGACTACCCAGACAATCTGATGATCGCCTGGGCAGCCCCCTGCAGCTCCCCACGGCCCCCCCGTGATATAGCATCGACGCTCGCTTGCTCTCCACATCGCCCCATGTAATAGGGGCTTTAGGCTGTGTTCACAACAAGAATATGCCATCTGAGGCAAGTCAACATCAGCACCCTGTCAACTGCACGTACACCAGTTTTAACTTCGACTTTGAAAACTACAGTAACTAGCTAATCGGGTTCAGGCCATCAAGGTAAATGTGGTTCATGTCTGTCGTTGCATAGATATGTTGGCACTAGAGATGAGGGAGTGCTTAAATGCTTGTTACTCTAGTTTAGTATTTCCCAGTGCTTGAGTGGAGGATGTCTGGTGCACCTGAAAACCTTCAAAAGTGATGGAATCACGATGGAAATGGAAATGGCACAGCAGGAGGAGCATGCATGGATGAAGTAAAGATTCTCAGTTAACTGAGTAATGACCAGGGCACACAACCTCCTGCCAAGATTCCTAAAGCATTGCTTCCAAATCAGGGAAAGGACCTGAGAACAGCTCCAGGGAGTCAACCCTGTTGCTTTGAGAGGCCCAGTTGGGAGCAAGAGGGATCAAATGGAGGATCGCCTCCAGTCTGTTGGATAGGGACATTGGACAGTGTGGAAGTCTGTGTGATTGACAGATTGCTGGAGGCGTTAATTGCCATGTATGTCATCATCTGCTGTGGATCCAATACTGGTGTATCACACAACTCAACTAGGAGACAAAGTCAGGGATCCTGTCTAATCTGCATTCTCACGGTCCCTCAGCAACAGCCTGTGTCTTACTACGCCCACATCCTACTCCCTTCCTACTAGTATTACCCATGTTTCCCTGTAAAAATGCAGAGAATAGCCTATAAATTTTATTTGAGCACCACATGGTATTCGTTGGAGTATCAAGTACTTTCTAGTACCACAGTACTCAAGCGAATAGTGAGCTCGAACGAGCATATTCGCTCATCTCTAATTTCCACCACATAATGTACATAAGTCAAGGAAGGACTGGGAAGTGTGGGGGGGGGGGCAAGGAGGCATGCTGGGTTGTGGTAATTGGGCAGCTAGGCTCAGCCCCCTTAACACTTGGCTAGTAAATAAAAGTGGATTTTATAATTTTTGCAACTACCATTAGCTCCAGGAAAGGTAAAGTTTTCTTTATGTAACAGACAGTGAGTGTGGATCCCCTGTGCTACTCAACCGCTTTGGCTTTGGGCTACACCATGGAGTGGAGTCTAAGGGGGGCATCAAAGATTCACCCCATTTTCCTGGCGTACGCCTGACGCATCCCCTGCTCGCCCAATTGACCAGCGGGGGGGATGTTGGCGGATGGCGGGTTTCATAAAAACAACAGATATCATCTCAATTTTGATATTTTTTTCTGTTGATATAGCTGTATTAGCCCTTTTCTTGCAGGATTTGCTGTATTTTTTACTCTTTTGAGGTAGATTAGTAATGTGTTGAAAGATGTGTATGCAATGTATAAATGGTTCACTTTCTAGAATTCCCGGTCTTCTATACCAGTCAGAGGGTAAAAGATAGACATAAAAGACAAACACATTTTTAAACTATAAATTCAATAAAACAAGCTACATCCCAGGAAAAAAATTATTCCCAATTCAGATCCAATTCAATATATAGATATTATCTATTGTTTTCAACTGCAATAGTTCCTGGATAATATCGCCACCTCTCTCTTCTTGTTTTAAAGCTAAAAACCCCATAAAACAGAAGCCACTTGGAATCATTCTGATGATGTTTCCAGAAATATAGGGAATCATTATTTGTTCTCAATCTATTCTTCATAAACTCAATATGTATGTTCAATCTCATTTTCAATTTTCTCTGTGTGAGTCCCATATATTATTTTCTGCAGGGATACTGTAACAGGCGTAGAACATTCACTGTATCACAGGTAATCATATCATTAGTTTCTACCATATTGCCATTACTGTTAGATTTGATATTAAATAGATTTTTAAGGCCTGTCATTGGGCGAGCTTTACATTTCCTGTAGGAAGAAGGAGATTGGGATCCCGCTGTATAGAGCTCTAGTGACCCCACATCTGGAATACTGTGTCCAGTTCTGGAGACCTCACTTAAAAAAATACTGATAAAATAGAACAGGTCCAAAGACAGGATATAAAAATGGGGGAAGGTCTTTAAAGTGGTACTCCGGTGTAATATTTTTTCTTTCAAATCAACTAGTTTCAGAAAATTAAATAGATCTATAATTTACTTCTATTTAAAAATCTCAAGTGTTCCCATACTTATCCGCTCCTGTATGTCCTGCAGGAAGTGGTGTATTCTTTACAGTCTGACTTTCTGGTTTTCTATGGGGATTTGCTGCTGCTCTGGACAGTTCCTGACATGGACAGAAGTGGCAGCAGAGAGCACTGTGACAGTCTAAAAAGAAAACAACATTTCATGCAGGACACACAGCAGCTGGTAAGTATGGGAAGACTTAAGATTGTTAAATAGAAGTAAATTACAAATCTATATAACTTTCTGAAACCAATTAATTTGAAAGAAAAAGATTTTCACTGGACAATCCCTTTAAGTGTTACTACTATTTCCGTTAACGTTTGGCATGTCCTCAGGCATACAAATTCAAGAAAGGCCAACAGAACCCAGTAAAGTGCAGAGAATCTTCAGTTTATTGCGTATCCAAGTACAAAAAAAGAGATGTTTTGACCCATTGGGTCTTTATCAAGCACAAACCTGCTGATAGTTCCCCTTTAAGGTATTTTTATGTCATGTTACACATGCTGCTATAATTAATGACCAAGAGAGGAATTCCTGCTCTAACATCTTCATAAGATTTCACAATAACCATAATATGGCTTGGCGTGCTGGAGTAGAGATAAGCAAACCTTTCCTAGTGTTTAAATCGGGAAATATAGGATATGCAACGGTTTCTTATTGAAATAGTGGATACAGACTGTACGATTATTACTGTTATTCTTATTCTTACACATGCTTAAGAAATTCAGAAAAAAATATAAAAAAGCAGCTGAAATATATTAAACTATGCCCCGCTCTCAAAAATACCGAGCAAGTCATTTTATTTTCTGAATCTTCCCAGAGAAAAATCATTACCGTTACATTTTTATTTTTCCAGCAGGAGGCTTAAATCCTGTCTGTGCAAGATCATATTTTCAGAGTTCTCATCCCTCTAAAGAAACTTTTGCAAATAATGATGGTAGTTTAGAAAAAATGTAAGACGGAGTGATAGAAATGATAGCAGCGGGGGGCTTTACACTAGGGTTTTTTTTAAATTGCGCCACCTCTGTCTTTAGTATTACATCTTATTAGAAGCGTGTCCCTCTTCCCCTCACAATTTTAAGTTTAGCAGCGTGGTTCAGAAATAAGAGGTTCCACCGCGCAGTAATGTCTGTAAAGCGCAAGTGGCTAAATATATAATCCAGCTCCCATATTAGAGGAAAAGGCCAGATTTGTCCCCTTGTTGGAACATGTTTTTACAAATGTTGTGAAAAGAACAACCTTTTAGACTCGAAGGGAATATAGTTTTATTCTCGGAAAAGTTTTCTTTATAACAGTTGTTAGATTTTTCTTTGGTACAGTAGATTACGAGGGTATATTGGTCAGAGGCCTAAGATGACTTATGGGTAGTGATAAGAGAACATGTTGGTAAATGTTCGTATTTTTGTACGAACATGGCGCTATTTGTTCGTGTTCGCCAATCACGAACAATTTGTTCGATGATCGAAACGATCATTTTCTAACAGATTCGAACTTGCGAACGTAGGCAACTGTGTAATTTACGCTTTGAACCTGATAAACCGAATCGTACGAAAACTGTATGCAACTGTACACAAATGCGTACGCAACTGCGTAATTTACACTTTGCGTCTGATACTCTGTATGCATGTGCGTAGACCAAAGCGTACCGTTCTACTGTACGTTCGTTATTTGTACGTGTATGTTCGGCAAACACAAGTCAATCCCAATTTTTTTTTTTTTTAATATTCATGATCCAAACTAGGGATGGTCCGAACCCGCCGAGGTTCAGGTTCGGCTGAACCCGAACGCTCGTCATCGGATTCCCGCTGTCTGCCCGCTCCGAGCAGCGGGCAGATACAGCGGGAGGACCGCCTATGGCTATGGCTGTATCCCAGTTTTCCAGGCGTTCCTCCCGCTGGATCCGCACGCTGCACGGAGCGGGCAGAGAGCGGGAATCATTGCGGAGGGTTCGGGTTCGTATGAACCCCGTCCGAACCAGGTTCGGACCATCCCTAATCCAAACCAAGCATCGGGAGATACGCTCATCATTACTAATGGGTGACTAGAAAACATTTTCATAAAAAAAAAAAAAAAAAACACATTTAAACAAAAGTTACAACTTCTCAATAAAATGACTGGCTCGATGAAAATCTTCCACAGTGCTTCCCAATAACAGTCATGTGACCTCTTCTGGACCAGTTGGTACATGACCGGAATACAATAAGAAACAATTGGACTAATTGAAGGAGAAGTCCGGACAGACCCATTTTTGTTGCTGGGGGGGGGGGGGGGGGGAATAAAAGAAATAACTTGCTCTTACCTTCCCAACTTCAGCGCTGGTGGCTGCATACCGCCGCTCAGGTCCATGGCCGCTTTTGGGTCTAAGCAGGACCCAGGTCAGGACGTGTGAGGTTCGCTGAGCCAGTCAGCGACCAAGTTGGGATCCCACTATGGTCGCTGACTGGCTAAATGGACCTCATACGTCACGACCCGGCTCCCCACTTAGACCAGCGCTGGAGCAGAGTAGGTAAGACCATGTCATTTCTTTTTATCATCCCCAACACTTGCTAAAACAAATGGGTCTGGCCGGCCTTCTCCTTTAAAGAGATGTTTTTAGTAAAGTAAGACAGGTCTAGTGCTCTCTTAGGGCACGTTAAGCCTGAATACAAGATGAGATAGAGTTTGTATTTAGAGGCATACAGGCTCATGATGGCCAACGATCGAAAAATCATTCATATGTTGTTGATTTAGATCTGAACCTAAAATCGTCGTTAATCGTTCGCTAATCATTCGCAGTAATTCCACATTCATCTGCTGTAGTTCCCCATTTTTTCACTAATCGCTCAGTGTAATTGCACATTGTTCATCGTTTTGCTGGGATCAGATGAAGTAAATGACCATAGTAACGATTGCAATAAGGATTGTAGTAACAATCATAACTAACGACTATCGTTCTGTGTAATATGGTGAACGATTTCAGGTTAAGGGTGCATTTACAAAGAAAGATTATGTGACAGATTATCTGCCAAAGATTTGAAGCCAAAACCAGGAATGGATTTGAGAAGAGGAGAAATCCCAGGCTTTCCTTTATAACCTGATCTCTGTTTATAGTCTGTTTCTGGCTTTGGCCGCGAATCTTTGGCAGATAATCTGTCATATAATCTTTCTGTGTAAATGCACCCTAATGATAAACAATCCCATTTGTGATTGTTTATTGTTAGTCGTTAATCGTTAAAAATCGCTTCATGTAATAGGGCCCTTAGGGCCCTATTCCACGGGATGATTATAATTCAGATTATCGTTAAATTGTTTAAATCTAAGCGATAATCATTCGGTTGAAATGCAGTTAACGATTAACGACCGAACGAGAAATCGTTGATCGCTTTATAACAACTGGGCCCTTTTTTATCGTTGCTCGTTCGCAAAACGTTCGCATTGAATAAGACGTCGTTCGGTCATTTGCAGTTGATACTAACGCAATAGCAAAGAAATAGCGAAGAAAAAATTATCGCAAAGACGATCATAAGTAACGATTATCGTTCCATGGAAATGAGTGAACGTTTTCAGGTCTTTCGCAACAGCGGTCGTTTGAGATTGTTAATCGTTAACGATTATGCGAACGATAATCGTCCGGTGGAATAGGGCCCTTAGAGTGCGTCATAGAGTCTTGTCTAGCTGTCATTGATCTCTCGCCAAGAGGTACTCTACCCCAAATCAGCCTCTCAGGCTATGTTCACACACTGTCTTTTTTGGCCGTCTGACAGCTGCCTTTTAAGACTGAGGCTAAATTACATATGTTATTTTTCAATGACGGCCGTGATAGCACAAATAACAACTGTCATTTTGAGGCCAAATAAACTGTCAAAAGATTATTTTATGTATGGGCCTGACAAATGGACTGGTTTGGCCCTAAAACACTTTGAGGGAAATTTAGCAAGGACTTTGCGCCTATTTTTAGGTGAATAATTGGGTTTTTCGCCCAGTTTTAGTCTAAATTCTATTTATGAACCAGTATTCGACAGGCAAATATTTTTTAGATGCAACTTTTTTTTAATCTGCCTGTTTTGAGTATTCACCCAAAAGTTCGCATAATCCGGGATGAGCGCCCAATTTATTATTTGACACTTTTTTTTTAAAAAAAGTCACACAAACAGGTGCAGGCCTACGTCTGGTCAGTACAAGATGATTATGCTTGCGCAATTTTTGCGAATTTTTTCACAACTTTTTACTTACTATGGCAGTGCAACATGTTAATAAATCAGTCACAACATATAGGAACAAAATACACACCAATCCCCATTAGAATAGTTGCACACATTAGACTCCTTAGTAAACGTCCCTCTTTGTCCGCAATAAAGACTACTAATGTTGGAACCTACTACTCTTGCGGCGCTTCTTCATAGGGGTTTTCTACAGGATAGGGCATCACCAGCATATTGGTGGAGTGCCAACACCTTTTAAATCCTGCTGTTCATCTGTTCTGATGGCACCAGAGGTCAACACAATGTACAGAGCTGGAAGCTACATCCTCTGCTATATATTGTGTAGTGGTGGCACAGGGTTACCCAGTAAAGCCAGCAGCAAACAAACATTGATGTTCTATCCTTTTTTTTATTTATTTTTTACATGATAGTAAACATTGTTTTAAAGAGACTCTGTCAGTAGGTTTATGTTGTCCTATTTAAGGATAGCACAAACTACTGACATAGAAGAACAGAATGATGTATCACTTACATTGTTCTGTGAAGGTGACCCAGAGATATCCTCCTGAATAACATTGACAATAAATAGTCCTCTCTAATATGTACATGAGCCAGGTAGTCCTGGATATTCATGAGAAGCAGAAAACTCCGCCCACCAGCTGCTGTTTGGCAGTTATCTATCTATGCTGTTTATAGGCAGTAACTGTCAATCAGCTGCTGGAGAGCAGGGGGGAGGGGTGTGGCAAGAATCCTATTCTCCTGTATATTAGGACGTAAAACACCGATTTGTTCAGCATTTCCGTCAGTAGTTTATGCTGCTCTCATTTAAGGCTCCATGCACCTAGTGACAGATTCCCTTTAAGGCTATGTTCACACTATGTAAACACCCGGCCGTTCCGTGACCCCAGCCGGGTCACGGAACGGCCGGTCTCAGCCCGCATCATCCCGACCGGTACTTAAGTAATGGCCGGTGATCATTGCGGTCGCGGAGCTCTGATGCGGGCGCATCAGCGCGCGCCCGCATCAGAGCTTCCCATAGCCCACAGTGAAGCAAGCGGCCAGAGCCGCTTACTTCACTGTGTGAACTGACAGGTCTTTCTGGGGCCGGAATTCACTGAATTGCGGCCGCAGAAAACTGACATGTCAGTTTTTTCCGGCCCTGTTTGGAATCCCGGCCGGAGCGCATACGATGTGTGTACGCTCTGGCCGGGATCCAATTGAAAACAAGGCTATGTTCCACCCTCAAAATTACGGCCGTAGTTCTTCGGCAAGAACTATGGCCATAGTTTTACGTAGTGTGAACATAGCCTAAGTTTGTGAAAGTATCATAAATGCGAACTTAATTATCATTATTGATGCATTGCAATTCCTCCCTCTATGAAGTGAAGGATGACCCTACCATTTAAGAAAAACTGAAAGTATAGAACATGGAACTCCAAACTGCGGCCCTCCAGCTGTTCCTAAACCACAACTCCCATTATGCCTGGACAGCTGAAGCTTTGGATTTGGCTGTCCAGGCATGATGGGAATTGTAGTTTTGCAACAGCTGGAGGGCCGCAGTTTGGAGACCCATGGTATAGAAGTTGTAAAGTTCCTATCGATATTAAAAAAAACCCTCTTAGCTAATACATTTTGGGCAAATCTCGAAGTCAAAACAAGCTCCATACAGTCTTTATAACATACAGACTTCGTACTGGCTAGAAGAGATGAGCGAATACGATTCGATCAAGATGGTATTCGATCGAATATTGCGGTATTCGAAAGATTCTAATTAAATCAGTGTAGTGTAGCAAATAAGCGGGAAACATTCAAAAGCCCTCCCATCACAGTTGGCGTTTCTTTTAAATCCAATAACCATGCAGAAAGGCCGTGAGGGACCCTGGGAGTATGCACTCAGCACGAAAACGGCGTCTACCCTTGGCTCCCGCCTCTCGACTGCAGATGAGCTTTCAACCTAGCCAGGGAAAGATCTTAGAGCAGAGAGAGAGAGGTTTTGGGTCCAGATGGGACTCTATTATGTATTGGGTGTATTTCACCCGTTAAGTGGCTCATGCACATACGATTTTTGGTGTTCTACTGATCCAGATAGATAT
This sequence comes from Dendropsophus ebraccatus, assembly GCF_027789765.1. Taxonomy (NCBI): domain Eukaryota; kingdom Metazoa; phylum Chordata; class Amphibia; order Anura; family Hylidae; genus Dendropsophus; species Dendropsophus ebraccatus. Next base: position 151,289,661 of record NC_091457.1, on the reverse strand, counting down.
CTATGGGAGTGTCTTAGCACATTTATTTGATTCATGTTTTTCATTTTTTTGCTTTTATTGGGCAATCTTAAGTAGGTATATTGGTTATGGTAGGATTATGTTTAAATTTTCACTTACTTATTATACGTCGTTTAATATGCATAAATTGAGGTGGTACACTTTCATTCATTTAACAAAAATAATTTTTTATTTTTATTTTTTATTATTATTTTTTTCATTTTTTTATTTATTTAATCATTTATATTTTTTCTTATTAACAAAAGTTGGTATAATAATATAAAAATAGAAATGAAAATAAAAATAAAAATAAAAATAAGAATAAAAATAAAAATAAAAATAAAAGTTGAGTTTTTTGGTATTACACGGTTTACTGTTCACATGATCGGATGTTGAATTGATCATGTGACCTTCTCTTATAATTATGCAATTGGTTATAATCATACTGGCATCTAGTTATTATCATGATTTTAACACTTAAATCATTTGTGTCTAAGAGTTACTGCTATATTTATGGATTGGTTTAATTATGTGATACGGTGTGGGTCCTTTTTTTCAGCGGCAGTGTCTTACCATGTGATCGGGCCAGCGGCCATGATCCATCATGTGATTGGGCGGATCTTGTGGGTCGGACATGGTGCGTTCCAGCGGCCATGTTGTTTAATGTTCACATGATCTTGTATGCGCCGGCCAGTAGACATTTTTTCATCACATGACCGCATTGATTTTAATCATATGATTGATATCATCTGTTGAGCCCTGTTGTAGCGGGACTGCATTGTAATCATGTTTAGGATCATATACGTGTATTTTAGTTAGACATGTGTGGGCTACGCCGGGGTCCGGACTGAGTTTCGTTGGGGCACTATGCACACGGGCTTCTGTGCGTGTCACTTGATGATGTGCGTTCCAGCAGCCATATTCTTGTGAGCACATGATCATTAGCATGGCATTTCCGCTTCCTTTAGCGTGTTTTTGCGCGCAGTTAGACGGCCTTCGGGGCTCACAGCAGGTATCCATTAATTTATTTCTATACATGTATAAATACCTGACACAACAATGTATTCCTATGCTAACTCCTGATGAAGTTATGGGGACATAACAGAACGCGTGGGATATAGGTGTTTGTATACCAGGGTGGACTAATTATACATATTGATTGTTGACTGTTTAATATTTGGGTTAACATATATTGTATTTATAAATTTTTTTCATTTCATTATATACATATAATTTTTCTTGCTTTATACTATGGCTTAATTTTTAATAACATTATATGGTTTTCCTTGATTATGTTTGGGTTATTAGGTTCATTAGTCCTTCCAATATTGTGTGACCTGGTAGTACTTTTGTAGCCCAGAATATTGTGAGGGCACATACAGTTTCTGTATGGCGCTTGTATTTTGCTGCCATTCTTTTAATTGGTTTTAACTGTTTCTTTGTTGTGTGAATTTTGTACAAATAAAGTATTTTTCTTTTGCTATCTCTATTTCTGGGTGTGCGACTTTACATAGCTGTGTCGCTGCTTTCTTCTTTGGTTCATACCCTCATTGGATGGCTGAACCACATGACCTCGAATCTTAAATACTTGGCTCCCGCCTCTCGGCCGCAGATGAGCTTTCAACCTAGCCAGGGAAAGATCTTAGAGCAGGGAGAGAGAGGTTTTGGTTTTGGTTAGGCAGGCTTACTACAGAACCCAAAAATCCTTTTCAGGGCTAAGATCTAGCGAAAAAGATAATCTCTAAATCCAAAGCACTTCTCATTGCTAAGAAATAGATGATATAACAGCAGCAGCATCAGCAGGTGTATTCATTCCAGTATCCGTTGTACAAGTGACCTATAGTGTCCCTGGTTTAGCCCACTAAGGGCACGTTATACATACTGTTCCAATAGCCCACTAAGGGCACCTGATATATACTGTTCCTGTAGCCCACTAAGGGCACCTGATATATACTGTTCCAGTAGCCCAGTAAAAGGCACATGATACATATTGTTCCAGTAGCCTACTAAGGGCACCTGATATATACTGTTCCCGTAGCCCACCAAGGGCACCTGATATATACTGTTCCAGTAGCCCAGTAAAAGGCACATGATACATATTGTTCCAGTAGCCCACTAAGGGCACCTGATATATACTGTTCCCGTAGCCCACTAAGGGCACCTGATATATACTGTTCCAGTAGCCCAGAAAAAAGGCACGTCAATAATACTGTTCCAGTAATGTTCGTACAGCATGACGCGTCATATGCGAATAACATGGAGCTCTACGGACGCACATTGGAATCATGTATGTAACGCGCAAGAAATACGTAAACGTTTTCCAAGCATTCGCAAATATTTTTCCATTGCAACTGCGGAGATGGGCATTATACTGTCATTACGGAGGTGTTGGCATCGTTAAGGAAGGTTTCATGGGGGACCGCCAAGTGCCACAAATAGTCACGAATCTCGGTGACTATTCGATTCGAATTCGAAAGTCGAATATTTCACTACTTGCTCATCTCTACTGGCCAGGTGACTGATATAGTGTGTCTTCTCAATTTTTTTTTTTTTTTTCAGAAGATGGCCGGACCATAGTACAAATAAAACACTTTTACCTTGTGTCACCCTTTATTTCCTCATACATTGCCAGCAATTCTCAGTAAGTTATCATAGTGTACAGAAGGAACAGTGACAAATGTGACTCTGACACATTTCTATAGTGTATAATAAGTAATAGTTTATCAAAATCACTAGCTTCTATTTCACCTTTATTGTACCTGCGCCCACAGACTTCAATACAGAAAACACATTTATATATCATTATTATAGGACAATAAGGACGTTTCAAATAATTGATATGTTCCACTATATAACATGATCTACGCTTGAGTAAGAAAAGGCAGCATGGGAATCCAAGAAACGGGGCGAGAAAACCAATTGTTCTGATTATTTGTTGTAATATTTGTAGCCAGGTTCGGAATGTGATTGAACTGGGAACCTGATTGTATTTCTTTTTTCTTTTTTTCCAGATACAGTAAAGGTTATCCTCCCAATTCTCCGTACATAGGCAGCTCACCAACCTTTTGTCATTTGTTGCCAGAAAAAGTCCCATTTTGCTGTTTAAGGTTAGATAAGGTAAGAAAATATAATAAATAAATAAATTACAATTTAACTATAACACTGTCTGCATGTGTGGTTGGTATTGGTGGGGAGGGGATAAATAAAATTGCTAAATAATTGCTATAGCATCCTACTAAACAAAAGGGAGGAGCTTACTGAAAACTGGGCTGGCTTTGGTAAAAAGGGGGCATGACTTCAGTGTGTAAAAAATGCGCCTACTACATGGTCCCTACTCTAGCATTTTCACACTAGCAATGGCCATTGCTAGTGTGAAAATTCTAGAGTAGGGACCATGTCTCAAGGATGCCTTAACGTGGCGACATGGTACACTCTAATCAAATAGTTTGCTAAGATCCTCACTTTTTAATATCTACAGAGCAGGTGTTTACCGTGTGTACGCTGGGAGGAGTATATACGGTGAGCCCCTGTACCTGTCGGTTGCTGTTGCGCCTTCTGTTTTTTTTGTATATACATATATCTGTCCTAGGATGATGATGATGATGATGATGATGATGATGATGATAATAATAATAATAATATAGACTAGATGGGTGGGTGGGTGTTTTTGCTGACAATCTTCAGTGTTTCTAAACAAGGGATGTGTTTCTGATAACGATGCATTTGCATGGCAATCATTCCAGCTCTAGCTGATCGAACTCATTTGCTGCCTACTTTTGGGCTGTGTAAAAGGTCCCTAAGCCAGCCTAAAGTTGGTGCAAACTTAGACTAAACAGTCTAAAGATGTACAAAATTTTTAGATAGCCTAAGCCACTCTTAAAAATCTAGCAACTTGCTACAGTATGTCAATTCTGCAGGTAGACAGTGGAATCTGCCTGAGCATAAAATAGAGCCTATAAAACGGGTGGAACTTCAAGTGGAATCTGCTTGAAGTTCTCCACTCGGAATCCATAGTGTGCACATACCCTAAGGCTATGTTCAGACTACGTAAAACCACGGCCGTTGTTGCCGATGGCAGCAACGGCTGTAGTTTTTGTGCAGTGGAACACAGCCTATTAAGCAATGGCATCCTGGCCGAAGCGTACACACATCGTATGCACTCCGGCCGGGATCTGTGCAGCCCCGCAAATAAGTTCAGTGAATTCCGGCTGCAGAAAGACCTGTCAGTTCACAAAGTGAAGCGAGTGGCTGTGTGCTGTGTGCTGTGGTAAGCTCTGATGTGGGCGCACGCTGATGCGCCCGCATCAGAGCTCTGTGGCCGGAAAGATCATCTGGCCAGTACTTAAGTACTTAAGATAATCTGGACAGAGATCGGCCGTTCCGTGACCCGGCCGGGGTCACGGAACAGCCGATCTCATACGTAGTGTGAACATAGCCTAAAACTGTTTAGGAATTATTTCCGTCAGTTTGTCCGATATGAAAAAATTTCTGGAAACAAATTTTCCTAACAGGTCAGTTATAGTCTATGCGGCCTGGCCTAAGAAAAAAAAAACAGGATCTTGAGTTGATCTATCTGTTAGGCTAGTTAAAAAGTAAAAAACATTTAAAAAAAATGTACAATGACCATTTTACATTTAAAAACATTACTCAAAAAGATAGTGGACAGATAACCTAACAATGTTATGCTACGTTTACACGAAGCGATCTGCGAATTTTTAGCGAACGACCAACGCCGATTTGAGAACATGTTGAAAAATTGAAATGAACGATTTCTCGCTTGTCGCTTGATCGTTCGCTGTGTTTACACGAGCCACTTATCACTCAAATGTGATCATTATTTAGACAGTCTAGCGTCCCTCATACACCTATGCTAGTGATGGTGGGATCGGCCTACTTTAGTATATGGTGTACGGGCACCAATAATGTAAGAAATATATGGTTGCTTAAAAACACACTTGGGAATATATATTTATACATTTCATTTTTTTCTAACACTTTCTAGCATTGAAATAGTTAATACATTGTGTTTCTTTTACCTCGTTTTTTTTTTTTTTTTTTTCTCTTCTACAATGCTTCCGCAGCACATTGATGGCAAACCGCTATAAATAGTCATTATTTTCACATTGGTCAATTTATCTTTTTTTTCTATTTTCCATCACCTTTATGGACTCCATTCTCTACGCATACCCCACTAGCAGCTACGCCGACAAAAACATGTCTTTCTTACTATGTTGATACTTTATGTTTATTGATTTTCAAAGTAAAGTCTTCCATGGTGATAAACACTAAGCCAAAGATGAAATGTACTTCATACTGTGTATTAAACGAGACGCCATACTTGACTTCATTCACTTCTGCCTTAGGGTTGTCAACATAACTATTATGAAGATGCTAAAGCCTATGGTTTTAAAAATAAAGTCATCATTGTGGCAGCCGAGACAGCAGGCAATGGGCTATACAATTTCATTGTTCCACTCAGAGCTTATTACAGACCAAAGAAGGAGCTTAATCCAATCATATTACTGCTGGATAATCCGTAAGTGCTGAGAACTGATTATATATTAGATATTAAGTCTGAATTTCCAGAAGTTGTAAAGGTCTGCTAATAAAAACTCCTTTCCTTCATGTAAATGTTAATCTCCATATCTTTTAATGAGACACCATCTAATAGCTTTGCATGAATAATTGAAATCTGATGAGGTACCTTGGGTTTTAACCGCTTAAGAGTTGCATAAAAGTTGGAATAACCCTCCAAAAATGTCACTTTTTATTGTTGATTATAAATGTATGCTTCAAGTAAATCTAGTGGACATATAGTTCCCGGTGGCCATCCTTTCAAGTGACTTTTTAGGCTGAGCTACCCAGCGTACACGAGGAGCATCACTATATGTGGCCATTATTTATCTTGTATAGGCTATTTTCCCACAATGTAAAATTGAGGGCAAATAGTGGGCAATATTAATGATCATGAATCTGTGTGTAAGTGGTGCTATATGGTGTATGCCACCTCTTACACAGGACAATGAGCAGTGAGGTTGGATATGGCTGCACTAAAAGAGAAAGCAAACCTGCAGACTGGCTGCAGATGACAAACTCCTGCATGATGATTGGCAGAGAAAAAGCCTCCAAAAATGCAGGAAGAGGAAGATGCCATTGTCTCGAGTATCGTGAGATCCTCGTCCAAGTAACGAGTACCATCGAGCATGCTCGCTCATCACTAATCATGATCATTAATACCGACTGTTGCTTTGCCCCTATTTTTACATTGTGGACACATAGCATGTGGTGTATTTCAACATCTTTCTTCTCTGCAAGCTGTCTTTTATCTATCTTCCTCTCTCTGCTGTATGTGTGTGTGTTTCCAGGCCCTCCTCCCCCCACCCCATCGACTTGCAATCTAATTACAAGTCATAACCAGTAAACAAAAGCTATTATTTCTAATTAAATAATCAGTGGATAACAGTTGATCAGAAAGAGATGCACAGGGGTGGGGGAGGGGTAGGGGCGGCTAGATAGAAGATAATGAATGTCAATGTTGGCGATCGACACTTCTTTGCCAAAACAAAAGGCTGATTGAATCGTGTTGCGGAGCCCACTCGAACGATCCAATGATTGTTCAAGCAGCTCACTAAATTCCTACTGTTGACTGCATATAATCCTTTTACACGGGGCAAAAATTGATTGAAAAAGTGATCGCCTTATGCCCCTTTGGTATCTCAGCGCCCAGTCTCTACTGCACTCCACTTTCTAGTGCTGGGGTTGGCTGAGACATTGCCAGGGAAAAAAGGCACAGTAGAGATTGGGTGCCAGGATAGCGAAGGATGTGGGGGAGCATGGAAGATAAGTACAGTATATATATATATATATATATATATATATATATATATATATATGAATTTTTAAGTTATTCTTTTTTAAAGCTTTTACTGGACAACCCCTTTAAATTGCCCAACAAAAAATTCAGCTGTAGGAAAAGTATTTACTGGTTAGTTGGATGGTTGCTAGTCTTTTTAAATGGGCTGATTCTCGGGAACGTTGCTGGGAACTCTCGTTTGTGCAATAATCAGCCCCTCATAACAATGAAATTTTTAGTACATGACAGAGCCATGTCAAAAGTTTTTATTGGCTGGAATCTGAGTGTTCAGACTGCAACCATCAGGAGAATTAGCCAGTTCTGTGTCATGTGACCGAGACAGCAGTGTAATGTAAATCATTGGGGCCATTCCAACCACATAGACAAAGAGCATGGAGAGAGACATGCAGAAGCACGGTTTTCTCTCTGCTCGTTCTCCTGATTGGTCGTGGTGTGAACACTCACAACCTTACCAATAAAGTTCATGATATGTCTCTATAATATATAATAATATGTATATATTTTTTGTTGATGAAGGATCAAGTACGCAAACTTAGGCCCCGACCACACCATGTCTTCCTCTGGCTGTTTGATTTTTGGGCGGCCATCGATATTCCCAATAACAGCCGTTATTTCAAAACAGTGCCCTTATTTGTGGAGTAACAGCTGTTGTTGTGACATAACAACCCTGATTTGGGCGTGAAATGGTGGCCATCCCCCCCAAAAAAAAAAAAAAAAAAAAAACGTCCGTCAAGTGGCCAGATAAAGATGTTGTATGGTCGTGGCCTACGAATAGTATAAGGAATCATGTGGTACAGCTGAGGCAAGAATCATTTTTTCACCTTCCAATTTAACTGGACACCTGAAGTGTTAAGAATTTTAAAAGTGCTAAGAGTGAGGCATGACATTTACTAAAGATGTAACAAGTTCCTGTACTAGTGGTCCCATAGACTGATGGAGAACATAATGTTTTAAAAAAAAAAAGATGAAAAACTGAAATAAACCTTAACTGCACATACAGGAAACCTGCCGTAACATAACTCGTTGCAGATGGGAAATGAGGAGTGTTTTGCAATTGTTCATATTGGCGTAAATATTGAAAACAAAAATGATATTTTAGCTCCTTTTTAGCTTCCTATTTTCCGCTGCTATTGTGTAAAAGGAAGAAATGTAAATGATTGTAATCAGGAGACCCAATAAACAGCCCACACAAATTTGCATTTTAGAATGTGTCTGTAAGAGACGTATTCATTCCAACTCAAAAGCATTTTTCCTGGGGTACCTTAATGGCCTTTATGAAATGCAGCCATTTGTGTAATAGCTATGCAAAGAATTGCCTTAACTATAGTGTCAGCCGCAGAAAATGACACACGGCAGGCTCAATGTTGGAGCATTTTTTTGTTTTCTTTCCATTTTTTATGTGTTTTCAGAAATTATAGTATAAAAATGAAGTTAGAGAGAATGTGTCTATTGCGCACATTACAGTCTCCTTTCCTGTTAACTCTATTTTGCTTAAATTAAAAACTGTTGTATCATCCGGCTATTAGTTTAGCTGGTTAAAAGTAAATTTGCATTTACATCTACATTTTTATTTAACAACTCCTCCCTGCTCCGGCTTGCTTCGGGGCTCCCGGTGTCTTCACGTCCCGCTCAGCCAATCAGTGCGCTGCGGCAGGGCAGCACACTGATTGGCTGAGCAGGATGTTGCGGGGACCCCCGAAGCAAGCCGAAGGGGGGACCAGGTGAAGTTTTGGCTCCGGCGGCACAGGGTTAACCGGGCGGGCTGCTGTCAAACTCGCAGCGGGATGTACATCCTGCTGCAAGTTTGTCTGCCCATAGGGCGCACAGAGCATAGATCGGCAGTGGATCTCGCTGTGAATTCGCAGCGAGAAATCCGCTGCAAATCCGTTACGTGTGAATGCACCCTAAGGCTATGTTCACACTACGTAAAATAACGGCCGTTGTTCGCGCTGCAAAACTACGGCTGTTGTTTTGAGGTTCCCTATAATGACTGCAATGCAATGTAACTACGGCCATTGAATTCCCACTACATATCAGATAACGGCCGTTGTTTATATAGCCCCGTGAAAAATGAACATGTCAATTATTTCCGGCCGGTAATACTGCAACAGCAGTCATGGATTTCAATGCGGCCGCGAACGTAAAACTTATATCTGCCGAATTAAACTTGATTTTGATGTAAAAAAAATTCTGAGTGGTTTCTCGGGCTGGGCGTAGTATTTAAAGTAAATCACCTGTTTCATCCCGTTTATAATCATGCTAGGAATCAAAATTAAACAAATAACGGCTGTTATTTTACGCAGTGTGAACATAGCCTAAAGGGGAAACCTTTGGCAGATATTCTGTCAGATAATCTTTTTTTGTAAGTAAACCCTTAGCTACTGATTTCAATTGTCTCACAGAATCATGCTCAAGCCTAGGCTCAAGCATAGGCATGCTCATGTCTATCCTGTTTTTGTACCTTTGGATGGAAAAAAAAATCCTTTTTTTCACCTGAAGTTGGTGGGCTGCGGACATGTGCTATAGATCGATAGATAATAAAGAGAGAGACATTAAACAACAGGGTCTCCTTTCCCCAATACTGCTCAGGAGGCTGTCACTGTTCTGTTGTTTCCCTGCCCCTTTGCCAAGTCCTCACTGATTGGTGTGATGTCAGTTGTGGGCAGGGTTATAGAGGTATTACAGCTTGCCTGGCAACAGACAGAGATGATGTGACTTTGGTTTCAGAAGGAAGGGGGAGTGGAGTACCCCTTTATAGCTTACCTAATGAAAGATAGATAGGAGATAGATAGATAGGAGATAGATAGATAGATAGGAGATAGATAGATAGATAGATAGATAGATAGGAGATAGATAGATAGATAGATAGATAGATAGATAGATAGATAGATAGATAGATAGATGATTCATTAATTACAAAACTAGATAAACCATTAACAAACTCTAGGAGATCATTTTACGGACTTGCTGATATTTTTTGCAGTTGGTTCTCGTAGACTGGAAATTATGGTGACATTGCTTTTTCAGATTCAGACTTATTGGAGCTTAAATCTGGATTAGTTTACTGCAGCTCTCATGGGGTAGATGAAAACTCAGATGGGTAATTAGGATTCTCTAGTAGGTGAACATATGTGCGTGGAGCAATGGATAACACATTAAGTTGCTGACTCTTGCATTGTGGCATTATGTAAATGTCACATCGAATCGAACAAAGCCGTTTTGACGTTAAATGTTCATGAATATTCATCTAAACGTTTTACACAACTGACCAGTCTATTCCATACATTTATTTTTTTCTTCTTCTATACAATATATGCTTTTATTATATTTTTTACTCACCTTATTCAACATACATCAACGCCAGTTATATCTTTCAATAAATGTACAAAGTTTCTTTCTTTTAATAAGGATATGATCTGATCTACTCCACAATGCTGTACAGAGGTTATTATTTTGGTCCCTGGCCTAGTTGGGGCTTACAGCCGAAACTGACTGGAATTGGCAATTTTGGCACTTTTTGCATAAATCATGAAGCATGCTAATTCAGGATTACAAAAAGTTGAGTTGACAAGGACGAATCTAAACAGAAGTTATTTCCGTTTACATCCGTTTGCAAATTATCAATCTTCATCCGTTTCTTCACTAAGCCTGCGCAGAAGAAGTGGAAAACCAAAGGGAAAAAAAAAATAAAAAATTAACAGATATGCAAACTGTTGCTGACTGAAGGAAACTGATGTACAAAAGTTTATTTTTTTAAGCCTAAATGCTAATAGACCATTAAAAAAAAAAGAACATTTTGCAATCAGTTTGCATCATCTGCTCATCAGTTAATGCTTATCCGTTCACTTAAGATGTGGACCTTAACCCTCTCCCGCTGCACCACTGTTAATTAACGTCGCTGCAGCCTATGCCCGTTGCTGAAGCGGCGTTAATTAACGCTTTAGGATGACCCAGGCGTAAAAGCTGCGCCTGTGTCATTCCCGGCGGGTCCCGGCTATCAGTGATAGCCGGGAACCCATCGCAACTCTCAGCACCGGAGCCGCGCTTCAGTGCTGAAAGTTAACCCTATAGAGGAAGAATTCTCTCTCCGGTGTCCATCTGGGCTCTGTGAACTGAAGGCAGAGCCCCGATGGTCAGGTTTCGGGTTTCCTGGCTAGAGAAGCCGGTGGGGTAGGGAGGGAAGGCTGGGAGCGCAGGGCACGCGCTCGTGAGCTCTGCCCCCTCCCCTCTCTCCCCTGCCACTGTTACAAGATAGTAACAGCGGCAGGGGACAGAGGAGAGGGGGCAGACATAGGGACATCAGCTTATGGGATCATAATTTATGATCCCATAAGCTGATGTGCAATAACAACCTGGGCATTATGGCATCAATGACCCCCGGTCATAAAAGGGTTAATTGTGGAAATGATCAGAAGAAACTTGTAAAAATATTACTTTACTGAAAGAGTAGTAGATGCTTGGAACAAATTTCCAGCAGAATTGGAAGGTAAATCTACAATAAGTGAATGTAAACCGGCCTAGGAAAAACATATATAGATCCTAAGATAATAAGAAAGTACTAAATGGGCAGACTAGATGGACCCAGGGGTGGGTATTGGCTGGTTGCCGACAATCATCTTTGTTTCTGTGTTATAGCACTGGCTTCCTCATAAAGGAAATAGAGGCATTGTATGCCCCCTCAGGGTCCTAAGGAGAGGTGAAGTCATACCCCCTGCACCCCTCATAGTGCGGCCAAAGATTTTTTGTCGCCCCACAGAGATTGTTCTGCATCACAGATTACGTAAGTGAATGGGTTAATTTTGTAACAGACAAGTAAGTGTACACAGCCTGAACCCGTCATAGGAAATTTATCTGAGATGGATTTCTTGCAAATGTTGGGTCATAGTTGAGGGTAACTGTAGGCCACAACATGACCCCATTCACTTACATCAGCTGTGGTGCAGCACAAGCTCTGGAGTGTGGCGCGGCTATCTTCGGCAATATGACCCGTGTCATACTCACCATGAAGCCTAATGGAGTTAGTAGAAGAAAGGCAATTGCAGAGTTGCGAACATTTGTTATAAAATAATTCCAAAGTCAGTGGTAAATTTTTGCATTTAATGGATGTGAGGATCACATGAAGCAATAAGCCAGTTTTCTGCTCAGAACCTAATTCCTTTGTCGGTGCGCAGCCCGGTCTGATATCTGTTAATGAACAATGACACAATCAGTTGATTAAACAAAACCAATTAAATGAGTGCGGAAGGAACAGAAGCCGACTAAATTACATTGTGAGGCTGTGGCAGATGTGATAGTCTGAAGTCATCCGTATTTACACTACGGCAAGAGTCACTGAGAGATTTCTCTACAGAGAGGAAAGACAAAGAAATGTGAGGTTATGTATGATACAAAAAGTTAAGTGAGGCCTGAAGAATATTGGGGACATTTATCATTACTGTGCCCCTGGCGTACGCCAGAGAAAGGTGCAGATTCGCCTTTTCTTCCTGGCATGCACCTGCCATAGTCCCTGCTCACACGGCTGTCCGATTTCACAAAGAGCCATGCGCCTCTTAGTAAATTTGGCTGTGGGAAAGGGGGTGGAGCCTAATTTAGGACCGGTGTATGAGTACGTTGGTCTTGATAATTTCCCCCTCCCCCATTGTGTGCAGCAGAGAAGAGACACATCAAGATTTCTTCTATTTGACATCAAAAGTAAAGATGAGCGAGCCTTGAGCATGTCCGAGTTTGTCCGAACCAGAACGATCTGCATATGATTACCAGTGGAGTTGTATGTAGCCCTAAGGCTGCCGGGCAAATATCGATAAGCCATAGACTGTATCCTTGTTTTCCAGTACTCCCTGAGGCTGCATCCAACTTCTTCAGCCACTCCTCATTAAATACAGAGTGTTTGGGTGTGGATGAAGCCGAGCGTCCTTAAAGTGTACCTGTCATTATTACTTTCAAAACTTTCTTAATCATCAGTAGTTGTGATATAAAGCAAGTTTGCAATTTACATTCATTATTTATTTTTTAGTTATCATGGAGAACACGACACTTCCTGTTTTCTGACTCTTCTTTTTTCTTAAAAAAAAAAAAAAAAAAAGTACAGTCATAAAACAGGAAGTCCTGTGTATCCCAGGCCATCTGAGCACACATTGAGCTGTGACTCTCTGTATTGGCCGTAAGTCCTGTGTTTAGTCTGTTGTTTTTTTTTTCCACCAACACAAGTCAGAAAATCTGTTTTCAGAAGACTGGACCTGGATTTCTGGTAAGTACAGCTTTGTTTTACAGCATGATAACAAAAAAGAATGTATATTGCAAACTTGATATCACATCTACTGTTGATTTGGATTTTGAAAGTTATAACAACAGGGACACTTTAAGGTTTGCTCGTCTCTAATCAAAGGATCTGCAATATATCAATGGTCCAGAGAAATTAAATAAAAACTGAGATTGTTGCGAGATGTTTGACCAGTATTCCTCTGAATCATGATAGTTTCCCTTTAATAAATACCCCCATAGTTGTAGTAAATTTGACAGGATTTAACCATAATGTGACTGCAACCTGTTTGTGACTCTTTTAAAAATTGACAATTTTTTTGTTCTTACCCCGAGTCCCAACTATAAAAAAAAAAGTGGTGCAACAGCAAGTCAGGCCAGTGTTTTGGTTAAGGGCCGCATTCACACAGAGTTTTGTGAAAGGATACATCCATATATATTTTTTTTAAAATCAGCTGCCAATAATGTATGCCCACTTGGATCAGCACAGTAAGCTGGTGATTACATCCAGGCAGGGCCGCTTCTGCCATGAGGCGGAATGAGTATTCCGCCTCAGGCGGCAGATTCTGCGCCCCTGCAGGGAACGGCAGACAGCAGCCCTGCAGCCGCTCACCTGTCCTGCGGCAGCCGTCCGGTCCCACCGCCAACGCTCACCGCTGTCCCCCGCCGCGCTCACTGCGCCATCAGTCGGCCGCTGTCATGGTCCTCCAGCGAGTCGTGAGTGCCTGGGGTCAGCAGGGGCCCCAATGAGTGGGGACAGCGGATATCGTTGGTGGCGGGACAGGACAGCTGCGACAGAACAGGTGAGTGGCTGCAGGGCTGGAGAGACAGTGGTGAGCGTTAGCGGCGGGACAGCGGCGATGACAGCTGCCGACTGACGGCGCGGGAGTGTGGCGGGGGACAGTGGTGAGCATTGGCGGCGGGGCGGGACGGCTGCGGCAGGACAGATGAGCGGCTGCAGGTTCGGAGCGCGGGGGCAGGGGGTGGCTTTTGGTTACGGGGGGTGTGGTCCGGACGGGGGGTGCTAGTGAGGGGTGGCAAACCTCAGGCGGCAGAGACCCCAGAATCAGCCCTGCATTCACGTCATTTAGAGAGTGGCTCAGACTGAAAAGCAAAAACTTTTCAATCCTAGCTTGAGATGAGCGAATCACTCGGAAATTTGTTTTGCGAAGTTCGCGAATATTTGCACAAATTCCCAAATATTCGCAAATTGCATACAAACAAATTTCATTAAAAATTAAATGTTCATGTGTTCTTACGAACATGCCGCTAATTGTCCGTGTTCGCCGATACGAACAATTTGTCTGATGATCAGAGTGGTTATAATAATCATTTTCGAACATGCAAACGTCTATCTTGTGATTTACGCAACTGCGTAATATTCGCAACTGTGTAATGTTTGCAACTAGTTAATATTCGCAACTGTGTAATGTTCGCAACTACATATTAATTGCAACTGCGTAATATTCTCAACTGCGTAATGTTCGCAACTGTGTAAGTATAAGCTAACATGTGCGTGCCCTATTGCGGCTGGCATTTTTAGCGAATTTGCAAAACAAATTTGTTGAATTAGAGAATTACAATAAGGAGAATTAAACGCACGATTTGCTGCGAATTGGAATTCGTCTGATTCGCTTTGGTCACCTCTAATCCTAGCCAAAACTCATATACGTCCGACGTGTAGTCACTGGCTAACTGAGTTCCGGTCTTTGAATTGAATGGGTCCCATGCCAATCTGAGCAGGCATACGTTGGCAGATTTTACACCTACCCTACAAAGACCTGGTCAGCTGACAACATAACTTTTAACCTGGCATTAATAGTGCTGTCGGCCATTTATAGCCATGGGTCCCGTTTTTCCCCCAATGTAACGTAATCTCAGCCTGTTTCCTAATTCTAGATGTCCTATTGAATCATGCATGAGCTCTAACAGAAGTGAAAGGTGGCGAGCACAATCCGCTACTACCCAGGATCTAATACTGACTCCATAAGTCAAGTGCTTCCCATGAATCAGGATTCCTTCCTCTCTCCGTCTTCGGGAAATGACACATTAATTCAGATTAAATACAGTGTGGCCGCCATAAATCATGGACACATCATTTCCTCAGCAGCGCTCGCTCACTCGCTCGCTCATTTTGTTACGTTCTATATATTATACTTTGAGTTGTTTTTTTAATAATGCATGTCAATATTTTTGCTAAATGAATATTATATGGCAAATGTCTTATGTGAGCGCATTAATGTTATATCGTATGTTTGTCATCTATTCTTCTAATCCCCACGTTAGGCCAGATATGCATTTTCTGGATGCAATCTGTTGGTTCCCAATGGTCTACTACATGGTCGGCTGCATAGACAAGTAGGTAAACCCACTCGCTCCAGTCCTATGTGTTGTGGTGTTGTGTGTTTGTGTAAGTTGTGAAGCCCTGCATGGTTTTTGTGACCCATAGAGTTTACTGGAATATCTTTATGTAATCTCATTATATATATATATATATATATATATATATAAATATATATATATATATATATATACAGATGTAGCCTGTGTTAACTTGATCACAATGACGCATTTAATTCGACACTCTAATTGACTTAACATAGCTCCCTGACACATTTGTTGCACCAAGGATCATGTTAACCCTGGCTACATCTGTATATATACTGTGTATATATATACACATTTACGGTAGAAGAAGCTTAAAGGGGTACTGCGGCAAAAAAAAGGAAAAACTGAAATCAACTGGTACCAGAAAATTATATAGATTTGTACAATACTTCTACTTAAAAATCTCAATCCTTCCAATACTTATCTGCTGCTGTATGTCCTGCAGGAAGTAGTGTATTCTTTCCAGTCTGACATAGAGCTCTCTGCTGCCACCTCTGTCCATGTCAGCGATAGCAAATACTTATGCTCTGGACAGTTCCTGACATGGACAGAGGTGGCAGCAGAGAACACTGTGTCAGACTGGAAAGAATACACCACTTCCTACAGGACATAAAGCAGCTGATAAGTACTGGAAGACTGGAGATTTTCAATTAGGAGTAATTTGTCAATGTAAATATCTGGTACCAGTTGATTTTAAAATAAATAAATATTAAATTAAAAATTCTCCAGAGTTCCCCTTTAAGGCTATATTCACACAACGTTTATTTTTCGTAAAACCACGGCCGTTGTACAACGGCCATGATTATTATGAAACTATACGTTACCTTGCTGTCACATAGTATACGCTCCGGCCGGGATCCCTAGCAACGCCGCAAGAAACTGACATGCCAGTTTTCTGCGGCTGCTATTCAACTATTTATTGAATAGCGGCTACTGAAAACCCTGTCAGTGCACACTATGGAGCGAGCGGCTCCGGCCGTACACTCTATAGTGTGCTGTGGGGAGTTATGATGTGGGATGTCCGCATCAGAACTCTGTGACGCTAAAGATCATCCCGACCGGTAATGCAGTACCGGCCGGGATGATCTTTTCAGAGACCGGCCGTTCAGTGACCCGAACGTAATGTGAACATAACCTAATACTGCTTTCATGTATATAGTATGTACTGTATATAGAAGAAGATGTGCTAGATATATATGAGGGTGAACTGTAATTACCTACTTTTATGCTTAGAAAGACTATGGACTACGGGGGAAATTTATCAAACATGGTGTAAAGTAAAACTGGCTCAGTTGCCCCTAGCAACCAATCAGATTCCACCTTTTCAGTTTTCAAAGAGTCTGTGAGGAATGAAAGGTGGAATCTGATTGGTTGCTAGGGGCAACTGGGCCAGTTTTACTTTACACCATGCTTGATAAATCTCTCCCTATGTTTGTATTAATAGTCCTCAGTCCATTTTTACCCAGAAATTCCCTTTAGGAATCGTTTCTAGTAGAGATAAGCGAACCTTGGGCTAATACCGCTAGCTGAAGATGCAGTTGGATGAAAATATGGATGCAGCATATGGCTACCTTAGGGCAGCATCCAACTTCTTCAGCCATCGGTGATCAAATGCTGAAAGTTTGGGCTCAGACGAACCCGAGCAAGTTTGAGGTTCGCTCATCTCTAGTCTCTAGGATTTAGTTGTACAGTATTATTAAAGTACTTAAAGGGGTTATCCAGCGATACAAAAACATGGCCACTTTCTTCCAGAGACAGCACTACCCTTGTCTTCAGTTTGGGTGAAGGTTTTGTGACTCAGTTCCATTGAAGTAAATGGAGCTTAATTGCAAACCGCACCTGATCTTGAGGCAAGAGTGGTGCTGTCTCTGGAAGAAAGTGGCCATGTTTTTTTGTAGCGCTAGATAACCCCTTTAAAGTGATTGTCCATGAAGCAGAGGAGAGGGTGAAAAAAAAAACAATAATTTACACTCACCTTCAGGCCCGGACTGGCCATAGGGCATCTCTGGCAAATGCATAAGGGGCCGACCCCCTCAGGGCCGACCCCAACCTCCTCCATGCCTGCTCGGCTACTTCCTACCCTCAAACTCTGCACAGCTGATGCTGCGCAGGGCCTGTGCCTGTTACTCAGTGCTGCCATGCTCCACTCTGCTCATTACAGTATATACCAGCAGAGGGCGCTGAGGAGCAGGCAGAGCAGGGGCACAGGCAAATAGCAACAGGGGGAGGGGGGTCCGAAATGGTACGTTCCTCCCTGCCTGGCCCAGCTTGCCTTCCTGTTTCCCGTTTGGCCCACACACCTAAAGCAGCCCACAAGGTCCTGACACTGGTGTGAGGGCTCTGGAAACAGAGAAGGGGATAAAGGATGCACAGCAATACTGTCACTGTGTGCTGTGTATGTTCCACTTAGCTTCTTCCTGCTGTCGGGACTTGGGGGAGGAGGGAGGAGGATGACAGTATGGCAGCCTGCACAGCACATACAGCACATGGAGGCCTGGAAGCTGTCTGCACCGATGTCTGTCCCTGTCCTCCTGGTGACCATCATCTATATTCCTGAGGCCAGAGGTACTGACCCCCTTATAGGATGGAGAATGTGAGGAGACTGTCTGCACCACAGAAGATTAGACTGAGTAAGTGCGTCTGTAGTCAGTGTATGGGTGTGTGTAGTCAGTGTATGGGTGTGTGTAGTCAGTGTGTGGGTGTGTGTAGTCAGTGTGTGTGTGTGTGTGTAGTCAGTGTGTGGCAGTGAAAGGCTGTCTATAGTCAGTATATGGGTGTCTGTAGTCAGTGTGTAATCAGTGTATGGGTGTCTGTAGTCAGTGTACGGGTGTCTGTAGTCAGTGTGTGGCAGTGTACGGGTGTCTGTAGTCAGTGTGTAGTCAGTGTATGGGTGTCTGTAGTCAGTGTGTGGCAGTGTACGGGTGTCTTTAGTCAGTTTGTGGCAGTGTACATGTGTCTGTAGTCAGTGTGTGGCAGTGTACGGGTTTCTGTAGTCAGTGTGTGGCAGTGTACGGGTGTCTGTAGTCAGTGTGTGGCAGTGTATGGGTGTCTGTAGTCAGTGTACGGGTGTCTGTAGTCAGTGTGTGGCAGTGTACGGGTGTCTGTAGTCAGTGTGTGGCAGTGTACGGGTGTCTGTAGTCAGTTTGTGGCAGTGTACGGGTGTCTGTAGTCAGTGTGTAGTCAGTGTATGGGTGTCTGTAGTCAGTGTACGGGTGTCTGTAGTCAGTGTGTGGCAGTGTACGGGTGTCTGTAGTCAGTGTGTGGCAGTGTACGGGTGTCTGTAGTCAGTTTGTGGCAGTGTACGGGTGTCTGTAGTCAGTGTGTGGCACTGGAAATGTATTAATAGTTGTGTATAAGGCCAGTTTTACATGTAGCGTAATTGCAGTGGACTTAACGTTGCAAGTTGCGCAGCAAAATCAGCTGCTATTCCCCGTACTGCCAGTTTGTATAGGTTTACGTTCTTGCTTCCACTGCAAGTATGTAAAGCCCCGTCGCCCTTACCCGTCCCCGCCTGGTGATTACTCGTCCGCCCTCTGGCCTGCTTCTGGGGTCTCCTGGTGTCCCGCTCAGCCATTCAGTGCGCTGTCCTGCCGCAGCCCCAGAACTATGTAACACCCAACCCCATAGATTGTGAACTACAACTCCCAGCATGCCCAAACAGCTATAGACCTTCAGTAACTGAGAATTGTAGCTCCCAGTATGTCCAATAAGATTATATGGTATATAGTGTCTGTGCTGCAGTGACATTTTATCATAAAATTTCCCCCCTACAGTAAGTGGGCCTGTGTGTGTTGAAATGCCAGGGACGATTTTCAGTTCCAGTCCGGCCCTGCTCACCTCCCTGGCATTTTAATGCTCCCTCTCCACCTTGTGGCCACTAACGACTTTTGGGGTCACAATGTCACAGACCCCCTCAGTCATCTGAGGAGGGACACTACTGCAGCCTCTGGCCAACCAAGGCATTGCCCCTGCCCAGAAAACCCTTTAAGAAGTAGCATGCTACAATTCTAACAACGAAAATCCTGCGTGTGCAATCTGAGGAATTCAGAGACATGTATAGGATTCTGGTTATTCTTTCTTACTGCTTCATACATCTTGTTTATTGTGCTTTACATAAGTTTGTCGTGTTCCAATCATCTGGTTTTCTCTGCTGATTGACATGTATCAGTAACCCTGATGCGTCCTATCTTAGGGCTAATTCACACATCCGTTGTTCTGTCCGCAATTGCGGACAGAACATGAAACCAATGTTATCCTATGACCCCGTTCACACGTCCGTATGTGTATACGGGGCCGCGATCCGTGCCACAAAAAAACTGACATGTTGTAATGCGGACTTTTTTTTGCGGCACGGATCGCTGGGGTAATGATGTGTGAATGTAGTGCTCCGTGAGCACTACGGATACACATACGGTAGTGGGCTCCGCGGCCACGGACTGCACTACGGGTGTGTGAATGTGGCCTTACCAGGGTCCGTATGTTAAGCACACATACGATGGATCATCTTTTTTTCAATATTATTGTTATTAGTTTTGATAATAATAATAATAATAATAATAATAATAATAATAATAATAATAATAATAATATTAGTGTTGCTGTTACTACTATTATTATTATTATTATTTTTATTATTATTGTTGTTTTTATTATTAGCGTTGTTTATCGTGTTATTAGTGTATTTATCGTGAAATTTACCACATACAATGATAAAAAAACAAACAAACTAGGTGTTAAGGGAATGTTAGTGGCTGAATGTTTAGTTGTTAATGTTGAAATGTAGTAACATAGACATGATGACATATGGACGTAACAGGATGAGTATAGAAGTGATACTGCTGCCTTGTCCTGAGGGGTAAGTATGACAATGGGATTGTTAGCTAGGCTTCTCCAGGGGATGGGTTGTGTTAGAAATTTAATTACAGGTGTTAAATCCTTCAATTGCAGCTATGTATGGGGTATTTATTATGTTTAACCCCTTAGTGGCCAAGATAATTTTTTTTTCCCTTCCCACTTTCTAATAATTTACTTTTGCACCTATAGACGCATATGAAGGACAGTTGGACGACAATTAAATTGATCATTACTGTAATTAAGTGATGCATTCAGATTGCATTTTCAGGCTATGTTCACACAACGTATGTTTAAGATAAATCACGGCCATTGTTGAAATTTGCAACACTGGACGTGATTTATGCAAAACATATGTTGCATTCGAATTAATGGAATTCCAGCTGGAGCGTATACACATAGTAAACACTCCGGCCTGGATTCCATCTGGACGCATGAAAAACTGACATGTCAGTTTTTTGCGGCTGCTATTCATTGACAAAACATGACAGTTCACACAATGGAGCGTGCGGCTCCGGACGCACGCTACATTGTGTGCAGTGGTGAATTGGGCTGCAGGCACACACGGGTGCGCCCGCATCAAAATTCAGCAGAAATGAAGATCATCCGTCCGGTACTGCAGGGTCACAGAAAGGCCGGTGTTATACATAGTGTGAACCTGGCCTCATAGCGTTACTGCATGTGTTACCACGGCCTAAGGGACTTTCATTAGCAACTATTTGATGCTTACACACATCAATTCAATTGCAATCGGTCTGAGAGATCGGTGCTCTTCTAGTACAGCCTGCCAGTGACAGAATTTTCATGGCAGGCAAAGACTTATCGCCAGTGCAAAACGGAGCCTTGGCAGGTGTGGAACTCTATAACTTTATGTGCTTGCTATTCATCACAGTATTTAGAGGGTATGGTTATGTTCAGGCAGTGTAATACAACGTCCGTTGTTTGATGCGGTCGTTGGTTTGAAAGTCAAACAACGGCCACTGTATTATGTGTTCCTCCGGCCGATAATGCATCGACTTACGAAAGTGGATATTCATCATTAACTATAAAAACTATATAAAGCATTAAAAGAAACGGCAATGTCAGAAGCCACTGACTTGCACAGTACATACCCATAAGAATAACAATATAATTATATGCTGTTATTTGTATTGTAAAAACAAATCACCAGGACGGCGCACAGCGAAAGAGGGAAATTATTTTCTTCAACAATAAGGACTGAAACTAATGTTACTTATGTCTTAAAACATATTTTATTTTATAGACTAATAAAAGTGACATATAAAAATGTAAATCATTGGAATTAAAACCAACTATAATGAGAAATTCCCTGATACCTGGAACAAGAATACGCCGGACTGTACACTTCTCTTCTATGTAGGCTGGATTCCTAGGCATTGGCCTAGATTTACTATCGCCAATGAGGCAAGATTTATTACACCACAGGAAGATTAAGGACATGTTCCCACTCTGTAAGAGAACGGCCGGTGTCAGAAAAGATCAGTACTGCAGTACCGGCCGAATGACTTTAACTGCCGCTTGATTCGGATTCGAGCGCATCCCTGCACGTCCGCATCCGAATTTCCCGCTGCACACAATGCAGAGTGCGGCCGGAGTCGCATGCTCCATTGTGTGAACTAACAGGTTTTCTGTGGCCACTATTCATTGAATAGCTGCTGCAGAAAACTGACATAGTTTCTTGCAGCGCCGCTAGAGATCCCGGCCGGAGTGTATACCATGTGTATACACTCCGTCCAGTATTCCCTCAGCTGCAGCACTATGTAAGTACTGTAGTAATCACGACCGTGATCAACAACGGCCGTGATCACTACGGTACTTACTTAGTGTGAACATAGCCTATAGGGAATATGCCCGGCGCATTTGACATTATTTGGTATAAAGAGTAAAATAAGCATCCTCAAGCCACTCAGTAAAAAAAAAAAAAAAAAAAAAAAAAAAAAATATATATATATATATATATATATATATATATATATATATATATATATATGAAAGGCCATTCTGGAGTGCTGAGGGCTAGAATACCTCCTCTCTCCCCCTCCCGTTCTGGGTTTACTATCTTCTGGAGGCTGAACATTGCTTTCAGAGCTCATTCCTATGTTGTATCTATAAATTGTGCACAGGTACTTATGAGATTTGGAAACAGAGATATGCTTTACAGCTTGCCCTATGGACTATATTCAGATGACTAAGAAAGGCTTCTGGGCATGTTCAGTAACTTTTACCGAGGTCATTCCAGGGAAGGGGGGGGGGGCTGAGTAGTGAGCAGTAGAGATGAGTGGTACTGGAGCATGCTGGAGTCCAATCGTTTGTCATTCAAGTAGCTGATGAAGTTGGATGCAGCCCTAGGGGGGCCAGGTAAACATTGATAGAATCATAGGCTGTATCTATGTCTAACCAGACTCCCTAGGGCTGCATCCAACTTATTTAGCCACCAGTATTCAAATTCCGAACGATCGGATTCGAGAATGCTCAAGTTGCGCTCACCTCTATTGAGAAGCAGCTATTGTATGCACCTGTTACTTATACACTGGTATCACCAGTCACTGTCTGTGATAATAAGGAGGGCACTGCTGGGAAATGATCTCTACAGAACAGGGAGTCTCAGCTTAGTCTTATGCCTAGTGGTCAGAATAAAAAAAAGAGCAAGATATCAGAATTATAATATAGATAGTAAAATGAGAAAAAAAAATGCTTAACATAAAACTTAATCCAATCAATAGCTTATTTTCTAATGACACATTCTCTATAAAGAGAAACATGCCGCCTCCTGGACTGTTAGGAACATTTCTGCTAGAATTGACACTGATTTTCCGGTATAATAATAATGTGTCGGGCTGTGGGAGGCTGAAGAGGTGTAACAGCACCAAAAGTGTGACTTATGTGACAGAAAAGTGACATAGCACATAGAAGAAATTCCTTGAGGATAGGATGTAAATTTAGCCTCTCAGTAAAGTACATAGTAATAATTCAATGCACAGATTAGAAGATAGCTGGATACATAGAGATCACAAGGACAAAGGCTAAACAGACTGCTGCTCTGCTGACCTGTGCAACAGGCAAAGGTATTGGTCTTGGTAAATTTGTTAGGGTTGTGCAGGGAGCAGTAGATGACTCTGTGCTCTCCGACATTAACTTGACTTTGCGTCTCTCGGAAGTATATTTTCCCATGGTATCTTACCAATCTGTCCTGCTGTTTGGTTCCTTCTGGGTCCTAGTGTTGTGACGTTACAGGCCCGCCCAGCTAATCAGTGTCTGATCTATATTAAAAGACTTCCATCTGTAGTACCCCTTTAAGAGCAAGGAGAGTGCATGTGATTTATATAAAATTAAAGGACAACTCTGGCACAATACATCTTTGTACCTCTACTCACTGCAGAGTCTATTGTCACTCGAAATCCTTCCATCCTGGGTACCCACCGCATGCTGATTGCTGTCTTCTGCACTTCCTGGTCTGGCCGTTCAAAACTCCTGGCCTTCCATTCATTGGATCAGATGGCTTACAGCTTGTTCATCCAATCAGAGTTGAGCAAGCTTTGAGTCATCTGACAAATCGTAGAGGGTGGCTGGCCTAAGGGACGTTACTTAGGCCAACTTCCCTCTGTAAAAGACGTCACCAATACAAGATGGCGCCTGCTAAAGAACCTGTGGTGGACAAAAATCAGGTAAGTACTTAATACTCGGGATGGGGGGAGGAGAGGTAATAAAACACATTGCAAAGTTATTTAATTGCCAATTAAAGAGTTAATTCTTCGAAATTGGTTGCGTTAGTTTCTCCTCCAAGTAATGTAGAATGTTTTTTTTTTCCCCTGATGTTAAGGCTGGGGTCTAGGGTAATATAATCCATTTTTCTAATGCTAATGCTGAGATTGGTATGATCCAATTTTGATGCTGTGGCCGGGTGCTGGGGTGGTATGATCCAATTTTCTGATGAAGACTTATCCGTAATGCTGTCTGTAGCTGAGGGCCTACGGCTTTGGACGGCCCTACTGACGTGTAATTGCAACCTTAGATTTTTGATATGATTCTATGACTCGTCCACAGGTTTTTGCAATTTTAGCATCCATTTAGGATGTCTAGCTTCTATTTTATATGTATTTTTATGGTGCCTATAGACCAGTGCTTCCCAAACTTTTGCACCTCGGAGCACACCTTGGAAAAAAAAATTTCCTCGGGGCACCCCTACTAAATAATGTTCTACAAAATAAGAAAACCGCCATACAGTGACTCACAGGTGACGTCTTCTTTGATCTGAGGAGTCACTTTCCCTTTTCCTCTCCATCCGCCATGATGATTTCTTCCAGCTACTTTTCATCTCTTCAGAACCTGCAAGACAAACAATTTAGGCTCCGCACATTTCTAGCAACTTCCTTTCCTTTCTCCCTCCTGTCGGCTCCAAAAGTAACTGCGCTGTTTGGTGTTATGTGCAGTAAAGTGAGTAGGAATGTAGGATG
Organism: Dendropsophus ebraccatus; assembly: GCF_027789765.1. NCBI lineage: Eukaryota > Metazoa > Chordata > Amphibia > Anura > Hylidae > Dendropsophus > Dendropsophus ebraccatus. The sequence continues at coordinate 151,264,818 of NC_091457.1, read as the reverse complement.
CCCCCTGTATGTAGGATCCCCCGCTGTGCCCCCATGAACTAATAATGTCCCCAGAGGTGCCCCCATGAACTAATAATACCCCCAGAGGTTCCCCCTTGAACGAATAATGCCCCCAGAGGTGCCCCCTGTATGTAGGTTCCCCCGCTGTGCCCCCATGAGCTAATAATGCTCCCAGAGGGGGCCCCCATGAGCTAATAATGCCCCCAGAGGTGCCCCCATGAGCTAATAATGCCCCCAGAGGTGCCCCCATGAGCTAGTAATGCCCCCAGAGGTTCCCCCATGAACTAATAATGCCCCCAGTGGTGCCCCCATATATTAATAATGCCCCCAGAGGTGCCCCCATGAACTAATAATGCCCCAAGAGGTGCCCCCATATGCTAATAATGCCCCCAGAGGTGCCTTCAATGAACTAATAATGCCCCCAGAGGTTCCCCATGAGCTAATAATGCCCCCAGAGGTGCCCCCATATACTAATAATGCCCCCAGAGGTGCCCCCCATATACTAATAATGCCCTTAGAGGTGCCCCCATATACTAATAATGCCCCCAGAGGTGCCCCCATGAACTAATAATGCCCCCAGAGGTGCCCCCATATACCAATAATGTCCCCAGAGGTGCCCCCATATATTAATAATGCCCCAGAGGTGCCCCCATATACTACTAATGCCCCCAGAGGTGCCCCCCATGAACTAATAATGCCCCCTGCTCTGCCCCTTAAAAAAAAAAAAACATCCTACTCACCTAATCCGCGCTGTGGCTGCAGGCAGCAGCTCTCCTCTTCTTCGCGCTCCATCTTGCGAGCCGTGGGGACGGGACTTCCGGCAGGCGTGATGACGTCACATGATCACGCCTGCCGGAGAGGTCACGTCCCGGCATCCCATAGGCTGCTGGTATTAAGTGCCGGCGGCCTATGGAAGTGAATATAGGAGTAGGATGCTGACGCTTCCTGCTACTATATTCTGCTTACTTTAATGTTCTGCCCGCTCATAGTGCGGGCGGAACATGAAAGTGCTCCATGCATCCCGAGAAGCTGCGCGGCCGCAGCTTCTCGGGATGCTTAAAGAGGCAGCGCACATTTCCCACCGGGATCCCGCGGCACCCCTGGCGGGTTCTCCCGGCACACCAGTGTGCCGCTGCACCCGGGTTGGGAAACGCTGCTATAGACAATAGTCTAAAGAGGGACAAAGTCAACCAAAAAGATTTATATGTGGCTGTATCAAACAAATGATCATTCACCAGGCCATATTTCATTAAAAGTTGTGCAACTATCAACCTACATCTATCTATTGTGCATACTTAATTTTAGTTATGGTGAAACAAGACAGATGTCTGTAAGGTTCAATTTGTTTAAGACTCTGACCTACTGTAGCTGAAGGCAAAAACACAGATTATTTGACCAACCGTGCGTGTCTCTGCCCGTGTCAAAAACTCCATTGTATCCACGGGCGGATTCCGTCGTCCGTCCATAGAATGATCCTTTTGATTCTTTGGACGGATGGCGGAATCCGCTTGTGCATAGAATTGATTCTTTGACACGGGCGGAGATGAGCGCAGCTGTGGAATGCGCAATGGGTTATCCGTCGCCATTCCGTAGTGTGCATGTACCCTTACCCTCATTTAGACCCTCATAGAATGCAGTGAATATATCTGCTATATCTACTTTTTGTGGTAGGGGATTCTGTAAAAAACATTTTTCAACTTCTGAGACCTGAAATTTCCAAGAGTTTCTGACCCTAAAAGTTTTTATCACTAAAATATATCAGTCAGTCACACTAGTGATCAACTCGATCTTGCTAAGTTAAAACCATTTTTTTTTCTTTTTTATGCCTTTTATTATAATTTTTAAACAAAAACAGAAATATATAATGCATTTTTTTCTGAACCAGTAAATAAATAACTCTTACTCAATAGATTTTTTGAATGGAAATTAAATAGATGAATTGGTGGTCTCTAACGTGCTCCCGGTATTGTCTGTTCAGCTATAAACAACACTTTACAATTTGCATAACGAATAAATCTACATAAAAATGAGCAGAACTATGCAAATATTTGCATTAATTATAACTGTTCTTAAGTAATGCGGCTCTGGACTCTTTATATGGGAACTTGGAACCAGACAAAAAAAAGGTGATATTCTATCTATCTATCTATCTATCTATCTAATGGAGGAAAATCCACAGCACTCCTTAGTAAATTTCAAAAAGGTGCGGTTTATTCAAAGGACTTGTGCAGCATACAAACGCGACGTTTCAGCGGCTACTGCCGCTATTTTCAAGCGTCAGTAGCCGCTGAAACGTCGCGTTTGTATGCTGCACAAGTCCTTTGAATAAACCGCACCTTTTTGAAATTTACTAAGGAGTGCTGTGGATTTTCCTCCATTATATACATCGGTCTTTGGTCCCGACCAGGATCCGCTGGCACCTGTTGTTCTCTTGAAGTTTGAAGTGCTGCTCCGATTTCCTATTTTATCTATCTATCTATCTATCTATCTATCTATCTATCTATCTCCTATCTATCTATCTATCTATCTATCTATCTATCTATCTATCTATCTCCTATCTATCTTTCTATCTATCTCCTATCTATCTCCTATCTATCTATCTATCTCTCTATCTATCTATCTCCTATCTATCTATCTATCTATCTATCTATCTATCTATCTATCTCCTATCTATCTATCTATCTACAGTGTCCATTCATTACGGGAAGGTTTTGTGGGGGAAACAAATTCTAACTATTAAACTAAAGCTCATGCAATGTTCATATGGTTTGAATTTTAACAGGAAAAACCAACAACACAGATTTCAAGAAAACAATAATAATATTTGGATAAACATTTTTTGAGTATAAACACTGTCAGGCAATTGCCGCCAATAATGGATCATTTTTTGACTTTTTTTAAAATTTTTATAAAAAGTCCAAGTTACATTGTTTTTGCAGATACACTGTTAGTTACCACCAGGTACCATTCATTTACTCATAGTCATACATGTTGCCATAAGGATATGAATGAGTGCGGACTGGACTTGAAGTTCCACCTGTCCCATACGACGTCTCAAGCGCACTCCAACATCCGGCCAAAGAATTGACATGCATAGCAGAGTGCGCATGAGATATCCCATTGAATCAATTTGACAGGCGGAGCTTTAAGCAGAGTACGCAGTGCAAACTCCGCTTGAAATTCGGTACTGATTCTGTAGTGTGAAAATACCCTAACTCTGATATAAACCTTGCCCTAAAACCAACTTATAAGTACTTATATACTATCTTTTGTGACTTAACAGTGTTCAGTTTGAATTAAACTTTTTCCTAAAGTTCGGTGAACCTAACTTTTGAAATCGTTGCTCATCCTTATTTGTGCATTTCCCACAGACTTCAGCAGCGAAATCTGCATTGGATATGAACAAACCATATATGTGTCATCTTTAAAAAAAATAAAAATAAAATATATATGTAAACAAAACAAACATCAGCAAAAATGACCAAGATGTTGTCTGTTGATTTGTGTTGTGTTGATTGTTATTACACAGGAAACATTGTTAGTAAATAGTTTTGACATTTATGTGACATGTACTGGTGGACTATGTTTCCCAATTTCACACTCAAACTGAAAGTTACTTGCTGACTTGCAGAACTATGCATCCAATTTGTGTTTTATTCTAGTGATTTCTCCCTCTGATCTTCCTATAGATGTTGAGTCGCACTGACCGCAGCATCTATAGGGTTGACAATCAAAAGCAGATGGGATTCTGGTCCCAATAGTTGTGGCAGGTGCCCGACTATGATTGACAAATGGGACCCGCTGTGGATGACACAAGCACAACTTCATCCATGGAAGTGTCACCATGTCCATATGTGGAAACAGTGGGTTAAAGTGGACATGCCGGCACGTCCATCAGCAGGAAGGGGGTAGTTATTATATGTAAAAACCCTTTATTTTTGCATGCTTTAAAAAAAAATTATATATATATATATATATATATATATATATATATATATATATATATATAATCTGTTTCCTTTGCGTGTTTGCTATATATACTGCATATATAGGGCCATTAAGTCATTTTTGTGTTTTCAAAAGCCTAGATGACTTGCTAAAGTGTGGAGTAACATTTGCAGCAAACATGGTGGTTGTGGACAAGGAAAGCACTATGAGTGCCGAAGAAGACTACATGGCAGATGCAAAGACAATAGTCAATGTCCAGACACTTTTTAGGTAAGTCTAATTCTTTATTTGTACTGTGCATTCATAATTTGTCTATTATAAAGTAATACTATCTATCTATCTATCTATCTATCTATCTATCTATCTATCTGTGAATATATATATATATATATATATATATATATATATATATATATACTGCAGTACTTTGCACTATAGAGTCCTATAATTAACAAACTAGGGCAAAAATAAAAGAGAAGCTAAATTATTATTTCGAAAGCATCTAATTGTTCCATATCAAACACTTTTGATTTGTTTTTTTGTTTTGTTTTTTTTTCTTTTGAAAACTTTTACATCTATAAGATATCTACTCCCTGTTGATGTTAAAGCCTGTCTTGAATCTTTGCTTTAAAATAAGAAAGGATTATTTCCCTTAGCAAAAGCTACAGAAGCTTCTCCATAAGGAGCTGAGAAAAGAGTAAAGTATGATGTGGCTTCCAAATATGCAAATCAGATTTGGAAACTAAGCAGGGGAAAAAAAGATATTGCAATATAATATACACTTTTGAATATTGAACCTTTACAGGGGAGCCCCAGGTAAGGAAAACTTTTTTTTTTTAATTAAAAGTACTTACAGGTAGAGAATACAGTGTGCTGTGTGGTGCTACAGGTAGAGAATACACTGTGCTGTGTGGTGTTACAGGTAGAGAATACAGCGTGCTGTGTGGTGTTACAGGTAGAGAATACAGTGCTGTGTGGTATTACAGGTAGAGAATACAGCGCGCTGTGTGGTGTTACAGGTAGAGAATACAGTGTGCTGTGTGGTGTTACAGGTAGAGAATACAGCGTGCTGTGTTGTGTTACAGGTAGAGAATACAGCATGCTGTGTGGTGTTACAGGTAGAGAATACAGTGTGCTGTGTGGCGTTACAGGTAGAGAATACAGCGTGCTGTGTGGTGTTACAGGTAGAGAATACACTATACTGTGTGGTGTTACAGGTAGAGAGTACAGTGTGCTGTGTGGTGTTACAGGTAGAGAATACAGTGTGCTGTGTGGTGTTACAGGTAGAGAATACAGCATGTTGTGTGGTGTTACAGGTAGAGAATACAGTGTGCTCTGTGGTGTTACAGGTAGAGAATACAGGGTGCTGTGTGGTGTTACAGGTAGAGAATATAGCGTGCTGTGTGGTGTTACAGGTAGAGAATACAGCGTGCTGGGTGGTGTTACAGGTAGAGAATACAGTGTGCTGTGTGGCGTTACAGGTAGAGAATACAGCGTGCTGTGTGGTGTTACAGGTAGAGAATACACTATACTGTGTGGTGTTACAGGTAGAGAGTACAGTGTGCTGTGTGGTGTTACAGGTAGAGAATACAGTGTGCTGTGTGGTGTTACAGGTAGAGAATACAGTGTGCTGTGTGGTGTTACAGGTAGAGAATACAGCATGTTGTGTGGTGTTACAGGTAGAGAATACAGTGTGCTCTGTGGTGTTACAGGTAGAGAATACAGGGTGCTGTGTGGTGTTACAGGTAGAGAATACAGTGTGCTGTGTGGTGTTACAGGTAGAGAATACAGCGCGCTGTGTGGTGTTACAGGTAGAGAATATAGCGTGCTGTGTGGTGTTACAGGTAGAGAATACAGCGTGCTGTGTGGTGTTTCAGGTAGAGAATACAGCGTGCTGTGTGGTGTTACAGGTAGAGAATACAGCGCGCTGTGTGGTGTTACAGGTAGAGAATACAGCGCGCTGTGTGGTGTTACAGGTAGAGAATACAGCATGTTGTGTGGTGTTACAGGTAGAGAATACAGTGTGCTCTGTGGTGTTACAGGTAGAGAATACAGGGTGCTGTGTGGTGTTACAGGTAGAGAATACAGTGTGCTGTGTGGTGTTACAGGTAGAGAATACAGCGCGCTGTGTGGTGTTACAGGTAGAGAATATAGCGTGCTGTGTGGTGTTACAGGTAGAGAATACAGCGTGCTGTGTGGTGTTTCAGGTAGAGAATACAGCGTGCTGTGTGGTGTTACAGGTAGAGAATACAGCGCGCTGTGTGGTGTTACAGGTAGAGAATACAGCGCGCTGTGTGGTGTTACAGGTAGAGAATATAGCGTGCTGTGTGGTGTTACAGGTAGAGAATACAGCGCGCTGTGTGGTGTTACAGGTAGAGAATATAGCGTGCTGTGTGGTGTTACAGGTAGAGAATACAGCGTGCTGGGTGGTGTTACAGGTAGAGAATACAGTGCTGTGTGGTGTTACAGGTAGAGAATACAGCGTGCTGTGTGGTGTTACAGGTAGAGAATACAGCGTGCTGTGTGGTGTTACAGGTAGAGAATATAGCACTGTGTGGTGTTACAGGTAGAGAATACAGTGTGCTGTGTGGTGTTACAAGTAGAGAATACAGCATGTTGTGTGGTGTTACAGGTAGAGAATACAGTGTGCTGTGTGGTGTTACAGGTAGAGAATACAGTGTGCTGTGTGGTGTAACAAGTAGAGTATACAGTTTGCAGTGTGGTGTTACAGGTAGAGTATACAGTGTGCTGTGTGGTGTTACAAGTAGAGAATACAGCATGTTGTGTGGTGTTACAGGTAGAGAATACAGTGTGCTGTGTGGTGTTACAGGTAGAGAATACAGCGTGCTGTGTGGTGTTACAGGTAGAGAATATAGCACTGTGTGGTGTTACAGGTAGAGAATACAGTGTGCTGTGTGGTGTTACAAGTAGAGAATACAGCATGTTGTGTGGTGTTACAGGTAGAGAATACAGTGTGCAGTGTGGTGTTACAGGTAGAGAATACAGTGTGCTGTGTGGTGTTACAGGTAGAAAATACAGCGTGCTGTGTAGTGTTACAGGTAGAGAATACAGTGTGCTGTGTGGTGTTACAGGTAGAGAATACAGCGTGCTGTGTTGTGTTACAGGTAGAGAATACAGCGTGCTATGTGGTGTTACAGGTAGAGAATACAGCGTGCTGTGTGGTGTTACAGGTAGAGAATACAGTGTGCTGTGTGGTGTTACAGGTAGAGAATACAGTGTGCTGTGTGATGTTACAGGTAGAGAATACAGTGTGCTGTGTGATGTTACAGGTAGAGAATACAGTGTGCTGTGTGGTGTTATAGGTAGAGAATACAGTGTGCTGTGTGGTGTTACAGGTAGAGAATACAGCGTGTTGTGTGGTGTTACAGGTGGAGAATACAGCGTGCTGTGTGGTGTTACAGGTAGGGAATACAGCGTGCTGTGTGGTGTTATAGGTAGAGAATACAGCGTGCTATGCGGTGTTACAGGTAGAGAATACAGTATGCTGTGTGGTGTTACAGGTAGAGAATAAAGTGTACTGTGTGGTGTTACAAGTAGAGAATACAGCGTGCTGTGTGGTGTTATAGGTAGAGAATACAGTGTGCTGTGTGGTGTTACAGGTACAGAATACAGCGTGCTGTGTTGTGTTACAGGTAGAGAATACAGCGTGCTGTGTTGTGTTACAGGTAGAGAATACAGCGTGCTGTGTGGTGTTACAGGTAGAGAATACAGCGTGCTGTGTGGTGTTACAGGTAGAGAATACAGTGTGCTGTGTGGTGTTACAGGTAGAGAATACAGCATGCTGTGTGGTGTTACAGGTAGAGAATACAGCGTGCTGTGTGGTGTTACAGGTAGGGAATACAGCGTGCTGTGTGGTGTTATAGGTAGAGAATACAGCGTGCTATGCGGTGTTACAGGTAGAGAATACAGTATGCTGTGTGGTGTTACAGGTAGAGAATAAAGTGTGCTGTGTGGTGTTACAAGTAGAGAATACAGCGTGCTGTGTGGTGTTACAGGTACAGAATACAGCGTGCTGTGTTGTGTTACAGGTAGAGAATACAGCGTGCTGTGTGGTGTTACAGGTAGAGAATACAGCGTGCTGTGTGGTGTTACAGGTAGAGAATACAGCGTGCTGTGTGGTGTTACAGGTAGTAACTGTGTGCTGTGTGGTGTTACAGGTAGAGAATACAGCGTGCTGTGTGGTGTTACAGGTAGAGAATACAGCGTGCTGTGTGGTGTTACAGGTAGGGAATACAGCGTGCTGTGTGGTGTTATAGGTAGAGAATACAGCGTGCTATGCGGTGTTACAGGTAGAGAATACAGTATGCTGTGTGGTGTTACAGGTAGAGAATACAGTGTGCTGTGTGGTGTTACAAGTAGAGAATACAGCGTGCTGTGTGGTGTTACAGGTAGAGAATACAATGCGCTGTGTGGTGTTACAGGTAGAGGATATAGTGGGCTGTGCAGCTGGGAACACAATGAGATGATAAAGTACTGTAATTAATTCAGTAACACAATGAAACTGCAATGTGTAAACAGAGCCTAGATGTTCTGCAACAGCTTTGGGCGGGAATTGGGCAGGGTGAGGGACTGTGATGAACAGCTGAGGGAAAGCATTGTATTCTGGAACCTGTAGTACTGTGTACAACTGCTCAACCAGGAAGTACAGCCACAAAATACAGAACAAATGAATTTTTTGTAATTTTAAAACTGGAAAAGACAGATAAGTAATGATATTAGCTTCTGCAGCAGTTTTTTTTAACCTCTACCTAGAGTTCCCCTTTAACCGCCTGGCTTTCCACTCTGAATAGCCAGTATTTCTTTTATTTTTTTTCAGTTCCATACACAGATGAAATTTGATACTCTAATAAAATGTATTTTGCTTTGACTTTACTGTGTGAACATCACCTAAGGTGATGTTCACAGTACATTTAACAGCGCTAACAGCGGACGCTGTTAAACTGCCGTTTGCCAGGCAGCATTTATGATGTTTCTGCAGCCAATAAGTCTGTATCGGCTGCAGGAACGTTCTATTTTTATTATTGATTTGCAGATACCATCCGGTCTGTCCGCAAATCAATTAACTAATTACTTCAATGCAATGTGCGGCCGCCGCACATTACATTGTGTGAACAGCTATTATTCAGTGAACAGCATCCGGAAATAATAGACAGGTACATTATTTTAATGTTCGTTCTAAAGAATGGGTGTTAACATTATGCTGTGCGGGTGCAATTGTTTTGAAAGGACACTGATTTCATCGCAATCAGCGTCCGTTTGTTACTTAAAAATTATGTTGTGTGAACACAGCCTTAAAGTAAAGGTTTACTAATTTTAACGTAATTTAAGTGAATCACCCCTAGTCTCTATCATACACATCTTTACAATGTTACAAATGTGGTTTTAACCGACACATTTAAAAGTAGTGACACCTTCTGAATAACATAGATTAAAAAAAAAAAATAAAGTTGACTTTAAATTCAAACCCAATATATTTTTGGAAAGCAGATAACCTAAAGGAAGTCATGCATTTTAGTATCAGGAATCAATCCCAGTAACAGCGCTTCTAGACTAAACAAGTCCACTTTTTATGTTAGACAGTTTAGATAAATGAGACCTGCTGAGCTACCTGAGATACCTGGAGCTACATTTCCAGCAGTGTCAGCTTTTAGTTTTTCCTAGTTTTTATTTTTTTATTTTTATTTTTTTTACCTATTCTAATCACTTCGAAAGAAATTCCTGAATAATTTATGCTGCCCTTTTGACATTTTATATTTAAATTTTGAATATCTATCTATATGTTTTTCCTTTTTAGTTAACTTAATTAAGATAATACTATTAAAATCTTAACAAATTTACAAGATTAAAATAATGAAAAGAAAAGTTGATTTAAATGTGTCAGGAAAGAAAAACAACAAAAAAAAGACTAATGATGACACCCTGGACTGAAAAGTCTGGATCCGTGACAGAATTTGTGTGTTTGGGTGCCCAGACCTGAATTCAGACTTTATCACGGAAGTCCATGTTTGGATCCAGCATTCAAATACTAAATATAACTACTGAGCAGCCAATCAACAGGCTTTAAAAAGAATCGATCACCCCAAGACTCACCCTAATAAACATTGCTAATAAAGCCCCTAACATAGTGTAAAAGCATATGTGTTTCCACAGTCCATGCCTGCAAAGCCCTGCAAACTCACTTTATTAACCCCCTATGATGTATACTAATTCCTTCAACTAGGCATAAGGGCGGTACTTGGATTCAAAGTAGTCATGGTCCTACGGCTGTACTTAGCTGTAGCACTGCCTCTCTGGGCCTGACTCAGATCACATCCTTTGGTTGGTTACACAAGGACAGGCCTGGCCACGCGTACCTGCCCCTCTGTGACTAACCAAAGGAACTGAGCTGTGAATTAGGCCCAGAGAGGCGTGATTACAGCCCCAGGACCATGACTTCTTTGGACCCAAGGACCACCCTGATCCTAACTTGAAAGGAAAAATAACATCTACTTACCTTCATGGTTCCCACAATGCCGTCAGCATTCAACTGCTTAAGTTCATGGTGTGCGGCCAATTATGGGTTTCCGAGTCTATGGCATTGCACGTCCGCTCAGCCAGTCCGTGGCAGAGATGAGACACTGCAAAAGACGCTTAATGGCTCATCAGGCCACCTGCAACATCACATTTCAGAACCCAAAAGCAGCCACACATTGAGTACTGGAGCAGTGGTATGTGGGGGGCAGCCTAGGGGGCTAGGGAGGTACCCCTTCGTCCCATAGGCATTCTAGAAAAATAGGTCCTGACTGAACAACACCTTAAATACCAGCTGCCATTTGCCATCACAAGTGCCACTTGTTGGAACTCATTTAGCTGTGTGTCTCCATTCTGCGGACAGGCCTTAGGACCATCGCCAGGCTCTCGAATGACTGGGGCGGGACGTTGCTCCAGTCACTGATTGGCTGAGCGGCCAGTCCATTAGCCAGGACAGGCATTTTCCTTTAACCCCTTCAGGACAAGGCTAATTTTCATTTTTGCGTTTTCGTTTTTTCCTCCTTGTGCTTAAAAGGCCATAGCACTTGCATTTTTACACCTACAAACCCACATGAGCCCTTATTTTTTGCGTCACTAATTTTACTTTGCAATGACTGAATTTTTGCATAAAATATGCTGCAAAATCAGAAAAAAAAATATATGCGCAAAGAAATTGATGGGGGGCTTTGTTTTTACGCTGTGTGTCCTATGGAAAAACTGACATGTTATTTATGTTCCTCAAGTTTTTACGATTACAACGATATGTAACATGTATAACTTTTATTGTATCTGATGGCCTGTAAAAAATTCAAACCATTGTTAACAAATATACTGTATGTTCCTTAAAATCGCTCCATTCCCAGGCTTATAGCGCTTTTATCCTTTGGTCTATGGGGCTGTGTGTGGTGTCATTGTTTGCACCATGATGTGTTCTTTCTATCGGGAACTTGACTGCGCATATGTGACTTTTTGAACGCTTTTTATTAAATTTTTTCTGGATTTGATGCAACCAAAAATGTGCAATTTTGGACTTTGGGATTTTTTCGTGCTTGCGCCTGTAACGCCTGGAGTCGTGGATCCACTGAACCGTCACTAGCGATGGCACTAACTGCACCAGGGAGCGGAGTCTAAGGGGCCGCTGGTTTTCACCAGAGCCCGCCGCAAGGCGGGATGGGCTTGCTGCGGCAGGTGACCCCCTGCTACCCCTGGCTTGGTTGCTAGTGACAGCAGGCGACGCGTGGCAGGAGCAGTAGGCAGAAGATAGTGCAGGCAGAGGTCTGTAGGCATAACCGCAGGTGGCAGACAGTACTCAGGAACAATGAGTTAAGCAGCGGACAGGGGCTAGGGACCGGGTCAGCGGACAGGAACTAGGAACAAAGAACAAGGACTAAGGTCAGGAACAACAGGGGGCTGGGCCAACCACTATGGGAAGCATGTAGAGGCTCCAACACCTGTGGTGGGGCAGGCTGGAATTTATAGGAGAGTGTGATAGTGCAAGAACCAATTAGGGGCAGACTGCCTCTTTAACTCTGAGACAGCCGGCGTGCGCGCGCCCTTGGAGGCGGGGCCGCGCGCGCCGGCCGGCACAGCGACGGACGGGAGCGGGGCGAGGTGAGACGTCCCCCGGGGGCCGAAGTCGCAGCAGCGCCGGGTCCCTGCATGTGGACATCGGCGGCTGCAGAACAAGGTGAGGGGGAACGGCGGCGGTCCGGAGCGCGGGACGCCGCCGCAGCCCTTACAGCGCCGTTTACCGTGGGAGATCAGGAATGTAGTTGATAAATTTTTTGGCCGATTACGCACACGTCGATAGCAAACATGTTTGTTTATTTATTTATTTTTATTTATAAAATAGGAAAATGGGGGTGATTCTGACTTTTATTAAGGGAGGGGGCTTTTTATTAATAATGACACTTTATTTTTAACTTTTACACTTATACTAGAAGCCCCCATGGGGTTCAGATCTATGCTGAGTGATCTATGCTATCAATGAGATCGGCACTCGTTTGCTTTTGGCTGTTGCAGCCGGAAGCAACCAAATGCCGAGCCAGGATCAGCGCCATTACGGCGCAGACCCCGTCCAGCATCAGTAAGGGAGATTGCTCCTCCGTGACAACGTCACGGGGGAGCGATCTCCCCACTAGACACCAGGGAAGAGCTGCTCTGAATTCTTCAGATGCAGCTGTCAACTTTGACAGCTGCATCTGAAGACTTAATTAGCCGGCACAGTGATCGGATCACGCCCGCTAATAGCCGCGGCCCCGAGCTACATGCGGCACCCGGGACCGCGGCGGTTCTGAGCGGGGTCGCCGCGCCCCAGCTCTGAACGCCCCCCACCCGCGTGAGGACGTACAGTTACGTCCTCGTGCGGGAAAGTGTTAAGTTGTGACGTCATTACAACTCAGGGGAAAATGCCTTCCGGCAGTGGTCCTGAGTAGAGATGATAAAACATCGGAAAATCTTAGGTTCTATAGAACTCGATCCTTGTCGATCCTTCCGCATTTGATTCCCGATGCCTTCCCGGTCCGTGGGGAAGGAGGAGACAGCCCTGGTACTGCCTGGAATCCCGGGATTCAGCCTAGGTTATAGGCTGTATCCCTGAATTCCAGGCGGTACCCGGGCTGTCTCCTCCTTCCCCACGGAACGGGAAGGCATCGGGAATCAATTGTGGAAGGTTCAACAAGGTTCGAGTTCTATAGAACCTAATATTTTCCTCTGTCCAATCATCTCTAGTACTGAGGCCAGCCCCGCCACTCACCACGGCCATGAGGAGAAATAAGTTCCAACTCCTGATCAAATTCCCCCCTGCTGGCTGCCAGATTTTAAAAATGGCCAGACATCTTCTTTAAGTAAAATTACCCAATAGAAAGTAACTCATCTAGTGTGTTCATTTTTGTCTGTACATATACCAGCAAGTGCCTCAAGGGACTAAATATTAACATTTGCAATGTAGTTTCAATTTATTTCAACTCTAGCGATTGTAACATTACCAATTGCCGGCCGCCAAGCTTATGCACTTTTTTGTTTTAGTATTTGGAGTGAGGGGATGTAAAGAAGCAGGAGGGGTCCGCATTGGTTCTCTACTCTTTCATGAGTTCAGAAAACAAGTATTATTCTACATAGACAGATGTTTTGCCAAAACACAGATAAATCTTCGTAGATTTTTTTTTTTTTTTGCAATTATCCTTATTTATCTTCTTCATTAAACTTTATGTCGGTATTGTGTCTCTTGTAGAAAAGTAGTAAATTCTGTATTTTCTTTTTTTCTTTTTTACTGTCAATCATTTTATTAGTCTCTCACCCAATAACGCCTCCTATCTTTGCTGCATTATAACAGTAATAATACAGATTGATGGCGTTCGGATGAACAGCATTTTTATTATCACATAAAGCTCGCAGTTCAATGCACTGAATAACCTGAAATATGGAACAACAAAACACAGATTATATTACTGCAATGTTTCGTTTAATTATCGCACTTCAAATTAGATTCCAAAACATTTCCATATTATGTATCCATGTTCATAATAGAATCCCTAAATAGATTACATTATTATTAGGCATGGGAGAATGACTGAGGAACCTGCGTGGAAAGATAAATGATGGAAAGGATTAAAATGAAATTCAGCCAGATTCCCCTTGGTATGAGGCTGCTTCTAGTATACAAGTCCAGACAGGGCAAGATTACCTTACATGATGATTCAAAGACCGAAAAACAGAGGAAACGTGTGCACATTAGTCACACACATGATTATCATATTATTCAAAGTACATATATGAACATGTAGATCTTATTCACAGAAGGGATCTGGAGAGCTCTTGAAGTAGGCAGAGTTTCTTCCCTCTTTGCCGCAAACACAATGGCCAAGGCCAATTGCCCTTTCTTGAAAAACATAAATAAATAGTATTAGGGTGCGTTCACACTACGGAATTCTCACGGATTGCATCCCGCCGCTCGCCCTGCCCTCCGCCATCCGCCCCAAAGAATTGTTAACTCTTTTAGGTAAACTCCACCAAAAAAACACTTAGAGGGACATTTATTAAAACTGACGTAATCGCACAGTGGTTTTAAATTAGCCTGCGCCCCATTTGCCAGGCTGTATTTACTGTCCCAGGGCTTACACAAAAATCTATACCTTCGGAGCAGGTGTGGGTTTTTTCATGCTTTACACCTGTTTCCAGCACCTCCATAGGAATGAATAGAGCCGCAGGTCATGTGCCATATCAACAGCTCTAACATAACAAAGAATCTGGGGCCCAATACGGTGACCAGGCTCCAGAAGTAAATTTTCCCAGAAAACCTCTTTAACTTGTAATGCTTCTGAATATAGCAGTCCAACACAGACCTCTCTAGTGTATCTCTTATTTAAAGTTTGTTTGTTTTTTCCGGGCAAAACAAATTGATGTCTGTCATCAATCACTGATCGACAGGATGCCAATATCTGGTACTCGCGTTAATCAGCTGTTCGACACCAACGCTAACCAGTGAACAGGATTGGAAGCTGCTGGCTCCATTCACTGTCTAGTGCCAGTGATGTGTAACTGCAGCTGAGCTACAGTATAGTAACCAGGTGTGGCAACTACACAGTAAACTGAGCCAATGGACCAATGAAAACAACTACTGTAAGCTGTGAATTTGTAAAAAAAAGTATATGGGAGTAGAACAAACTACTCCTGTATTAATATAGGCAGACCACTGATTTCAAGGCACTGTGTTATTCTTATTTTCCCCTGCAGTGGTGTTACAAGGAAATTACAGGGAAATTGAGGAACTACTGCTAGGTTATTCCACAGAGTGCACCTGATTGATGGGGTGCTTTGTATAAATGAGCGAACCTTTGGTTTACTCAAATTTGGCCGAATTCGAAATTTTGGCATTTGATTACCTGTGGCTAAAAAATTTGGATGCAGCCCAAAGGCTGCCAAGAAATCATGGATACAAGATAAACTTGAGGTTCGCTCATCTCGAGACTTTTCTCATGAGACCCTTTTAATAGAAAAAGTGGAGAACTCCTTTAATGTCTTCAGGAATATTATCGAGGTGGCCTGTTAACATTTTTTGTAAAGTTAGTAGAAGCTTTTTCGTAAGTGATTTCTACATCTTCTTGCAGATATTCTAGTATCTCTCCCACATACTGTGACAAGTAACAAGGATATAGATGGCTCCCTATTGACTTTAGTTTTAGAATTCTGAACAGCCGTTCACTACAAAACTAGAGTGAGGCACCTGAGAGGACATATATATGCTAAATGTATTGCATTCTAGTGTTGACAACACAGCAGTTTAGGAACATTACTTTTCCAAAGATATCCCACGTAACACATACAAAGGTTTAAAAACGTTGGCTATAAAATAAGCCAATACTGCAAAACTTCTGAAATTAGAGTGCTATAACTATGTAATTATGAAACAGAATACTTGGATTGTGAAAACTAGCCTATGTTCACACAAAGTAAAACAATACCAGAATACAGACGTCATTTTGAGTGAAAAAATACACCTATATTTTGTATGCAGCAATAGGAAATTGACCATGAGTAGAAAACAATGGCCGAAATTGCGTAAATTTGAGCATGCTCAATATTTATAATTCGCTTTTGCAAAAAAAAATAATCTTTTTTAACTTGTTCATACATCCCTTAGCTTGCTGCATTGTCCTTAAAGGAGATGTCTATGCAAGGGACTATTTAGCAAAAATGCTTGGGGAGAGCGTGATTGAAAATAATAAACTGCCCTAAGAGCGCATGCACCAGGCTTCCTTGTTTGAGCCTCTGCATGCTCCCCCGAGTGTGTTCCCATTTCCTGTTGCTCATGACTGCTGCCCTGGTTCCAGCCATGAGTCCTGCTGTGTTCCGGTGTGCCTTCCTGCCTACCTTCCTGCCTGTATCCAGCTGCACCATGCCCATGTCTGCTAGCAAGCCAAGCCAATGGTAGCGATGTGGGGGTCACCTGATGCACCTTACAGCAGGCTCTGGTGAAGACCAGAGGCCCCTTAGACTCCGCTCCCTGGTGCCGTTTACACCATCGCTAGTGGTGGTTCATTGGATCCATGACTCCAATCGTTATATTTTGTCTATTTTGTGTATATATCTACCCTCAGAATTGTAAAGTGCTACAGAATATGTTTACCCTATATAAATACATATTATTCCAATAATAATAATAACAACAACAACTATTATTATTATTATTATTATTATTATTATTATTATTATTATTATATTTTTGTAATTATATTTTACACATCTACAGCAGTAGGTTATTCCTGAGACTGGTGGTAATGAAGCACAAAAGTAGAAATAAAAAAAAATAAAAATAAATAATTTTATTCAGCCACATGAGTAATATACAGAGCCAAAATGTATAGAAGTATTTAATCTGCCAGTGATCTATAAATTGCTGTGAAATATTTTGGCATTTTAGAGAAATCATAGTTAAAGACAAATCTAATCTGCTGATATCTCCCTTTTGCACATTTCGGTGCAATTTGTAATTTAATCCTGTGACCAGAAAGGCCGTTTGGAGCACTGGGGGTGGAGCTAAAAAAACCCAGAGCACCGCTCCGCCCGCAGCCAGCCTGCTCCACTGATAATCATTAGAAGGTGAGGGTTTGCCAGGGGTGGATAGGTGCTCTGGGGGCAGTAGCCGCTCCCCCAGTGTTCCAATCACCCTTACTATTAGGCCATGTTTACATAACATAAGTTACTTACTAATCACGGCTGTTGCAAAAATAGCCGTGGTTTGTATGGAACTTACATTGTACTGCAGGCCGAGTGAATCCTGTCCAGAGTGTATACACATGGTATACACCCCGGCCGGGATCCCTAGCGGCACAGTAGAAAACTGACATGTCAGTGAATATTCAGTGAATAGTGGCTGCAGAAAACCCTGTCAGTGCACACTATGGAGCGAGCGGCTCCGGCCACACAATCCATAGTGTGCAGTGGGAAGTTCAGATGCAGGCGCGCGGGCCGGGTCATGGAATGGCCGGTCTCATACTAAGTGTGCACATAGCCTTAAACTACAAATTCCACGGAAAAGCCCAGAGGATGAAGGTAGGCATCTTACCTTCATCATTAGCACTCCATGCACAAATGGGAACTATCGCCAGGCTAGATCCATCAAACCTGATGATAGTTTCCTTTAAAAGTGATACTGCCCCCCCCCCACCTTACTCTATACAGTATGTGGTTCTCTGCACGATCCACAAGCTTTAATGCTGCAGGTTTGATATAAACCTGTATAAAACTTGTCTGCGTCTTCTTTCTGCTCTAAAATCACTTCCTTTCATCAGTGGGCAGTGTCACCTAGGCGGAGCTTCATCGATGTTGAGCCCCTCGCCACAGCGAGGAGGTGGGGCCCAGCTGCTGTTAAGCCCCACCTTGGTGGCACTGTCCACTGATGAAATGAGAGTAAGGGAAGTGACAGTACCACTTTAAGGATAAGTCAGGTTAAAAGTCAGAGAGGCTTGATTGAGCTTTGATTGAATCACAGAAGCTAAGCTTGATTGACAGCTCTCTCCCGCTATACAAATAAAATGATATAACTGGGCTTGATTGACAGGTATTTCCCTATAAAAAAAAATAGGCTGTAGGCGATCGAGGGTCGGCCTTTTTAACATTTTGCCTGTTCTCAATTCTAAGTTATAATTATGATTTAAATAAAACCCTGCAGCATCTAGGAGAGTCATAGCTCATTGTAATGAAGGGGTCGATATGTGTTTCATGCTACCCTTGGCTCTTCAGCATAAAGCCTGTGACAGTTTCCCTTTAAATGAAAAGCAGCCGGTGCCTGTCATCCTAATACAGCAGGGAAGGCAGAAATGAGAAGCAAGGGAGGAAGCAAATGGAAATGCCAAGAGTCATTATAGGCAAGGAAAACCCTAAAGCAATATTGTGATGCAAAATTATGTATAGGACACAGATGACCATGTAATGGCAACCTCAATTTGCTAGAATGATGTACGTGGGGTTTTGGCATGTTTCTTTCACACAAAACAGTGCTTCCTATGTAATCCACAGAATCGGAATATTGTATTTCTGGCATGAAAAAGAAGCCATATTCAAAGTGTTAGAGAGATAAAATCCTAATGTACATCCTAATGTGCAGCCATTTAGTTGATGACGTACACGGGCATCTGTTGAGTCAAATGAAGGCATAAAATGCATGGTTTATTCCAACAATCCCTTACAGATGTAGAGTGACGCTCATTTTTTTCCTATAGCACAGATTTTGCTAACTGTCTAATTATTATCCACTTATGGTAAATTGGCTATATCCTGCCTTCTGTACACATCCCTTTGTTCTCTACAACTTGCCAATATATATTTTCTATCAAGTTATAGCTCAAACTCTTGAATTGTGTGTCTATTTCAGCAGTCGTTGACCAAGAATTCTTGAAACCTTCAATACATTAGAAACCGTGATTCTCTATCTTACCTGGCAATCACGGTTCCTAACTTCCTGCATCCGGGGTATTGTAGAAAGCATAACAGCTGTCGGTATCCGGGTAACATAGGTCAGGAAAGTTTCAAAAACATCAAATCCACTTAGCCCCTCATCTCCTAACACAAGCAATGATTTCATCTCCGTTTCCCCCACCAGCAAGGTTCCTCGCACCTTATTATTTCAGAGTGTGAAAGTTTTAAAGAGTTGAAAGCCACCGAGCTGAGAATCCAGCAGGAAAAAAGGGAAAAAAATTGGTTTTGAGACAATGCGAGTAAATATTCTTTTATTCTGTGTCTATTAGAGAACCTTTGAAAGTTAAAAAAAAAACAACAACACTTTGAAAGTTATTTTTCTTATCTGGATTACAGTAATTTAAACCTGTAGAACAAACATAAGTACATTCATTACAAAACGTAGTCATGTCCGTAAATGTTGGCACCCCTGAAATTTTTCCAGAAAATGATGTATTTCTCCCAGAAAATGATTGCAATTATGCATGCCTTATTTACTTTGTTGTATTGGAAGATCACAAAAAAACACTAAGAAAAAAAAAAATGTATATGATTTTATACAAAACTCCAAAAATGGGCCGGACAGATTAAATGGCACCCTCAGCTTAATATTTGGTTGCATGCCCTTTGGAAGAAATAACTGAAATAAATTGGTTCATATAACCATGAGTCACTTCTTAGACCTCTCAACTGGAAATTTGGACCACTCTTTGTTTTTCTCTCATACTTGAAGGGTGCCTTATCACAATTTTAAGATCTCTACACAGGTGTTCAATGGGATTTCGATCTGGACTCAGTGCTGCCCACTTTGGTACTCTTCAGCACTGTTTACCCACCCATTACTGTGTGCTTTTTGAAGTATGCGTCAGGCAGAACACAGGATGAGTGAAGCCCTAACGCTAGCACCTGCCACATTGTTATAAGTGGAACGCAAAACGGAGACTAGACAAAAAAAACAAAAACATAATATGAACAGGGCCAACTAGCTGGGTCAGAATCTTTTCGTCTTCACGGTTCAAAATCAGAAGTCGGGGGGATAGTCGAAAGTCAAGCCAAAATCAGCCAGCAACCAGTCACCATAATGCAGAGCACCTGGGCCGTCTGGCTGGGGGATGATGCAAGCCCTGGCTGTGGTGAGAGATACTAGGGACGCAGCAGATGTGCCCCTAGCAACCAGCTGGTCCAGTTATCAGATTTCATAATGCCTTGCACAAAGTCAAAGTAACCCAGTGCCAGAAACCACAAAACAACCCTAAAACATTTTTGAACCTCCACCATATTTAGCTGTAGGTACTGTGTTCTTTTCTTTGCAGGTGTCATTCCATTGTTGGTAAACAGTAAAATTATGTACTTTACCAAAAAGCTCTATTTTGGTCTCATCTGTCCACAAGATGATTTTGGCAAACTTCAATCTAGATTTTTTATTTCTCTGTGTCAGCGGTGGGGTCCTCTTGTGTCTCCCACCGGTGCAGGGAGCTGACACTGTTGCACCCTGAGCTGGCAGGACAGTTTGAATTTCTTTGGAACTTGGGGCTGCTTATCCACCATCTGGAGTATCCTGTGTTGCAACCTTTCATTGAATTATCTCTTCCATTAAAGTCCAAAAGCAGGTCCTGCAGCACTCCTTAATCAATGAAAAAACGGTGCATCAAAGGGGTCTGCACTTGACGGACCAAAAGTGCCAGGATACAAAACAAAGAAATTGCAGCACTCCAAGGATGAAATCACAAGTGATGTTTATTCCACCCAAAATCTGAGACGTTTCGTATCTCTTACCCTCCTCCTCAGCATCGGTCCGGCACTGTCGGCACGATCTTCTGCCGGGCCACTGTTAGGAGCACTGCTCCGCCCCCACAGCGTCATCCCTCTACTCCATTGATAATCTGTCCCACCTGCTTCATTGATTATCAATAGAGCGGGTGGGCCAGATGACACTGTGGGGGTGGGGCAGTGCTCTAACAGTGATCCCGGCTGAAGATTTTGTCGACTAACAGCGCAGGATTAACGCAGAGGAGGAAAGTAAGAGACATACCTTCCTCCTCAGCTTCCTGGGCGCTATAGAAGGCTATCAGCAGGTTGGATTTATTTAACCTGCTGATAGTTTCCCTTTAAACATTAAAAAAAAAATCCATTATTTAATCAAAGTTGCATAAATCAAATCCCATGCCTTAAGAGAGCTCCTATTTCCTTACTGCCATATGGGAAAAGAAGCAACAAGAAATACAGCTGCTAATTTTTAGGCCTACTACACGGGGGCCAGTAAAAGTTATTCAGTCTTCTGCTCAGTTTCATATAATTTATGGAGCCTTCGATCAGAAATTATTTAGCTTTGGGATGGCGTCATTCCTTAACAATATACAATTGTTGAAAATGTCGGCTTGCTTAGAAATAAAGAGAGTTAACGTAAGGTAAACAAACCTCAAGGGGACAATCTGAAAATAAATGGACAATGTTCATGTAATAAAAAATTTTGTGAAGCCTCAGAATGATTTACAAAAATCTAGACTTTCCACGACTTCTTTATATTTAAGCAGAACATTCCAGAAGGAAATCTCAGCAGGTCTGAAGTAAAATAAGAAAAAGTCAATGTTTAAATGTAAAAGAGATTTACTGCAGCATTATGTAGTTATTAGAACCATAAAGCCAAGTTACAGTACACAACTGACAAAAATAAATTGCATTCAATACTTATACAAATATATATAGTTTGTGTGTGTGTGTGTGTGTGTGTATATACAGTATATATATATATATATATATATATATATATATATATATATATAAAATTTTGTTTATATTTTTTTTTTTTTGGGGGGGGGGTGTTAATGAAAATGGAAATGAACTGGTAAAATCTATTTTTTAAGTTCTTTTCTTTCTCTGTAATATAATGAATATTAATTAACCATCTGGGTAGTAATTGCACCCAAATTTTATACATACTGGCTTCTTCCTATTTTTTTTAAAGGTCACATTTTCTTTCCTCCTTTTGGTAGCCTAGATGATTCCTTACATGATTGTTAATAATTTCATTTACTGAAAATAATGTCTTAGGCTATGTTCACACAACGTATATTTTCCTTAAAGTGCGGCCATTGTTGCTGATTGCAACAACGGGTGTGATTAATACGAAAATATACGTTACTGACTATGGAATCCCGGCCGGAGCGACCAATCATAGCTCCTCTTTCCTTTCACCAGAGCTGGAAGCTGAGCAGTGATTGGTTGCTGTGGTCAGTTTGCACCAGTCTAAATTTTACACCCTTTGATAAATCTCCCCCATAGTATATGCTCCAGACGGGATCTCTAGCAGTGCCACAAAAAACTGACATGTCAGTTTTCTGCGGCCGCTATTCATTGAATAGCGGCCGCAGAGAACCTGTCCGTGTATACAATGAAGCGTGTGGCTCCGGCCGCACGCTCCATTGTGTGCAGTAGGGGGATCGGATGCGGGCGTACACTGATGTGCCCGCATTAGAACTCAGCGGCGCTAAAGGTCATCCGGACGGTACTGCAGTACCGGCTAGGATAATCTTATCTGACACTGGCCGTTTGGTGACCCGACCGGGTCACGGAACAACCGGTGTCATACACTATATGAACATAGCCTAACTCCTGAAAATAAACGAAAGTTCTAAGGTCAACACGTATATATTTGCTTTCCATTACCGTAGTACATAAGGCGGATAATATACTCTTTGACAAGCTACAGTGTTAGATGATTTTATCAGTAAAGTATATATAATAGTGCAAATAAATAAAAAAAAAATACAAAATTCTTGTTTTCGCTTTCACTTACAGCAATAGAATTCTAAGCCGTATAACAGCAGTTCCCTTATATATTCATCCACATAAAATGTTGTGTTTTTCTTGTGCTCAGGTTATTTTCAAGCCTCAGCATCATCACAGAACTAACACATCCAGCAAATATGCGATTCATGCAGTTTAGAGCTAAAGACTGTTATTCTTTAGCTCTTTCCAAGCTCGAGAAGGTAAGTGACTGAAATAATAGCATAACCACTCGTATTAGAATATTTGTCTGTGTGAGGTTATCTTCTGCAGAACTGAAATGATATCAGATCTGTCAAGGGCTTTGTTTTTTTTCTATGGTTTCCAATCTACAAATGTTTATTTCTATCTATGGGACATCAATATACAATAGAGTTTATTTCGTATAAAAAAGAACACTAGAGATAAGCGAATCTCAAGCACTCTTGGGTCAGTCTGAACCCAAGTGTGCAACATTACATTAGCGGTGGCTAAAGAAGTTCAATGCAGTTCTAGGGACTTCTGGAAAAAACTGTATACAACATATGGCCTATGGGTGTATCAATGTTTTCCAGGTAACATTAGGGCTGCATCCAACTTACTCAGCCACCAGTAATGAAATGCAGAGAGTTCCGATTTAGACAAACCCAAACTGTGTGCAATCGTTTCTTTTAGTCTTTACATGCGGCATTAGAGTACCTATGGATGGGGAAGTTGAATGCAGTCCTACGGAGTCCTGAGAAACATGGATACAACCTATGGCCTATGGCTGTATCCATGTTTTCCAGGCAGTTTACGGTAATCATTGGGAACCACAATGTGAAGATATGTCCTTACTGATCTAAAGTAATAAATAAAGCAAATTTGTTTGTATAAATTGGGAAATAAAGTCTTGTTCTAGACCTACAGATCTAAAGTTCTCTGATGAAACACCCCTTCTCTACTCACTATGAGGGACATTTATGAAACATACGCCTGAGGTGTACGCCTGGGAGAAGGGGAAGATTCGCCCCTTCTCCCTGACATACGCCTCCCGTACGCCCCGCTCACCCAATGGGCGGTCTGGCAGAGCTTGCAGGGGTGTTGTAAGGCGGGGAGGAGGCAATACCTCCTCCCGCACCTGATTTATGATGATTTACGCCTGCTTGTAGGCGTAAATTATGATCAAAATCTACACCTGCTGGAAGCAGGTGTAGATTTCATACGCCAGTAGCAGTTTCCAGTGCCCGGTCAGGCGAATTCACTAAGAGGCTACCGCCTCTTAGTGGATCCTGCTGGGGAAAAGAGGGTGGGGCCTAATATAAGACTGGCGTACTTGTACTCCGGTCTTTGTAAACCCCCCCCCTATATGTTTTTTAGAAATAAGACAGAGGAACCTAAGGCTAGATACCCATTGGTGACTGTATATGCACCACATATTGAAAAATATCCCAGCACTGTAGTTTATGCCAATTAGCTAAGCCCCGTTCGTTTTTTTGGAAAAGATGGTAGCCTGGGGGAAAGAAGTAAAAATTCAGAATTTTTTGGTGCAAGGCAGGACACCCAAAAATATGCCATACATAGTTTAGTAAATTCAGCTCTTACTTAAAGAGGACCTGTCACCCCCCGTGCCGGGGTGATAGGCTCCCGACCCCCCATTAGAGCCCCCTATACTCACGTGATCCCGCCGGGTCCTGCTTCCTGAGCCGGGTTGGGTCACGGAGATATCAGCGCCCGAAGCCCGGCGCGCGCGCTGACAGGAGAGTCCGATGCCCATAGAGAATGACGGAGCAACGGACTCCCCATTCATTCTCTATGGGCATCTGACTCTGCTGTCAGCGGGCGCGCCGGGCTTCGGGCGTTGATATCTCCGTGACCCGACCGGCTCAGAAAGCGGGACCCAGCGGGATCAGGTGATCAAACGCATCCATTTTTTTTAGCATACACAAAACAGTGGTTGACCACGTTTTTGTGTAAGCTAAAAAACAAAAACAAAAAAAGTTGTTTTGATCCGTCAATAGGAAAAACAAACCAAAGATGCAAAAACTCAATGTGAATCAGGCCTAACATGACCTAAAGAAAACAAGGTGTGTGGCCAGCGCCCAGTTCATGTATAATTGGTTTCCTATTCAGCATTTGTTGAGCACAAAGGCAAAGCCCCTGGATACCCGGGGTAATCATACAAATGAAAAAACTGATTCTCATTTAAATTTCATCATTTTATTGTAGCATTCTTAAAAAGTAACTGACGCGCTTCGAGACAGACTAGAGAGGCGCCTTTTATACGCTTCTCTTACAGAGATGCCCCTTAAGAGTTTTTTTGTACTCTATGATGTTCCCAAGATGAATGTTTATTTTCCACTAACCTACATTCAGATACCATGAATAAGAGCCAGTCTGGCTCTAAACGCGTCGGTTACTTTTTAAGAATGCTACAATAAAGTGATAAATTAAAATGAGTTGAAGGAATCCAGTTTTTCTTCTGTAAAATGACCAATAGCTGATATAACTCTAAAGCCCCTATTCCACAGGCCGACTCTGAGGAGCAAACGAGCCTAACTCAATAGGGCCTAACTCAAAAAGTTTTTTTTTTTTTTTTCAGTTTAATTTGTTAATGCGCTAAAGAAAGCTCTTAAGACTCTTGCACTTAGGAATCTGCAAAATTACACCTAACCTATAAAACGAAAGAGAACTGATGTAAAGAGCCCAACCCGGAGCAATCTGAGGGGGAATTTATAGGCTCTATACAACCCCTTCAATAATTGCATTTGTTGCTTGAAATACAACGTCAATAGGCAATAGTTTAATTGTTGGTCTTAGAGCTGAATTTCACTATAAAACAAGCTGTTTATGGAGCAGGGCTATGTGAATTAGTTCATCAAATATTAACAAGCGGCCATATACTATATTTTTTTTCCATTCTGCTCTACCACATCTTTGATTTACAAGCAATTAAACCGGTTTGAAGGCGATCTAAATTTGTCTAATTAATTATTTATCCAAATGTGTAATGAAATAGCGAGATGGCTAATGGACTGGAGAGTTTAACATTTATTTTCCCATCTGTTGCTCGATGTCAAGATGCTTTTGGTGAAAATCAGCAGCAGATGAATCACCTTGAAGGTCTAGTAATTTCCGGCTTTAAATTACAGCAAAAAATTTTAAGTCCCCGGCATTAAAGAACACTTTTGACGTTCTTGGACAATTTGTGGGATTATGTGATAATAGAATGTACTGTAATATGTCAAATAATAAATGGTTCAATTGTTCCCATTTTAGGTTGTTCATAAGGCAGCGTTTCTTTATAGGATGAATAATATAAACGTACATAGACATATGCCTATATTATGTACTAAATAACTTTAGGCTATGGTCACATTCTGTCTTATTTTAAGACCAAACAATGGACATTGTTTTGTAATAACGGCCGTAATTTGTACAATCATAACAGTTATTTGGCTTTAAAATGATGGCCGTTCTAAAAGACCAAAAAAGACACTGTGGGTACCTAGCCTTCTAGTGTTATAAACTTTTCGTCCTTGAGGCTATGTTCACACTGCGTAAACTTACGGTCGTAATTTTTCACGGCCGTGGATTTGTGTTCGCACATACGGTCGTATGTCCGATCGCACTTCCGACCATAAGTGCTAGCCGTGAACATACGGCGGTTGTTTAATGTGGCTTCTTAGCATGATTTCAAGCGGGCTGACACAGGTCGTTTACTTTAAATATGGCGCCCAGTCCGAGAAACCACTCAGAATATATTTTATATCATAATCAAGTTTACTTTGGCAGATATCAGATGTACGTTCGCGTCCGCATTGAAACTCACGGCCGTAGGTGCAGCATTTCCGGCCGCAAATAATGGTCTTGTTCATTTTTCACAGGGCCGTATAAAATCCGACCGTAAGTTTGTACGTAGTGTGCACATTCCCGCCGTAGTTCCATTGCATTACATTCATATCAGTGAACCTCAAACTTACGTTCGTATTTTTGCGGTCGTAAATACGACCGTAAGTTTACGCAGTGTGAACATAGCCTGAAAGTACAAGGCTATGTTCCCACAATAACTTTTTCCAGTTGTTTTACTGCCTTCTTCTTGGTGATTTTACAAATTACACCCGTCATTATGAAATAACGGCTGTAATTGGCTGTAAATACCATAAAAAGTAGTTCCCCTGCAGATAAAAAAAAAAAAAAAAAGTATTGTGCAATGGAATCTAGAGCATTGAACAGAAAGAATACAGTAATGGTTAGTACTGTACCAAATACCTTGGGGTGCTCAAAGTGCTGTTTTAATTTTCATGCTACTGCATTGACACTGTGTGCCAGCACAGTAGCACAAATATTTAAAAAGTTTTGGAGCTCCTAGCATCATCATTAATATGATGTCAGGAGCTCGGAAACTGTTTAAAGGGAACCTGTCATTGTGGCTGCCGGGGTGAAGCCCACCCGACCCCCCTGATGGAGCCCCTAATACTTACCCCTTCCTCGAAGTCCTGGTCCCAGACCCTTTCCCATTGCAGAGAAATCCTCGTTGGAGGCCATGCGCGTGCTCATTAGAAATAAGTCAGAGACCCATAGAGAATGATTGGAGCAGTCATTCTCTATGGACGTCGGACTGATCTCTGGTGAGCGCGCGCACGGCTTCCGACGGGGATTTTTCGCCAACAGGACGGGGTCTGGGCCCGGGCTTCAAGGAAGGGGTAAGTATAAGGAGATCCACAATTACTTATTGAAATTTAGGTAAATTTTGTTCACACAACTCTTCAAGGGATGAAATATACAAAAATTAGAATAGGTTACTGCAAGACACATTGAAGGTGAACCAGGCACCCTCACCTCTGCCGAGCAGGGGGCACGTGATTAAATGATCCCATTGATTTAAATAGGGCTCTTTAGTCAAGTTGAGCACTGGAGAACTCAAGCATTTTAGTGCCTGCTCAACACTATTCTGTACCCTAAATTAATTGTTTAATCTTTTTTTTTTCTTTTTTACTTTTTTTTCCAGAAGGAACGAGAACGTGGCTCTAATCTGGCATTCATGTTTCGCCTTCCTTTTGCAGCTGGAAGAGTTTTCAGTATCAGCATGTTAGATACATTGTTATATCAGGTATTTCATAGTGGTGGAGGGAAGATATATAACGGCATGATGTTTCCAATCGCATGTGTTACACTGAAGTCTATTATGCTCCCATAGGAATCTACAGTTACCATAGATTCTGTAAAGCAGAAATTGCTAAGAAAGTCTTATTTTCCAACAGATATGACAGCGTTGTTTATCTTTAAAGGAACAAACCAGTGAAATATTATTTTACCTTTCCAGCATATGGCTGGTTAGGTTGAATGGTTACTGTGCACCACTGCTGCCCCCACTGTTCAGTCTAAATCCCTATTGCAGTCTATTGTGGGTGGACTTAACTGCGTGTGTCCCATAGAGCTACATTGGGACAAATAACTTCAGGTCCACACAGCAAGTACTGTGTTAATCGATATTACATGTTAACCACAGCCGCTAGAGATCCCGGCCTGAGTGGATTACACTCACCAGGGAAATAACACTTCATCCACCCGTGCTAACAGACCTCCTACCTTCCCCCTGTATAATGTACCCATCGAGTCAGATTGTCAATGCACTCATATAGGTTATTTTGGCGTTAACTCTATTATCCCCATCCAAACATGATCCCACTGTGCCAGAAGCTGGATCCACCAATGAATATGTATATAATACCTATATATGCTACCTAGAAAACTCCCCAAACCTGAACTGACTTTCATTCTATTACAAAAGCCAATAGTGAGTAGATACAAATGTGTCCACCTGTTCTCAGGTGTATTCGGGATTAGTGTTGAGTAGATTTGCTGGACTATCAGGTTCGGCCGCGTCTAGAAACCTAAACATTCCTGGTGTTTGGAGAAGTTGGATTCCACCCTAGGGCTGCCAGGCAAACACGGATACATCCTAGAATAACATCCAACTTCTCCAGACACCAGGAATCAAATGCCAAACACTCGGGATCAGAGAACATTGCTGAACCCCAACAGTTTGACAACTTCACTCAACACTATTCACGGTACAATTTCAATTTAATATCACAGCATGCTAGAAAAACTCTCAACAGACTGTAATTTCCATCACTACCACTAGTTGGCCACATACAGATAGAGGCTATGGTCACACATAGTATAAGAACGGCTGGTCTCTGAAAAGATCATCTCGGCCGGCACTGCAGTAACGGCTGGATGATCTTTAGCGACGTTGAGTTCTGATGCAGGCGCATCAGTGCGCGTCCGCATCAGAACTCCCCGCAGTACACAATGGAGCGTCCGGCCCTTCATTGTGTGAACTAACAGGGTTTTCTGCATCCGCTATTCAATGAATAGCGACTGCAGAAAACTGACATGTCCGTAACAATCTTGGCCATTGCAAAAACAGCTGTGATTAGTATGGAACTTACGTTGTGTGAACATGGCCACATACTGTATAGTATGAACAACTCCCGATAGAGTATTGCAAAGTCATAGTATGGGAGAATAGCTTTACTTTTTTGATCTTGGCCACAACCATGGCTGAGGAACTGGTATTGCACAGTGCCTAAGGCCATAGAGCTCTTCAGTACAGAGCACACAACCTCTATGCACTATTGCACAGGCTCCGCTATGCCAAACACATGAAAATATTCTCTCCTGGAACATATAGGGAATTACTATTGGGACTCAGCACAAAGCAGATCTGTAAAGCTACTGCACTGTGTGCATTAGCTCTTTATTAAAATAAAATGACTTCTGATCTTTGACAAAAACCTTCTCATTCTAGTATTCACTCCAAAATGCAAAGACAAGAGGCGGCAAACAAATGTGATATTCTATTGAACTTTGTTTCCTATTCTAAAAAGACACAATACCAATCTGATTGTTGCTGTAAGTTATTGTTGCGAACCATACGACAGAACACGAGTATAATGTGTTTTTTTCTTATTTACTTGTTTCCCCCATATGATTTCAGCCTATTAACTTGTTTTCATGTATATTGATAGGTGCATTAGAGCTTTTTGTTGCCTCGGGTAAACCATTGCATTATTATGATTAAAGTTCACCATCACGTATTTGTAGCCCACGCACTAACATTCGCTTTCCCTTCCACAGTCATTTGTGAAAGATTATATGATCTCCATCACAAGGCTGCTGCTAGGACTGGACACCACGCCGGGGTCTGGATTTCTTTGTTCTGTGAGTTTCAAATCATATGGCTAAAAGGCTATTACGGGATTATCTTTAGTAGACTGGGGAGAAAGAAACAACAGGTTTGCTTTGTGAGAGGCAAATCTACTCAGGCTACTGGGTTTAATATAGAGAACTTGTTTTGAAGTTTTTTTTTTTCCCAATGAGCGGAGTTTCAGACATGAAGTCAGAATAAATCTAATAAATACTATATAATTCCAATGACTCAACAAAAAATAAATGTTATCCCTTAATTAACTATCCTGAAAAAGCCGGGACAGTGGACATTTGTCTTTATTTTTAATTGGTAATTGTTTTCTTTCTCGGTTATCGTAATGCTCATTTACACAACCGGAAGTCCACACATATTAACGAACCCATATTGTGAGTAGACCGTACAACGATCAGCCATAATGTTAATACTTAAGGGGAAAGTCCAGCTGAGTGGGGGCATAACAAACACAGTATACTTACCTCCATTCCTGCACTGCCCCGCATCACCGGGTTCTGAACCTCACTGGATGTTGCTTTCTCCCAGCTACAGGGTCACAACCAGGCTGACACCTCACTGAAGTGGGGGATTCAGCCCGCTCAGCCAATCAGTGACTGCAATGGTGCCCCGCCCAAGTCACTGACTGGATGAGAAGAGCAACTGTCCACCAGGTCATGATGTAACTGCAGGAGAAATCTGCAAACAGAGGTCAGTGGATCCAGGAGTGGGTCTTGATGCTGCGTGGGCATCAGGATGGGTAACTATAACTTTTTTATTGTGTTCCCCCTACCCATAGACAGAATATATTTCTTTTTAGACCTCCCGACGGACTTCTCCTTTATGGTAACTCTGTCACCCCCTGAATGCAAACAAACCTTTATTCAGGCTGTAAATAGTGTCAAATAGGCGGACCTATCATTCCATGAGCCCTATTACCACTGCAACTGACTGGTCTTCCATGCACAGTGTGCTCATTGATTATACAAAGAAGCAGGGAAATAGCACAGTGATGCATACCGGTACTAGGGCCCAGGGAACAATAGGCCCCGCCTCCTTGACACTATCCAGCTGCTGCCAGCTGCTCCCTGCACAATCTCCTGACTTTTGACATTCCAGTTTTCCTCCCTTAAACTTCCCATGGACCTGTTCTATAAAAACTCCCTGTGCCAGCTCGGCAGTCTCCCCAGGGAGTCACATCGTTTTACGATTCACAGAAAATGTGAGCAATTTCGAATTTTAGAGAATGAGTGAAGAAAAGTATTGTTAAAGATTGACTTAGCCCTACTATTAAATCATGACATTCACTGTGCATTATTTTAATTTATTAGATGAAAATTACAGAAGACGACCTTTGGATCCGAACCTATGGACGACTTTACCAGAAATTGTGTTCCTCATGTGGGGACATTCCAATTGGACTCTACAGAACGGAGAGCCAAAAACTTACTACATCTGAGGTTGGTGCGAAAAAAAATCCTTACATGCAAAGAATGTGAACGGACTGCACATGTTGCTTTATGCCTATGATAGACTATCATCTGCTACTCATCTTATCCAGTCCTTTTGTCATGTTGAGAAGCTTTTTCTGTCACTTAGGGAATATGATGATCTGTATATTACACACAAGCTGCTTTCTTTGTCTGGTTTGAACACAATCTGTATCACTCTGGGCACAGTGGCACTTCAGAAGGAGATTACAATGCAATTTGCAGTACGTTCCCAATGCCCAGGCTGCTGCTAACAGCCTAGGGCATCAGGACACTGATCATAGAGCAAAAGTTGGCCTCTGATTTTTAACCCACTGGATCCCAAAGTCAACAATGTGTGCGACATCTAGGATGATTGACAGAGGGAAAGGATTCTCTTTCAACCCATCAGTCCCCCACGATACGATCCTGAGGAGCTGACAGTTTCCTGCAGCAGCTAGGGGCCTAACAAAGGCCCTGTGGTCTGCCAGAAGCATCTGTCTATTAGGCTTTGCCAGCTGGCTAAATAGTTTGCCTGTCAGTATAACACTAATGAATAATGCACTGAAATGCTATGCATGTTACAATTTCAGATTGTTATAAAATAAATCCACAGTAAACAGTAAAAAAAAAAAAAAAAAAAAAAAGTTTATTTGGTGTTTGCCCCCCCCCCCAATCCAAAAAGTACTTAATACATTTTAAAAAATACAATAATAATAATAATAATAATAATAATAATAATAATAATAATAATAATAATTAGTAGTGGCTATGGCCTATGGCTGTATCCATGTTTTCCAGGTCTCCGTAGGGCTGCATGTAGCTCCAGCCACTTGGAGCCTAATGCCAAGTGTTTGGGTTTGGATGAATGACTTCATGTTACAACATGAAGTCATTATAACTTTTTTGTTTTTTTTTGTTTTTTTTTTTACCTTTTCGGCCCAGTCTCCCTGCTAGGCACTCTGAGCTGTCTGTCATATTTACAGCTGTTGTCTAGGTTCCCAACCACCTTTCTGTGTTATCAGCAGTGGCCGGCTGGGGTCTCACTCCCTCCCTTTTCTGCTCTGAAGGGAGGGATGGTTGGGATCTTGGAGCACTGCTTCCCTGCTAGACTTTATTTGCACACTGACACTGGCAGCGCTGCGAAAACTATAAGCTCCGCCTCCTTGGCACTAATCACAGCCTGAATAAAAGCCCTTTTTAATGAAAATAAAACAGACACAGGCAACAAAGATACATTGTAAATTATTTTAATTATATCCATCCAGAAGTGCCGATGGCTTGTTTGACAGTCAGGAGTTAACAGATTACCTTTATGGGGTCAACCTTTAAGTCAACTTGTGTTAGAAAGTATGACAGATTTGTGTATTAATTTTATTTAAGTATTTCAAGTCTTCC
Source organism: Dendropsophus ebraccatus (assembly GCF_027789765.1). NCBI lineage: Eukaryota > Metazoa > Chordata > Amphibia > Anura > Hylidae > Dendropsophus > Dendropsophus ebraccatus. The sequence goes on along the minus strand of NC_091457.1, from coordinate 151,232,058 downwards.
AGTACTTATCAGCTGCTGTATATCATGTAGGAAGTGATGGATTCTTTCCAGTCTGACACAGTGCTCTTTTCTGCCACCACTGTCTGTGAACTGTCCAGAGCAGGGGAGGTTCTCCATGAGGATTTGCTACTACTCTTGACAGTTCCTGACATGGACAGAGGTGTCAGCAGAGAGCGCCTTTTCAGACAGGAAAGAAAACTCTACTTCCTGCAAAACATACAGCAGCTGATAAGTACTAGAAGACAAGATTTGGAACTGAAGTAATTTACAAATCTTTGTAACTTTCTGATACCAGTTCATATTTTTTCCTCTGGAGAACCCCTTTAAATTTGTAAGAGTATGCAATATCAAGAGTTTTATACTTTCTCCAAATTTGCCTAGTTATTACTGGTGTTCCATTATATTGTGGCTGAAAATTTTGAAACTTTACGAAAACATTTTTATTTTTTGATTGTCTGCTTCTGTTCTTTTTATGAAGTCTGCTCGCCATAAAATCATATCCGTCTTACAAATTACCCCACACCGTGTGTCTTATGTATGTACTCTGTATAACAGCTATTGTGTCCTTTGTTCTTGTCTTGCCTAATGTTAAAAACTTCTCTATATCTGTTTTTACCTCTTTTTCTATGTCAGTCTCGAGAAATGGCCTCTCAAGTAAGTGTGTTTTGTCTTCATTTTCCAGTTTTTTGTTTTTTTAATTGTCTGAAACACAAATGTGTGTTGCATGTAAAAAAAATTGTTGACATGGAGCCGATGGTGGATTATTATTATTATTTTTTTTTGCCTAAACCGACAGTAAAGTAGCACTCTTATTGCACACTAATTATGTTGAAGTTATAGGGAAACCACAGATTTAAAAAAAAAAAAAAAAAAAAAAAGGAAAAATTGTGCATTTATTATGTGTATACATTAGGAAAATCGAAGTTTATAGGACATATAAAAAAAGAAAAAAACTGTTAAACTAGAACTTAAATGCTCTAGTGCTCAACTAAAGTAACAAACCTAACTGAAATCAATGGAAGACTTGGGCATTTAACCAGTTGCCCCCTGCTCAGCAGAGCCTGGATAACCTATTGCATTTTTTTTTTCTGCTCTAATTTTAGTGTAATCAATCCCTTGAAGGGATGTATAGATGGAATATACAAAATTACAATGAAAAAAAGTATTTGGGTTCTACAAGACACATTAGAACTCCAGTGTCACGGCTGCGGCGGCGGCCCGCGCTCCGGGCCGCCGCCACAACTCCTTCTCCCCGCGGGCAGCCGCCGGTGTCCCAGTACCGGGACCCGGCGCTGCTGCTAGTTCGGCCCCTGGGGGCGCCTCACCTTCCTCCGCTCCTGTCTCCAGCTGTGCCGGCCGGTGCGCGCGTCCCCGCCTCCTAGGGCTCGCGCGCCGGCTGTCTCAGATTTAAAGGGCCAGTCCACCCCTAATTGGAAGTTACACTGAATCACTCCCTAAAAATCCCAGCATGCCCCCCCTTGGAGCCTCTACATGCTTCCCATAGCGTTGGCCCAGCTCCCTGTTGTTCCTGACCTCAGTCATTGTTCCTTGTCCCCGGTCCCTAGTCCCTGTCCGCTGCCTTCCTAAGGTTCCTGAGTACTGTCTGCCACCTGCGATTACACCTAAAGACCTCTGCCTGCATTCTCCTGCCTACTGCTCCTGCCACGCCTCGCCTGCCGTCACTAGCAACCAAGCCAGGGTTGCGACCTGGGGGTCGCCTGCCGCAGCAAGTCCATCCCGCCTTGCGGCGGGCTCTGGTCAAAATCAGCGGCCCCTTAGACTCCGCTCCCTGGTGAGGTTAGTGCCATCGCTAGTGAGGGTTCAGTGGATCCACGACTCCAGGTGTTACATCCGGCGGTATGCTGTCAATTACTGGCATACCGCCAGAGTTCTACAGTAGTAATTTTTTTCATTCTAATTTTTATATTCACTTAATATTTATATGTATTTCATTTTAATGTACAAAAATTAGAATGAAAAAATGCAATAGGTTACTCCAGTGGGTGGGAGATATAACTGACAGCCATCAAAATCTTGCAGTGTAAGAAAAACTGCATATATCACCTGTATAAATGCAGATAGATAAAGGTTTACTCCTACTTATGTTCATATATTTATTTTGTTAAAGGGTTAGTTCTGCAAAAAAAAAAAAAAAAAAAATTAAATCAACTGGTGCCAGAAAGTACCAGAGATTTGTAATTTACTTCTATTAAAAAGTCTTCCAGGACTTATCAGCTTCTTCATGTCCTGCAGGAAGTGGTGTGTTCTAGGTGTCTCTAGGTCCCTTACTGACCTCAGCTGCCGCCACTTCCTAGAGGACCTTGTCACAGAAGTGACAGCCCGCTCAGCCAATCCCTGGCCGTGGTGCTGCCCTGTCTCAGTCACTGATTGAGCGTGCTTTCACTGGAGCAGTTGGAGGGGGGTTGATAGGACTAGAGACAGCAGGGAAGCGTATAAAAGTAAGTACCTCTTTAATGAGTCAATGACAGTTCCCTCTATGGTACACAGCTATGGTATACATACATGACGTCCTTAGTTTTCTGCCTAATCAAAGCACATACAGTACTCATAGTGCTAATTTTATTGTAATCTTCTTTTCCAGAAATACAGACATACACATTTTAGACATTCTCATTTCCCTAAGGATCTTAGCCCTCAGAGGCTCAATAAAAGTGAGAGACAAAAAAAGACCTTGCTACTACTCTAAAGAGTTAAAGGGGCATTCTGGTGACATAAAATAACGGTTGAATCAACCCCCTCCTCCTGGAGACTAACAATTCTTTCCAAACTTGTAATTATCTATTCAGTCTCCTTCCCCCAGTTTTAAAATGTTGTTTTCTGCTGAAGACACAAAAAAAACTGTGTGAGCTGTTCTCTCTATCTGCATTCTGATCTCCCCTACCCCCTTCCCAGACTGCTCATGTAAACAGTGCCCCTGGCCAGCTGTCTCTGCACTCTGTGATTCCAGATCTGAGGTCAATTTACCAGTGACCCCACTGTGATTAACCCTTCCGGCATGAGTGAACAGCTCACACACAGTTTTATGTCTCTTCAGAAAACAACAGGATCAAAACTGGGGGAAGGAGAATATAAAGATATTTTATTATGTATTTTACCTTCATGTAGAACTAGTATTTTATTTTACAAGTATAAATTATTAGTCTCCAACAAGGGGGGTGTATTTTACCTGACTATTAAGAAAACAGTGTCTAAGGTCAAAACCTGCTTAGTCCTTAAGGAGTTAAAATACACAGAACATGTTACTGGTGACATTATAGATACATCTTCCTCACTGTCAGTTCTAAATAGTTGCTTGTGTTTTGCTTCACTTTGTTCCTTTTCTTACCCATATATATTTTTTTTCTCTTATCATTTTGTTTGCTAATCCAATGTGCCCCGATGTTTGTGCTCCCTGCTTTGTCTTTTCATCCCCTCCTGTTTATTTTTGCCCATATTTTATATGCTCTTTGTGGCGTTGACTTCTGTGAATTTATTTTCCTTGTAACCTTCTTATAATCCCACCATAGCTAGATCCACATTTTAGACATTCCCTTCTCCCTAAGGATTCAGTGTTACTAGAGGTGGCAGAATTGATTTACAAGGTTTGAGCTTTGCATCAAATCAGAATGATTCACATTTTGACGAATCAATGATGAATTGAATTTTCTATTGTCTCTACATCTTCTGCAAATCCTCTATATGCAAATGAAGGGTGCATCTGGGACATGCTTCCCAAGAATCCGAGGCACTGAGAAATAGATAAGCGTAACCAGCATTGTTTATGACACTTACTGTATGTATTAGAATAGGAATACTATACGTGGTGGTGAATATAAGTCTTCATGTGTCACACTGGATACATTGCACAGAACAAAGAGACAGGTGAATAACTTATCTACTCATTCACTAATAACATTGTGTGGGAAAGATCTCCGAGGTGAATTAAACAGCAATTTACATGTTGGTTATACTGCAAAAACCTAAAGAGTATCTATTATTTTGCATACAGTAGTTATAGTGGTTGCTATTGAAATAGTGCTGAGTGCGTGGGTTAAATTGCTGTAATATATATTATACGCCCGTACACATTACAAATGAAGGAATAACACATGGGCAGTGTAAAGCATTCAGGCGCAACCCACAATGGCAAGTTTTTGTCATCTGCAGCAGCAACCTTCTACCTTTAGGTCCCTGCTGTGGCGAATACCATACCCTGCATGTTGGGGATCGGCACCACCCCTAGTTTGACCATTTCCTTTGGCACCTTACTGGTCCTTGTCCCTTGTCGGTCCTCTTCCCTCTGGCTCATGCATCCCCACCCCCTAGTAGAGCTGATCAAACACCGGAAAAAGTTAGGTTCTATCAAACTCGAAGCTTGTTGAACCTTCTGTATTTGATTCCCGATGCCTTCCCGCTCCGTGGGGAAGGAGGAGACAGCCCGAGTACCGCTTGGAATTTAGGGATACAGCCTAGGTAATCTCTACCCCCTAGGGCATGCAATTGCCGACTATTGCTGTTTTAAAGGGCCAGTGCACTCTTAATTGGCTGCTATATGCAGTCTGTCCTATTTAAAGCAGTTTTGCCCTTGTTGGAGCTTTTCCAACAGTCCCAGCCTGTTCCCCTGACCTATTAAAGTGTATCCTGCCCACGTATCCCATCTGTGTTCCCAGCCCATGTATCCTGGCAGTGTTCTATCTATGTAGCTCCATGCTCTGCTGCTGCCCTCTCTATATTGCCTCCTGCTGCACCTCGCCCACCACCGCTAGCAAGCCAAACCAGGGGGTGGCCTGACGGATCTTTTCTGGGTCCCTGCTGATCACCAAATCCTGGGCCTATCTCTATTAACAGGAAATGGATTGGAGCTGTCCATCCAACAAGGAAGAAGAGGTGATCGGGGACTCTGAGTGTTAGTTTGGCAACAGTAAGGGAAGAAGCAAGTAACTTTTTTTTTTTTGGTTAGGCCCTTTAAAAATAAATATATACTGGACAAACTCTATAATATATAGGCCATACTAAAGCCACAGGTTCTCTGTGAGGAGGATATCGGGTGTCAAGCCTTTGACAACCTAATTAATATTATGATAGCTAATGGTATGGTCCTGTGACCTTTGTTGGACATGGCTTTTGCCATTTTCAGTAACTTTTGAGATGTACTCAAAAGGTATTCCCGAGATCCATTGTGCTCCAGAGATACAGCTGAGGAAAGCACCAGCAGCATGCGTAACTTTCCAGATTAAATCTTACATTTTCAATCCAGTCTATGCAGCAAAGGTGTTGGATGTCCCTGCTGTCTGGGAAAGGAGTCCGGGCCGGTGTCAGCACAAAGCCTACCCAGGCAAGTGCCGGTGACCACAGCACCTCTACGGGCCAGGAGAGGGAGAGGGGCCTGGTGTTCTGATGTTTTGGCTCTTCACTATAGTGCAGGGTGAGCGCTGAACATCAAAAGACAGATAAAAAGCAGGACCTGTCCGCTTCCTGCAGAGAGAAAGGGATGAAGGACCTGATCACATGACCTGCAGGTCCTCAATACTACAGTGTGAAGATTGGCCAAGTAGAGAGGAAGAGGGAGAAGAATAAGTTGTGAGTGCCGTGTGCGCGCGTGTGTGTGTGTGTGTGTGTGTGTCAGTCAGTAACTGTGTGTATTTCAGTCAGTAATGTGTGTGTCATTTAGTAAAGTGTGTGTGTGTGTGTGTCAGTCAGTAGTTGTTTGTGTATGTTAGTGGTGTCTCAAGTGATGCGCAAAAACCTGGAGCCGGCCCTGAGTGGAGTGCACTGCCGCACACTTTTTCCGACAATTTCTCTGTATTGCAGCACGTCTCAGGATTGAGACCTGGTGTGATCAATAACTTATAACATGTCTACCAAGCATGCTTGTGTTGCGCTCATCTCTACATAACAGTACTAACTAAAGTCTAAGCCAATTCTCATATAAAAGTATCAACCTCAATCCTTAGGCCTGTCCAAGAAGTCTGTGCTGCCGAATACAAATAGACCCCAGTGCCCCCAGGGATCAGTCTATCAAATTCACACATTCATATATCATTTTTGAACCTCAAATAATCTTGCGATGAATATGGAGTGGGCTGGAGTTTGTGCTTTATATTTCTTTTTTTCTGCTTTCATTCATTGCTCTTTCCACAACCCTAGAATATTCCATATTATAAATCTTCTAATTTCAATCCATATATACATAAGTATAGTATGCGTTCCCCAACCATTTCTCAGCCTTGATACTGTATACAGTTGGTAGCTATACCCATGTGTTTTCCTCCCACAGCTCCTAAGCAACTTATCTGCACATTACACGTCAATGTTATTGCTTTTAATACTTTTTTATGACTACATAGGGAGCCTAAGCCCATAGATTGTTCTGGAGATGTACAGTTTTCTGCCATCAATAACATACAAATAAAATAACTTTTTTTTTTCTCCCTACCATTGTAGACTGTATATGTCGGTGCCGATGTTCTTATACAACATCAGTTATAATACGTTTCTGCATTTACTTTTCACAGTGCCAGCAAGATAGCACCGGTACTGTATCTCATCACTGAATATAAGAAAAAAAAATACAGCTCGATTTGTTTTCTACAAAAAAATCTTTTAAATCAACTGGTGCCAGAGATTTGTAATTTACTTTTATTAAAAAAAAATCTTGTCTTTCAGTATTTATCAGCTGCAGTTTGTCCTGCAGTAAGTGGTGTGTTTTTTCCAGTCTGGAGAGCAGGTAAAGTTTCCTATAGGGATTTGCTACTGCTCTGGACAGTTCCTGACATGGACAGAGGTGGAAGCAGAGAGCACTGTGTGAGACTGCAAAGAAAACACCACTGCAGGACATACAGTAGCTGATAAGTACTTGAAGACTGGAGATTTTTTCATAGAAGTAAATTAAAAATTATATAACTTTCTAATACCAGTTGATTTAAAAGAAAAATAATTTCATTGGAGTACCCCTTAAAGTAGCACTATCAGCAGGTTCTGCCCAATGAACCTGCTGATATGCCCCAGAAGCTCTTTACCTTATAACTGCAGGGCTGTTAACAGTTTTTTTTCTTCTCCTCCGCATTCTGTTGATTTCCTCTAATTGCCCCTTTGCTAATCTGGGGCTTGGAAGCATTTGGGGCATCGCCCGTCGGCCCCGTGCCCCCCCTCCCATGCCTTCCCCTCTTGTGTTGACAACTGTGCATATATCAATATGCCTAATGGGCTGCCCGGAGCACCCCCCTTGGCCTGCCCAGCACACCCCCTTCTGTGCTGCTCAGCGCACCGCCTCCCGTGCTGCCCAGCCTGCCCTCTCCCATGCCACTAATTATGTATATATGGATATACATAGTAAGTGGCCCAGAGGTGGCCTAAAGTGTTAGTGTCATAAAAATAAATAAAAAAGGCATAAAAACCTATGAGATGTTTTGATGGGTTAAAATCTTTGTATGATGCCTGTAGAAAAGTGCTTCTCTCCTTGTCTTTTTCCTAATTGCAGAAAACATATTCACTAGAAAGTCTATCGAGCACATTTCCTGCAGTAAGGAGAGACAGAAAGAAAGAGAAGAGCTTAGCTATGGGTTTCTTACTACTCATTCTAGTGATCAGTGGGGTTCTCAGCACCCAGTGCACTTCTAAAAAATACTTTTGACATCTCTCTATGACATATGGTATGATAAAAGGTGAAAGAGTTCAACATCATCCAAGATAGTGGAAAAACGAAAACTTTAGTGGCTACAGCTTGATTAAGACCCGGATGGGTCAAAATGTAGCTTATATGTGCTTGGGAATCCCAAACAATTTTTTGGATGCTGTTTAAGGCCATGTTCCCACAGCATGAGACACCGGCCGTTCCGTTCCGGCCAGTGTCAGAGAAGATCATCCCGACCGATACTGCAGTACCAGCCAGATGATCTTCTCTGCTGCTGAATTTGGATGCGGGCGCATCAGTGTGCGCCCACATCCGAATTCCCTGCTTTTTACAATGGAACATGCGGCCGGAGCATGTGATCTAAACTTTAGTGCAGGGGTACCACATTCTTGGCTGCTCCCCATCCCCACACACCCTACCCACCCTGGATGCCCCCATCCCCACACACAACCCTTTCTGGCTGCCCCCATCCACACACACAATACCCCACTTATTTCCCCCCAGTGATCCTCCAGGTCATGAGGATGCCTAATGTATCGATCAGCAACCAGCAGTTAATGTCACTGGTGTGCGTGTCCAAAGGCCAGGCCAGAAGCGTGCGGCCAGCCGTGGCTCACATATCTAATAGACGAGTGTGATATGTTGGACGGGCCGTGGGTGGCAGGACATCCGATCAGGTGCCTCATACCTGGGTGGATGGACAATACATATCACCTATGTGGCGAGGCCAGGGGCAGTGGAGGTGCAATAGAGGAGTCCGTGGAGCCTCATTGAAGAGTCTCAAAACACAGGACTAGCCAGATATCCCTCCGGGAAGGACCCAGCCAAGGGGCAGCTCCTGTAAAGAAACCACCAAAACCACCATATTAAGTGGCCCTATAAGTCAATGTAATGACAAGGGATCAACCAAGGCTAGGTAACCATCCACATACAGGGGCAGTGGAGGGGCCTGGTAGGCTGAGGCTCAAAGTCCCAACCTGGAGGGCCCCTCTGGGCCCCTGTGCAGCTGAACTGGCTGCACAAGTGATATGTCCGCCACTGCGTTAGTGGTATGTTGTTGTGGTCCCTGGCGAGCAGCAGTGAGTTTTGAGGTCTCCCCCCCCCTCCCCTTTTTAAAAAAAATATTTCATAGTAACACTTAATGGATGTTACATCTGCCTCATAGGGGGTTTTACCTGCTTCTGGATCAGCACAGGGGGGTTTCTATAGGTTGAAGTTGATGGACTCTTGTCTTTTTTAGACCTTATTAACTATTTTACTATGACATAGTTTAAGTGGGAGCTTTTAGCTTTTCTTAAAGTCAAAAAACTACTGGCTAACGTTTCTAATCGACTTGCAATATTTGGTCTCTATAACCTACTATAGCTACTAATGTCTTCGAAAATGTTATCCCATAAGTCCTGCAGCTTCTTCACAAATGGTTAAACTAATGTAATCGCCTTTTATACAGTCTCTGGTTGTATAGTTTTCAATGTGTTCATAGTGAGCTTTTTCGTATATGGGAAAGCGTTTTACAACCGACGCTTCCATATATATGGGTAATATTTATAGCACTAAATCTGCTATTGTAAGTAAAATCTTGAAACGTATACCGTTTTTACCTATCATAATGTGTTATGACTACTTTTGATGATAAAATACACTGACATATGCAATTCGCCTAGAGAAACTCAGTAAAATTTACTTCCTGAACAATGGCTATCTCCGTTTTTCTCTGGTGACAGCTCAGCGTAAGTATCTAATATAAGGAGATTTATTGAGAGCAAAAGGGGATGGTGGAAACTGATATATGTCAATGTGCGAAAGCGTAAAACCGCTTTGATTTTCCGCAGCAGAAAATATGGAAAAAATTTAGAAGTTAAATAAAAGGAGAAAGTTTCTTATCTTTAGTATTTAAAGGGGAACTCCAGCAATCCCATAAAAAAATTAAATGCCCCAAAAGCAGAAACGGTAGATGCACTCACTGCCCCTCCACCAATTGTTTGACACCTTACCCTCTTGTCTACGCTGCTCCTAGTCTTAGATTACATTTTTTTTACAAATGATTCCAGTTTTACATCCTTGTATCCTTCCAGCATGCATTGCACCTCAGAGTCAGCTGCTGGGTACTCGCCGCTGTTGTGCGCAATATTTTTTGGGGTTACTAGGAATACAGACCTGGCTTTATAATATGCTGTTGTCACATTGGAAATGTATAGTATATAGAGATGAGCTCAACTCGCGCATGCTCTAATCCAGGAATTTTAATATTGGTGACTAAGGACGTTGGATGCAGCACTAAGGAGTTCTGGAAAACATGAATACAGTCATAGGGGGACATTTATGAAGGTCCTGCCCGAGGCGTACACCAGGGAGAAGGAGCAGATTCACCCCTTATCCTTGGCGTATGCCCATTGGGTGAGCAAGGGAAGCTTAAGGGGGCGTGGCAAGGCAGGGAGGAGGTGTGGCTCCTCCTGTGCCTCATTTACCATGATTTGCACCTGCTCGCAGATGTAAATTTAGAAGCTTGAAGCAGGTGTAGATTTAGTACACAGGGCGCAGGTTCAGGCATCCTGCTGGCCTGATTCACTTAGAGGCGCTCCCCCTATTAGTGTATTCGGCAGGAGAAAGGAGGCGGGGCCTAAGTTAAGACCGGCATACAAGTATGCCATTCTTCATAAATCCCCGGACTAACTTAAGACATTATAAATCCCCCCCCCCCCCAAAGACTATGAAAATTCCGAATGATCGGACTCAAGCATGCTTGAATTGCGCTCATCTCTAATTGTATAGGTGACAGATCCACTTTGACATCCATTTACGATAAATAACAACCATCAAATTGTTTTGTTTTTAAAGTCTCAGATATCTATTAGCGTTGAAGAATGGGAAGACACAAAAGAAACCAAAGACACAACATTAAATCGTAGCAATCATCGGAATTCAACATCCAGTGATCAGTCCGATCACCCCTTACTGAGAAGGAAGAGCATGCAGTGGGCCAGAAGACTCAGCAGGAAAGTTCCCCGACATTCCAACAAAACAGAGAGGATAAGTCAACAGAGGATGACGTTGTGTCGAAGGTCGGAGAGGCAAGAACTGGCAGCATTAGTGAAGAACAGAATGAAGCATCTGGGTCTTTCAATAGCTGGTTATGGTATGTAGACTATATTTACCAAAGAAACGTGTTCCTGGGATTATCCATGTCGTTTTCTCAAAATGATTTAAGCCTATGATGACATATAAAAGTAATAACATTACATAACATGCAAAAGAGCTCTCCTCCAGAAGCATGAGAACTTTCTGTACACTGATATTTGATATTACTATTGGAGGTGGCAGGTCAGCCAGACAATGCTTGGCCAATTTAAGAAGACTTAAATCATGACTGGGGATTAAAAGCCAAGTCAGAATATCCTCCAAAAGGTAGAGTTACCCATCTGTAGGCTGCTGTTTCACGGTTCCCGACCCTCATCAGAACAAAGCAAAGTTCTGTCTGTCTAGTAGAAAATCCTTTAATGTGGGGCTGAGGGGGTTAAAGGAGTCTCGTATGACTTATACATTAATGGCCTTAAAGTCTTATTGAGCAAAGCTGGGGATTTATTACCTATACAGTAAGTAAATGTAAATGTATCATTAAGGGGCATCCAAAAACCAGGAACCTAAATGATCTAGAGAATAGAGGTTCTGTTGTTATGGAACTGTGAAAAAAAGGCAAAAATACCATAGCACACCTAGTCTGTCTCTAAGCAGACTCAAAACATTATAAAAAATTATATAGAAAATAGATGAGACAAAGTTACCAATCCTGTAGTCCAACAGGACAAAGTCCATAGAAAAATGCAAAAAGGTAACAGCATCCAGGCGTTGATAAAGTGAAGAAAAAGTGTGTTTATTCCCTCATGGCAATAACATAGCAGCAACGTTTCGACCAAAGAGGTCTTTCTCAAGCTGAGAAAGTCCCAAAATATACACATTATAGTACATAACCAGTGCAAGAGAAATCTCTTACATTTAATTTGACATTTGCTGAACAACTGTGGATGTAAAATAAAACCGAGTGAGAACCCAAAGATTTGATGTCTTAGTGATGTTATTTAGACTTGATGGAGACATAACCTAAAGCTTTATTTAATAAAAAAGGCACAACAGAGACAGACTGGAGTGCAATTGGTTAAAAATAAAAAATATGACAAAATTGGTTTTATTGAAACCACCTGGAGCTGGGGGACGGGTTGATAACAGAACACTAATCATATGGTATGGAGCTATGTACAATATTGGTTGTCTGATATATTTGTTTACATTCTTATGTGGCCGTTTCTTTCCATTTGCCTGTCACTATACACACAAAAAGCATAACGGACGAGCCAAATTCAATAGGAGATGCCGCATTTTAAGAAAAACATAGAAAAGTGTCTGTGTGATGTATAGAGCCGGAATATAACCCAGAGTTTATTTGGCTGTCAGTACAATCTATCAGTGTAGCACATGTGAGGACGTTAGCTGGGAGATCAATTTTTGTGCTGTTCGGAGCGGCGTATAATGATGGCGAAGTACATCTGCAATGTGATCCATTTCTATTCATGAAACTGCAATGGAGGAATATGTAATATATTCTACCAACCATTCTTTTTCTAGCTGTCTTTTATAGCTCCGGGATGTAACATTCCTCCCGTGAGTTTTAAAAGAAGATTGAAAGTATTTCCTGTAAGAATCCATCACTCTGGTGGACTAAGATACATATCCCTCTTGTTTTGTGAAAAACAAAACCTTTCTTCCAATGCTCTAGCCTCTTTTTTTTTTTTTTTTTTATTTAAGATTTTTGTTTTATTAAATGTTCTTCCTTTTTGCCAAATTTTAGCGATATATTGTACTTTGTTATACTAAGAGTACTATTACACAAAGCGATTTTTAGACGATCAACGATAGACGAACTCAAACGACCGCTATGGCGAACGACCTGAAATCGTTCACCCAATTGCACGGAACTATGATCGTTACTTATGATCGTTATTGCGTTCGTCCAGTCGTAGCTACTGCGAACGACGTCTTATTACATGCGAACGATTTGCAAGCGATCAACGATTAAAATAGGTCTAAATTCTATTAAACGACCAACAATTTCTCGTTTATCGTTTAATCGTTGTCTGCTATTACACTAAACGATTATTGTTCAAATACAAACGATTTAACTTTTTTTGACCGATAATCGTTCCGTGTAATACCACCCTAAGAATTGGAATGTTTACAAATAGATGCAATTAGTGGCAGCTTAACATAATAAACCTAGAAGATTGATGGCAAGAGAAGATCACACCTTGTCCATCTAATCTGCCCTTAAATAGACTTCCTGTTCTGTACGGATCACTTGCAATCATTTTCTTATCAACACTGATTAGATTACAAGGTAAGGCTGGGGCTACACAGAGGTCAGGTAACTAGGAACTAGTGATGAACGAAAATCCAGATGTTCGATTCGGATCACGAACATAAAAAAAAAAAAATGATTGTGTGGTTCAAGTTCGCTAAACATTCATGAACAGATATTAAACATACAGTAAAAGTGTACGTTTCGGTGCTTACAGATTATCAGGTGCAAATCGTAAAATACGTAATAACGGAGTAATTACAGGGTGCGTAGCGTATCCTTTATTCGTCTGTGTGTATATACGCAATGACGTGCATACACATAGTATTAGCTTCGGCCAGGATCTCTCGCAGCGCCGTCGAAAACTGACATGTCAGTTTTCTGCGGCCGCTATTCAGTGAATAGTACAATTCACCCTCCCACCTCCCCCCCGTAGCTTTTTTCCAGCCAATAAACATGCAGGGGGGAGAAACAGGCCCTAGGAATAGGCAGGACTTTTAAAAAAAGCTTTAACTGTGATTGGCTGCCTAAACTATGTCACCTCCTGAGTATACAAATAGGGAATTTCAGATTTGTGTCAGTTGCTGGTTGGAGCTAGAGAGGGACAGACTGTATACCAGGGAGAGAGAGCTTTTAGGTGAAGTTAAGTAGGAAGGGACACCCAAAAGCCTATGTTAGGGCTAAAAGTATAGAAAACAGAGGTATAGAAGGTGTTTTGAGACAGTGTGTTAAGGGTCCTATTAGACAAAGCGATTTTTAACGTTTACTGACAAACAATTACAAACAAGATTGTTTATCGTTAACCTGAAATCGTTCACCATATTACACAGAACTATAGTGGTTAGTTTCGATCATTATTGCGTACGTTACTACGATTGTTTACTCCATCTGATCCCAGAAAAACAATGAACAATCTGCAATTATAATGAACGAGTAGTGAACAAATGCGGAACTTGAGCAAACAAACGTGGAATTACAGCAATAGATTAGCGAACAATAGTAAGCAAATGATAATCGCACCGTGCAATAGGGCCCTTGCGTAGGAGGAGACCCCAAAAAGTTAGATGCACCCAGGTATGCTTCCCCTGCCGTCTTATCTGCATTCCAATGATGTTGGCATCATTTCCTGAGGTGTCATTGTGGAGTTGGTGACCTCCAAGTGGTCGAATATTGATTTGAAAGTCCCGAGTATTTTTCTCCCATAGACTATAATGGGATTCGATATTTGATTGAATATACGAATATCGGGGGCTATTTGAATCGAATTTCAAATATTTCACTATTCCCTCATTTCTTACCATAAGCTTTGGCTGTTCAGTAGGAAATAGGAAAGTAGAAGAACTGACAGCTGGGTAAGACGGCTTAGTGGGAAACTCTTGAGTGCTAAACATCCGTCACTTTGCTCATTACTTTGCCCTCAAGTTATTTAATAAATACTGAAGATTAAGAAGTAGGACGTGTATATTTATTACTAGAAGAGGCCAGCTACTCCCGCTCCGCCATATGTGCCTCACACTCCAGCTGGGACTGAAGTCTATCTGGCCATTTAATAAATGAATCAATGTTCCTTACAGAAGCAACAAAGTCTCGGAAAATGAATTCTTCCTCCAATCTAAACTGATTTGTTTCACATGAAGAATCCAATCAATGATCCTAAACCGCAACCTGCTAGGCTGAGATTTTATAGTCCCCATTGACCACCATGCAGTAAGAAATGCAGTCGGTTCTAAATCTTCTCCAAATCTTCAGGAAATTCTGTCAGTGATTTATCGATGGATGTCGAATATCTTGATTTTTTTTTTTCCCACAGCATAAATGTTTAGTTCATAAAATGAGAATGTTTAGTGCTGGGAGAAGATGCGGGTAAGTAACTGGCTCGAGAGATGAGCAAATTTACATTAATAACAAAGTGAATAAGCCGACTGCCGCTCCATAAGGCGCACCATGCCATTCCTCCCCGGGTGCCTAGAAAAGCTGGATCAAACTTCTCTCAGTTTCCCAAGGCTGGATCCAACTTTCCCTGGCACCCGGAAGGGAGCAACATGGAGTTAGGGCCCTATTCCACCAGACGATTATCGTTCAGGTTACTGTTAAATCGTTCGAATCTAAACGATAATCGTTCGGTTGAAATGCAGTTAACGATTAACGACCGACCGAACCGAAAGCGTTGATCGCTTTATAAGACCTGGACCTATTTTTATCGTTGCTCGTTCGCAAATCGTTCGCATTGAATAAGACGTCGTTCTGTCGTTTACAGTAGATACAAACGCAATAGCGAAGAAATAGCAAAGAAAAAACTATCGCAAATACGATCATAGGTAACGATTATCGTTCCATGGAAATAAGTGAACGTTTTCAGGTCTTTCGCAATAGCGTTCTTTTGAGATCGTTAATCATTAACGATTATGCGAACGATAATCGTTCGGTGGAATAGGGCCCTTAAAAGGCTCAGTTCTTTGGTCTGTTCTCCTGGAGATTTTTGCATCACAAACATTTCACGATGATTTCACCCATGTGCAGAGGCTGTGTATAAAACTAACATAAATGCTTTGGTCTTGGCGTTATAGCAATATCATACAGTACACTGTACAATGTCCACACATTTGGCCTCACTAAGCACAGGAAAATTAGAGGATTAATTTCTAAGTAAATATTATTGATTGAGCCAAGTGTCTTAGAAAAGGACAGGAAACTAGAAAATAGACAAAAGCAAAAAAAAGAAAGAAAAAAGGAATAATAATAATAATAATAATAATAATAATAATAATAATAATAATAATAATAATAAAAATAACAACATATATATTAATTAATTATTATATTAATAAATAATAATAATAACATATATTATTATTATTAAATAATAATAATAATATCTATTATTATTATTATTATTATCATTATTATCATTATTATTATTATTATTATTATTATTATTATTATTATTATTATTTGAAGTAGTAGTAATAATATTTACAATGAAAATAGTTGCATGCAGCAACATGTGGCATTGTTTTGACAGTGATTGACATTATGCTATATTTTGGAGGCACTATATACTGTATAGCACTGATATTTTCATAGGGCAATATAGGGCTATGTTCACTTAACCTTTTTCCCTGGCCATTGTTTGATACTTAAGGGTAGCTTCACACACCGTATTGCAGCGGATTTTCTGTTGCGTTTCCCATGCGGTATAACTGAAAACGGCATCAAATCTGCACCATTAAATCTGCTGCTGATCCTGTACGTGTGAATGCACCCAGTATTATATTTGGGGGAACAGTATGTAACATTATTATTTTGGGGGGGTGGGGGAATAGATGGCCGCATTAAATATATATTCACTGTATGTTGCAGTACTAAATTTGTGGAAGCAGTATGTGGCACTGTTACATTTAGAGACACAGAAATGTATTTGAAGGTACAATGTGCGGCGCAGTTACATTCAGGAGGCAAGTTTGTGACTTATATTTATATAATATTTATGGGGCATAATGCATAGAAGAATTATATTCACAGTGGGTGGCAATATATTCGGAACCAGTGTACAGCGCTATTATTGTATATTTAAGGGATGGTATACAGTGTTTTGTTGAGATTGTGTTATTATAGGGTTGGGGTTATGCCGAAAGACATCGGATATCTGAATGACAAACTCCTATATGGGAAAAGTCAACAGAAGGGGTAAAAGGAGTACTCCAGCAATTAATTTTTTAAGCTTAATTAACACACATTAAAAAGTACATACCAAATAACTGTCGACCCCGTCCTCTTCTCCCAGGCCCCATCTTGGGTTGATGTTGTCACAGCAGGGAGTGGGCCTGCAGCTTATTGGGGTTCTATGCTACTGTACATATGTGGGGACCAGTACTAGAAAATTACATCATATTTGTGGACTTTTGAATTTTTGGGGATTTTGTAGGTGGTTTCAGTTTAAAGGGGAACTTATCTAACCTGCTGATTACTCTCTAGTGGGCAGAGGGTACTGAGGTTGAAGGTATATATCTTGCCTTCATTCTCAGCGATGTTACCGTGCTGGTAGTTGTGCCTGGCAAGCCGTTAGGAGCACTGCGGACGTGGCTACTACCGCTCTAAGCACTGATTTGGCCTGCCCTTGGCCCAGCCCCCTCCATTGTTAATCAGCCCCACCCTCTCTTATGATTTTCAGTTTAGGATGCCGGCCCAGGGGCGGGTCGTATCAGTGCTAGGCGGGATGGTAGCCATGCCCCCAATTCCTCTAACGGCCTACCTGGCACAACTAATAGCCTTGGAATGGCGCTGAGGATGAAGGCAATAAACATGCATTCTTCCTCAGTGCCTTGTGCCCACTAGGGAGCTATCAGCAGGTTAGATTTGTCTAACCGGCTCAGAGTTCCCCTTTAATTTACTTCTGTCTAGTTACAGAAAAACTAAAAAAGCTAGGTTTACACTGAGTTTTTGCTGTCCGTCAAACATATTTGTTTTATATGTCTCAAGTCAATTTTCCATTGACTTGGGACAATATAAAAACAAATTTAAAAAAATATTTAACATACTCAAAAACATGGTTGACTACATTTGTCTTTAGTCTGAAATGAAACGGATGAACAGATGCAAAAACATAGTGTGAACCCAGCACTATATAAATATAGACTGTAATATATATATATATATATATATATACAAATACACACACACACACACACACAGTGGTACCTTGGTTTAAGAGTAACTTGGTTTAAGAGCGTTTTGGATTAAGAGCTCACAGTTTTTCAAAATTGTGACTTGGTTTAAGAGCATTGTTTTGGTTTAAGAGCTCCCTGTATTGGGTGAGAGGGGGAGCGAGGGAGGGGCATGGTCTGCATAGGGTGGTCTACAGCTCTGTACTCTGACCCAGGAAGTCTCCCTCACCCTCCAAATCATAGCAGATCCACTTCAGGCTGGGGCTTACATCAGGGGACAGGACTGTGGAGGTAATCTCTCCATAGCTGTAACCCCTCTCTCCCCGGACAGAGAGTGCTGCATGTATGTGCCCACATCTGCCCTGCTCATTCTTTCATGCTCCCTGCAGTCTCTGTCAGCCCTTGTGTTTCCCATCATCTCCATTACTGTACAGTAACTTATAATATCACATATTCTGCTGTTTCTGAATGTTTGTTTCATCTGTTTTACATGTTATTCAGAATAATAAATCATTATTTTTGGGGTGTGGAACCAATTGTCTGCATTTCTATGATTTCTTATGGGAAAATTTGCTTTCGTTTCAGAGTGGATTTGGATTACAAGCGCGGAATGAATTATGCTCTTAATCCAAGGCACCACTGTATATATATTATAACATAATAAGATATTCCTGCCATTAACCATATATATATATATATATATATATATATATATATATATATGTATGTATGTTGTTTTTTTTTTTACGCTTTATTAC
Source organism: Dendropsophus ebraccatus (assembly GCF_027789765.1). Classification (NCBI taxonomy): domain Eukaryota; kingdom Metazoa; phylum Chordata; class Amphibia; order Anura; family Hylidae; genus Dendropsophus; species Dendropsophus ebraccatus. The sequence goes on along the minus strand of NC_091457.1, from coordinate 151,213,653 downwards.
ATGTAGAGGAATGTATCCATTTTTGGATTCTGAGAATTTGAAGTCCTTAGATTTCTACCAAAAGGTTGAACAAATTCCATATCCAGTATTGTGTCTTATAGCAATCTCTTTATTATCTGTCCTATTTCTTCCTATGGAATCTAATATTTTCTAACACAATCCTGTCTTCTATCCATGTATACCTTTCCCTTTACTATTGTTTTTGTGCTCAATAAAAAAAAAATAACCAATAAAAACAGAATTAGATGGAGAAATACCCAATAAAAATATTACCGAATATAATTGTGTTGTCTGCAGCCTGATATTGACAGGGTGAGATTGCTCTTGACATTCACACACGAGGAGCTAATATTGCCTGCGTGTCCTTTGCTAATCTCAGCTTCAATGAAAGTCAGATAAATTGCTGATTGAGATGGGGAGATAGATGGATAAGAGATCCGTTCTTAGACCGGCAATGATTAGTCAGGAATTCCCTTTAGAAGAGTTGGAAACTAATTTTTTTTATATTAAAGTTTAACTCAAGGCAAGAACTGAATGTTCATTATTATTGAAGTGCTACATTTGCTAGAGCTGGTATCACATAAAAAGTACAACTCCGGAGATCTATCCCATGGGGTCAACCAGGGTCTGAATGCAACGTGCGTCACAGTGTGCTCAAGGTGTGAGGGTGAGCCGATCACAGCAAAGTTAGTGTCTCTATTTCACCGGACGATTATTGTTCAGATTATCGTTAAATCGTTCAAATCTAAACGATAATCGTTCACTTGACTAGCAGTTATCGACTAACGACCGAACGAGAAATCATTGATCGTTTAATAAGACCTGGACCTATTTTTATCGTTTCTCTTTCGCAAATCTTTCGCATTGAATAAGAAGTCGTTTGGTTGTTCGCAGTAGTGACAAACGCAAGAGCGATGACAAGACGACCACAAGAACGATCATAAGTAACGATTATCTTTCCATGTAAATGGGTGAACGATTTCAGGTCTTTCGTAATAGCGCTCGTTTGGATCGTTTATCGTCAACGATTATGCGAACGATAATCGTCCCGTGGAAGAGGGCCCTAACCCTCAAAGATCAGCTAATCACAGCAAGGTTAGTGTCTATAACCCCCCAAAGATCACTTGATCAAAGTAAAGTCAGTGTCTTTAAACCCCACTCCCCCCCTTAAGATCAGCCGATCACAGCAAGGTTAGCGTCTCTAACCACCAAAGATCAGCTGATCCCAGCAAGGTTAGCGTCTCTAACCACCAAAGATCAGCTGATCCCAGCAAGGTTAGCGTCTCTTACCACCAAAGATCAGCTGATCCCAGCAAAGTTAGCGTCTCTAACCACCAAAGATCAGCTTGTCACAGCAAGGTTAGTGTCTCTAACCACCAAAGATCAGCTGATCCCAGCAAGGTTAGCGTCTCTAACCACCAAAGATCAGCTTGTCACAGCAAGGTTAGCGTCTATAACCACCAAAGATCAGCTGATCACAGCAAGGTTAGCGTCTCTAACCACCTAAAGATCAGCTGATCCCAGCAAGGTTAGCGTCTATAACCACCAAAGATCAGCTGATCCCAGCAAGGTTAGCGTCTCTAACCACCAAAGATCAGCTGATCCCAGCAAGGTTAGCGTCTCTAACCCCCTAAAGATCAGCCGATCACAGGAAGGTTACTGTCTCTAACCACCAAAGATCAGCTGATGCCAGCAAGGTTAGCGTCTCTAACCCCCTAAAGATCAGCCGATCACAGGAAGGTTACTGTCTCTAATCAGTGATGGTCAGCTGATCACTACAAGGCTAAGATAAGGCTAAACTTTAAAGGGATATCATTTTTTTGTTTGTTTTTGTTGTACTTATTGTAATGTAACAGCATTTTCCTTAAGTTAGTATTTTTTTTTCTTTTAGGCTCTCTTCTTCAGTTTGCATGTTGTCATACATGATGACACATTGTTTAGAGTAATAAAATAAAAAGACTTAAAAGAGGTGTTCCGGTAAAAAAACAAATAAAAAATGTTATTTTCAAATCAACTGGTGTCAGTAAGTTCTTAAAAAAACTGTCTATTTAAAAGTTTAAAATCCTCCAGTACTTATCAGCTGTTGTATGTCCTGCAGGAAGTAGAAACAGGATATTCCAGCTCACACCATCATGGACCATGACTTAGCACAGGTGTATAGGTGCCAGCATAGCAGTCATATGTCGTGCCAATAACCTTAAGAGAAACAGCTACAGAATGGGACTTGACTTGGTATAACTCCAGAACAAATTAGAACTTTTATTGATGCAACACGTTTTGACACTATATTAAGTAATGGTTTCCATAGGCCTGCAGTAAGTGGTGTTTTCTTTCCAGTCTGACACAGTGCTCTCGGCTGCCACCTCTGTCCAGGTCAGGAACTGTCCAGAGCAGGAGAGGTTTCCTATGGGGATTTGCTACTGCTCTGGACAGTTCCTGACATGGACAGAGGTGTCAGCAGAGAGCATACATCACTTCCTGCAGGACATACAGCAGTTGATATATACTGGTAAACTTCAGATTTTGAAATAGAAGTAAATAACAAACTTTCTGTTACCAGTTGAGTCTGGAGTACCCCTTTAACACTTCAGGACTGGAGATCTGCTGGGAGGTTGTTTATAATCAAATAAGTTTGTGATAATGTTAATAAAGAGCTGACAGTTCTTCAACGTAATGCCACAGGTGCGACATTTGCTAAGCAGAATCCTATTGCGTGGTTTTAACTTTATTTTGCTATATTTGCTTATAAGACTATAACATGGATGTACTGTAACCTATAAAGAATATAAAAAAAGAAAGCTTATAAATTTAATTTAAAGTAGTATGTGCACAGACTTTTTTTTTTTTTTCAAAATGTCCGGGGAAGAGGTGGATGAACATAACAACATGGACTAATAGTACCTCCCCGGCATCAGTACGGGTCCCTGCTACGGCCGCTGAGTGGGCCTGATATGTCACTTCCCAGATCCCACTCAAACCTAGAAGCTGCCATCTTATCCTCAGGTTGTATGTGCTATTGCAATTCATCTCCATTCACTTCAATGGAATTAAGCTGCAAAACCCACACCCAAACTGAGAGTGATGTTGGTTTTGGAAGCAAGCCAACATGTTTTTCTAAGCCTGGATAACCCCTTTTAGCTGCCTATATATTAATAAAAATGGAAAAATTTTTGTAAAGGACATTTTTCATTCTTTTTTTTTATAAAAAAAAAAAAAATCTCGCTACAGGACAGCAAATAAAAGTGATTAGATGATAAATGTGGCTTTCTCTTAGCCACACTCTACCCACATATACAATTCTTCCCGGAGTTATTTGTAGCAATGCTTAGACCATACACCCTGTATTCTATGCTCGGCTGTATTCAGGGCTGCTGGATACATATAAAGTCTTTCCTAGGGTTTTCTTTCCGCTGTATTAGTATGCCCTGTGTGTGGATGAGCATGATATATAGGAATCTTTTCTTTCACATTTCATTATAGTCATCATCTCATAAAGCTCATCATTTAAAGCTGTACAAATGCAAAGTAATTTTCTTTTTATTTATATCCTAAAATGTAAACTTGTATTCAGTCGTCAATCATTCTTTATTTTTTGCTTTGGTGTTCTTTTTGTGGAGTTTTTTTTTATATTTTTTCCGTATATGGCCATGTTCACACAACGTATCTTTTACATAAATCTTGGCCGTTATTGCAGTTTGCAGCAACGGCCGTTATTAATGCAAAAGATATGTTGAATGAAATCCTGGCCAGTGTATACAAATAGGGGGACATTTATGAAATCAGGCGGTTTTTACGTCGGGCTTACAAATGTCCCCGCAGCTCCTTAGATCAGGGGATTTATGTAGAGGCGTATTGAAACCTACGGTTTTCAGAGCTGCCGTAGATTTCAGTGTAATTTTTCCACGGAAAAATGCTAAATGTGGCGCACGCAGCTGCACCCCCCATAACGCCCCCTCTCCGCCCCACTGGCAAAGGTGGCGCAGATGGGGCAGATGCGAAAAAATATTTGCAAAAATACTTTTTGCGAATATTTTTACGCCGGTCTCCCCCATCTGCACCTAAAAAAGGCATTTACGCCTTTTCATACATGTCCCCCATAGTATACACTCCAGCCATTGAATAGCGGCTGCACAGACATGTCAGTTCACACAACGGAGAGCGCGGCTCCAGCCGCACTCTTCATTGTTGGCTATGGTGAATTGGGATGCGAGCGCACACAGATGCGCCCGCATCACAATTCAGCACATATGAAGTTCTCTACTGCAGTACCAGATGGGATGATCTTCACTAACACTGGCCGTTCTGTGACATGGCTGGGTCACAGAGCGGCTGGTGTCATACATAGTGTGAACCAAGCCTACTGGTGTTTTTGATATAGATTATGTTCCCACAATATATATATATTTTTTTACTGTTCAAGGCCAAGTAATGGCCAGTAACCGGTTAAAGTCATTTGTACAGTAACAACCATCATTATGAAATAACGACCAAAATTGTGGGAACATAGCCATAAGCAGTTTTTTCAGCTAAATTACTGCAATGATTATTGTATTGCACTAGACTTGGACTTGACACATGTATAAAAGACTAGATAGATAGATAAATGCAAACACACACACAAATGCCATCGGACTACTGCTAGCAGTCTGCCCTTACAACCGCTAAGAAGAAGAAGAAAATGGACGCGCTTAGTGAGTAATATTTAAATCAAATTGAATTTGTCGATCGCTTGTAAATTAGATCTGACTAGGTAGACAATTTCATTATTGTCCTTACTGGGAAAAAAGAATAGTCATGCTGGCAAATGACATAGACTCAATTATTTCTCAGCATATAGCAGTCACTCTATAGAGTTTAATATCTTATTCTCTGCTTCCTCATGGTATACCTGGATGCCCTCCACACATCGGTTGGACCAGTCATTCATTTTATTGCTTTGCATGCCAGATATCTCTCCTAGGAAGGAAAGTCTGTTGCCAAGGGATCACCAAACCACCCTGATATGTAGCTTCTTAAGTCCCACTCAGTTAAGAGTATTGGGACACAAATAGGGAACTACCAGGGTGGCCCTTTTTACATCAAAGTGTAAGAAGCTCGACGGACCCTTCATTTTTTATTTTTTATTTTATTTTTTTCATGTTTTCATTTTCAATGTATCAGTGGAGACTCTTAAACTACGCCATTTATTTTATTGTATTTTTGCAAAACTCCCGGAGCTCAGTTGTTGTGTTTTCCAAGCTTGTGACCTTCGAATAACTGTTGGCCGAATGATCGCTTAGCCAACAGTTATCTCTCCGTCTTCTCCTTTCCTCCCCATACACAGGAATGATCTGCCCAGCCAAGCATCCCTGTGTTCTCTATGGGCAGAGCTAAGTTGCATGACCTGGTTGATGAATGCCCCGCTCAGTCAGTGACTGGGGTGGGACACCACTGTAGTCACTGATTGGCCGATTAGGCACTCATTGGCCAGGTCAGGCATTTTTCTCTAAGATAAGATGTCATCAGATTTTGGGGAAAATGTCTTCAGGCTGGGACCTTCTGTAACAGGGATGATTGGCTGGCATGGGGTGAGGTAACTAGTTGTTCCTTATGATGTTTCCCCCTGCCCCTGACGGATTTTAAAGTAATTTTTTTTTTTAAATGCTAGATTTCTCCTTAAAGAGCTTTGTTAGCTAGTGAAATGTAGTCTGTTGGTTAAATGTCTAACAGTGGCATCCTTTACCAACAGGCTACATGGTCAAAATTCTCAGGACACCCTTGTATTTCTTAAATGAAAGTGAAAATAGAATGGTGGTTATGCAGTATATGAATGAAGATCAGATTTTTCTTGGATATAAATTGCCACAATCAGATTTGCAATATCGACTTCTGTGTTGACCACTCTATTGCAAATGGGAACAGTCTTAGGCTATGTTCACACTACGTAAGAGACCGGTCTCTGGCTGGATCATCTCGGCACGATCTTTCCGGCCGGAGAGCTCTGATGCGCCCGCATCAGAGCTTCCCATAGCACACAGTGAAGCAAGCAGCACTGTGTGAACTGACAGGGCTTTCTACGGCCGGAATTCACTGGATTCTGGCCGCAGAAAAGTGACATGTCAGTTATTTGCGGCCCCTTATGGGATCCCGGCCGCTGCGTTTACCATGTGTATACGCTCCGGCCGGGATCCCATAAAGAAACAGGCATTGTTCACCCGCTCCAAAAGTACGCCCGTTGTTGCCCCGTACTTTTATGTAGTGTGAACATAGCCCTAGATTGTCACAGTTAGACTGTTTCAGTTAAACATATTCTCTGTTACTAGAGATGAGCGAACTTCGAGTACATTCGGGTTTGTCCGAACTCAAACTCTTATCATTTTATTTCTAGTAGCTGAAGAAGTTGGATGCAGCCTTAGGCCATGTTCACATGGCGTATGAGACCGGCCGTTCTGTTCTCTGCAAAGATCATCCCGGCCGGTACTGCAGCACTGGCCGGATGATCTTTCCGACTGCAGTGTTCTGATACGGGCGCATCAGCGCACGCCTGCATCAGAACTCCTCATAGCACATAATGAAGCAAGCGGTTGGAGACGCTACCTTCATTGTGTAAACTGACAGGGTTTCCTACGCTCGCAATTCACTGAATTGCAGCTGCAGAAAACTGACATGTCAGTTCTTTGCGGCGCCGCTTGGGATCCCGGCCGGAGCGTATACTATGTGTATACGCTCTGGCCGGGATCCCATAAAAGAACATGTAAGGTGTTTTGGCATACAAAGTACGCTGTGTGAACATAGCCTTAGGGGGTCTTGGAAAACATTGATACAGGCCTATGGCTGAATCCATGTTTTCAAAGCAGCCTTAGTGCTGCATCCAACTTCTTACCACCGGAAATCAAATGATGAGAGTTTGAGTTCGGACAAACCCGAACGTATTCGAAGTTCGCTCATCCCTATATGGGACCTTTTCCCAACACATATGTAAGACAGATGGCAAAAACAAAGTGTGAGCCCAACCAAAGGAAGAAAGAAGAGAGAGAAGAGACCTTATTGTGACCATCTTTACTACAGACCACATCAGGAAGAGGAGGAAGACAGCTTAGCCTAGCTAGTCAGTCTTTTTTTATGTATTGATTTAATATGTAAGTCAATGGTTTTGTTATTGTAAAAGCATTTTAGCATGAGGAAATATCTCCCTGGACCTCAGCGTGATAAATATACTGCACTCTACTTTATTAAAAAGGAAGACAAATGGCGGTTCTACAAGACAGCAAATAAACCAAGTGATTAGATGATAAATGTGGTTTTCTCTTAGCTGCGCTCTGCCCACACATACAATTCTTCCCGGAGTTATTTGTAGTAATGCTTAGACCATAAACCCTGCATTCTATGCTCGGCTGTACTCGGGACTACTCGGTACATATCAAGCATTTCCTGGTGGTTTTACTATTCTTTAAATCTCTTTGCTTCTTTAGTACGTCCTGTGCATGTCTAAGCATAGTAGATAGGGATAAATGCTTTCCTAACCATCTCATAATAGTTTTCTTTTCCAGTAAAGCTTTACAAATGCAACGTATCCTTCTTATCTTTTACTTTTTTTTTTTTTTAAGTGTAAGCATGTGTTCAAACTTTTTTTGTTTTAATATTTTTCCCAATTTATTGGAATTCATTTCAGGCAATTATGTACCAGAGCAGGGATCCCTGTCAAAGAAAGGAGCCCCTGCGTCTGGTATACATTTTATGCCTGCTGCTCACATTATAGTCTGATTACAGTCACAGAGAAAGTTTTTTTTATTTTATTTTTTTTTGTCGTAAAATGGGCAGATGCAAATAAATGAATTCGCCATCGCCTGTTTTGCAAAAATGTTTTTACATCTGGCCATTTTACGCTCGTTGCGTAAGGGAGGCAGGGAGAGGGTGTGGTGGGATCGGAATGGGAGGTGCGGACTCTGAGTCCTCTGAATTCATCATTTTTTACACACTGGTGACTCTGTGCGCCTCTATATGAATGTGCGAACTGTCTGTGCTGTGAGGACGTTTTTAAGCCTGGCGCAAAAAACACCGGACTTAATAAATATCCCCCAGAGTAATCACTGAGCAGCAAACACACAGTATACGCAGTGTACTGTATGTAATTTCTATGACACACTAATGTAGGACACTAAGAATCTATGTAGAGGAGCAGGAGCATCTGTAATTTTGACAGGAGTCTAAGCTCCTCTATAGTAATCAGGGACAGAGAAAATACTAAAAGGACAGACTAGATGGACCCAGTGGTCTTTTTCTGCCGACAATCTTCTATGTTTCTATGGTGCACATGGCTGCCTACTGTTCTTTTTAGGAGGTAAATTAATATGTGCTATGCATCCCATTTCAGAGAGATGGCCTCCCGATACCCTCCAACTATATTACAATTTACCTAGCTCCCTTTAACTTTTATTGGAGTTGCCCAAACAGCATGAGCAATGCTGTGCATCTAATGTGATGTTACATGAATAGCATGTCTTACAGGGCTATGCCATTTGTGCAGCAACCACACTTTGGCTGCTTTCAGCTTCCCAACCACTTTTCAGTGGCTGTAAACAGACCGGGAGGGTGGGGGTGGGTATGGTAATACTGTGCTCTGGGCGCACTCCTATCCTTTCACTCTCTCAAAGTGAACCAGAACGGGGAAAAACAATGGTGCATCACAAGTGTGGATCACATCAGAGTGCATTCAGGAGACACAGTCCGCACGACCTTCATTTATTGTCCCAGTAACTAAAGGGGGGTTAATTTCTAATAATTTATACTATCCATATGTATGGCCTATACAAATATTGCATTAATGTTGGCAATAGATGTGAATAGATATACTTTGCACACATTATAACACTAAGGGGGACATTTATCAAAGGCTTTGTGCCTATTTTTAAGTGAATAGTGGAATTTTTTGCCCATTTTTGGTCTAAGTTCTATCTATGAACAAGTATTGGGTGAATTTTTTTTAGATATAACTTTTTTTTTTTAACTTGCCTGTTTTGAGTATTCACCCAATTTGATTTTAATAAAATTGTCTGACGAAGGGATCTATTGAATCCCGAAAGATCACAATTATAACAATCTTTTGTTGGCCAACAAATCCTCATAAAATCACTCCTAAAATAATTTGATTGAAAGTATTTACCACCATAAGGAGTGTTCACCCCTGCGGGCGGGCCTGGCTGCGGGCGCGTGATCGCAAAACGATTTTTCTGTACGATATATAGTACCGTCTAAACGCTGATCGTTATGACAAAAAAACAAAACGTTACTCCGACATCGTTAATCGTACGATCGGGCCAATTATTGTTCCGTGTAAACGTAGCATTAGCCACGAGCACTTGAGATTCCCTGACAATTTTGGTCAGCAACTGGACTCACGGCTGCTTAAAGTTAGCTACAATGATTAAAGGGGTTATCCAGCGCTACAAAAACACGTCCACTTTCTCCCTACTGTTGTCTCCAGATTGGGTGGGGTTTTGTAAACTCAGTTCCATTGAGGTAAATGGAGATTAATTGCAAACCACACCTGAACTGGAGACAAGAGTAGGGGGAAAAGTGGCCATTTTTTGTAGCGCTGGATAACCCCTTTAAGGCTAGGTTCACACTATGTAACTGTAGCTGTATTTTTTATGCGGCTGTAAATGTGCGGATGAAACTACGGCCGTGGGAAAAAATAGACATGCGGCTGAAAACATACGGTCATTTACTTGGAAATCTGGTTCAACTAAAAATAACAAATAAAATCTTAAGAAAGTGATGCAAACACCTCTGGAATGCATCTGGGAAAGCAGGGAAACCGTTTACATCAGGGGTGGGGAACCTCCGGCCCGCGGGCCGCATCCGGCCCCTGAGACCTCCCAATGCGGCCCGCGGCCCGCAGCTCCCCTGTGATGCGCGCCGCTCTGGAGGAGGAAGGAGCCGGCATACACAGCATCCTGTGACAGCTGCCGGACACAGGAGGATGCTGTCTATGACGGCTTCTTCCCCAGCAGAGCGGCGCGTGTCTTCAGTCTCCTGCGGGCCGCGCGCGATGACGTCATTTCATCGCGCGCCGCCTGCAGGAGAAGACCAGCAAGAGGATATGGACAGCGTGGGAGCGGAGGTAAGGTGAGTGGGATGTTTATTTTTTTTATTTGGGGGTTAACTAGGCTACCAGGGACATGCCTGGGGGGTTAACTAGGCCACCAGGGACATGCCTGATGGGGGTTAACTAGGCCACCAGGGACATGCCTGATGGGGGTTAACTAGGCCACCAGGGACATGCCTGATGGGGGTTAACTAGGCCACCAGGGACATGCCTGATGGGGGTTAACTAGGCCACCAGGGACATGCCTGATGGGGGTTAACTAGGCCACCAGGGACATGCCTGATGGGGGTTAACTAGGCCACCAGGGACATGCCTGATGGGGGTTAACTAGGCCACCAGGGACATGCCTGATGGGGGTTAACTAGGCTACCAGGGACATGCCTGATGGGGGTTAACTAGGTCACCAGGGACATGCCTGATGTGGGTTAACTAGACTACCAGGGACATGACTGATGGGGGTTAACTAGGCCTACCAGAGGCATCACTGGGGGGGTTAACTAGGCTTCCAGGGACATGACTTGGGGGTTAACTAGGCTACAAGGGGCATCACTGGGGGGTTCACTACAATAGCAGGGGCATCACTGGGGGTTAACTACAATAGCAGGGGCACTAGGGGAACAATACTTTGCCTTGCCCCGGGTGCTGCAAACCCACGCTACTAACTGCCGCACACGATATGCGGCCCTCGAATGATTTTATTAATGCCCGACCGGCCCTCGACATGGAAAAGGTTCCCCACCCCTGGTTTACATGAATTGCTATTACCAGGGTTTGCGATCCTCTGCAGTAATGCCGATGCCTCTCATGAGTAATATATTGAATTAATAAAACACATTTTCGTTGTAATAAAGTCCCTTTCATTGTTCAATAATTTAATTCTAACGAATCCATCATTTTGCAATTAAATATACTGTTAAAATAAATATATATAAATAAATGTATATTTATATATATATTAAATGTATATTTATATATATATTTATTTTTTGACAGTATATTTAATTGCACAATGATGGATTCGTTAGAATTAAATTAAAGAACAACGAAACTGATTTTATTTCAACGAAAATGTACGGAGTACTTCAAAAATAGCCGGCAATGATGCCGAATGCCGATGCCTCTAATAGTTAATATATTAAATTAATAAAACACATTTTCTTTGTAATAAAGTCCCTTTCGTTGTTCAATAATTTAATTCTAATGAATCCATCGTTTTGCAATTAAATATACTGTTAAAATAAATATATATATAAATAAATGTATGTTTATATATATATATATTTATTTTTGACAGTATATTTAATTGCACAATGATGGATTCGTTAGAATTAAATTATTAAACAACGAAACTGATTTTATTTCAACGAAAATGTGTTTTATTAATTAAATATTAATTAGTACAGGAAGCTCTATAAGCCGTTAATTCATATTGCCGGCAAAAGAGCATTCTGTACTAATCATCACTTTACTTTAATGAAGACATCAAATGTTTCTTCTAATTATGTTATCACAATAGCATTATTAGAAGAAACATTTAGAATTATATGTGCCCTCAGCTGATTGGCTGATTGGCTGAGCGCACATATAATTAGCGGGTCCGCAGCACAATGAAGTCACCAGCGAAGAGGACACATCGGGGTGAGTATAGAGCTCTCCCCACCCCCTCCCCAGCACTGCACCCCTCCCAGCAAGGAAGGGGGGTCACTTAACCCCTTCCTTGCTGGGATGGGTGCAGTCTGACATCAGTCTGGCCCCCAAGGGGTTAAGGGGGATGCAATACATCCTCCCTTAACCCCTTGGGGGCCAGACTGTAAGCAGCGATCTGTAAAGATGCTGCATACTGTAAGGTGCACAACACCGCTCACAATGATGGGTGTTGTGCTCCTGTTTGTGTGTTTTTTGTGTGTTTCTCCCTTTTTGTTTTTCAGATATCAGTATCCTGGGGATTACGTCGGATTCCGTGGACTACGTCGATGACCAGCGGTTGTTTGTTGTTTTTTTTTTAATAAAATGGTCAATGAGGGGTGTGGGGGTGTTTTTATTTGAATAAAAATTTTTTTTAGCTTGTGTCTTGTCTTTATTTCTTTACTTTATAGACTTAGTAGTGGAAGCCGTCTAATAGACGGAATCCATTACTAAGTTGGGTCCTATAAAATGGCTAACACTAACCCCCTATTATTACCCCAGTACCCAATGCCACCAGGGGTACTGGGAAGAGCCGGGTGCCAGTGGTCCCGGAGCGTCAAAATTGGCGCTCCTGGACCAAGCGGCAGCAGGCTGGTAAGATTTAGGCTGGGGAGGGCCTAAACCAATGGCTCTTCCCACCCTGGTGTTACCAGGCTGCTGTCGTTTGGTTTTTAACCCGGCTGGTTATAAAAATAGGGGGGACCCTATGCTTTTTTTTTTTTTAAATAAATAAATAATTAAAAAAAATGCATAGGGTCCCCCCTATTTTTATAACCAGCCGGGTTAAAAACCAAACGACAGCAGCCTGGTAACACCAGGGTGGGAAGAGCCATTGGTTTAGGCCCTCCCCAGCCTAAATCTTACCAGCCTGCTGCCGCCGGGCCAGGAGCGCCAATTTTGACGCTCCGGGACCATTGGCACCCGGCTCTTCCCAGTACCCCTGGTGGCATTGGGTACTGGGGTAATAATAGGGAGTTAGTGTTCGCCATTTTATACCGGCTAACACTAGGCCCCAACTTAGTAATGGATTCCGTCTATTAGACGGCTTCCACTACTAAGTCTATAAAGTAAAGAAATAAAGACAAGACACAAGTTAAAAATTTTTTTTATTCAAATAAAAACACCCCCACACCCCTCATTGACCATTTTATTAAAAAAAAACAACAAACAACCGCTGGTCATCGACGTAGTCCACGGAATCCGACTTAATCCCCAGATTACCGATATCTGAAAAACAAAAAGGGAGAAACACACAAAAAACACACAAACAGGAGCACAACACCCATCATTGTGAGCGGTGTTGTGCACCTTACAGTATGCAGCATCTTTACAGATCGCTGCTTACAGTCTGGCCCCCAAGGGGTTAAGGGAGGATGTATTGCATCTCCCTTAACCCCTTGGGGGCCAGACTGATGTCAGACTGCACCCATCCCAGCAAGGAAGGGGTTAAGTGACCCCCCCTTCCTTACTGGGAGGGGTGCAGTGCTGGGGAGGGGGTGGGGAGAGCTCTATACTCACCCCCATGTGTCCTCTTCGCTGGTCCACAGCACAATGAAGTGACTGTACTGCGGACCGGCTCTTTATATGTGCGCTCAGCTGATCAGCCAATCAGCTGAGCGCACATATAATTCTAAATGTTTCTTCTAATAATGCTATTGTGATAACATAATTAGAAGAAACATTTGATGTTTTAATTAAAGTAAAGTGATGATTAGTACAGAATGCTCTATTGCCGGCAAAATGAATTAACGGCTTACTGGAGCTTCCTGTACTAATTAATATTTAATTAATAAAACACATTTTCGTTGAAATAAAATCAGTTTCGTTGTTTAATAATTTAATTCTAACGAATCCATCATTGTGCAATTAAATATACTGTCAAAAATAAATATATATATATAAAAATACATTTATTTATATATATATTTATTTTAACAGTATATTTAATTGCAAAACGATGGATTCATTAGAATTAAATTATTGAACAACGAAAGGGACTTTATTACAAAGAAAATGTGTTTTATTAATTTAATATATTAACTATTAGAGGCATCGGCATTCGGCATCATTGCCGGCTATTTTTGAAGTACTCCGTACGGACCGCCTGTCAATCCACGGCCGCATTTCCAGCCGCAAACAATGGTCTTGTTCATTTTTTACGGGTCCGTTTACGATAGGGCCGTATATTCTTACATAGTGTGCACTGTGCAGCCGTATATCGTATACTTTCCAGCGTACGCATGAACCACCAAAAATACCGCCGCACAATTACAGCCGCAAATACAGCCGCACAGTTACATAGTCTGAACCTAGCCTAAAGGAGTATTGTAGCCTCCGGCTCTCATCGCCACATCCTATAAGAACAATCTTCTTATTGCTAAAAAATGGTCCAATACCACAGATCTCAGTAAGAGAAACATGAAGAAAAATGTTCTCTTATGAGCAATATAGGCAAATATTATTGTTTGCTGTAAAAATATATGCTGTAAATCAGTAGTACCCTCCGTACCACCAAGAACAAGTAAAAATGTTGGCAATGAATTCTTGCACTGTGGGGAGGTCTGCCTGAATCCAGCTGGCCGCGATGGCCTGCTTCAGCAATCTTTGGATAGCTATCACAGCATTGTTCTTCACACTAGGGAGTTCTAATAACCCAAGTAAGCAGACCTTCGGTTCTATAGGAATGGTAAATCCATACAATTTAATTATTATGTCCCCTGGCAACATCTCCATAACATATGCAATAAGGTAGTGTTCTCCAAGTTGTACCTTGCACTCCGATGTGGTCCATTCGCCAATTCTTATGGACTATGTGTAGTCTTATAGACTGAGTGTTGTAAAAATAATTTCAAGAGTAGAGATGAGCGAACCGGGTTCGGGTTCCATCCGAACCCGAACGATCGGCATTTGATTAGCGGGGGCTGCTGAAGTTGGATAAAGCTCTAAGGTTGTCTGGAAAACATGGATACAGCCAATGACTGATACATGTTTTCCACATAGCCTTAGGGCTTTATCCTACTTCAGCAGCCACCGCTAATCAAATGCCGAACAATCGGGTTCGGATGGACTCGAGCATGCTCCAGGTTCGCTCATCTCTATTCAAGAGTCTTTGCAATTTACTCAGAGACACTATGGTAGTTAGTTCAAGGACATGGTTCCAACTATCATCAGACAGACTCCCCACATCTGCCTCCCATTTATCTCGTACCGTTAATGGAAACTTACTAAGTTACACATGCAGGAGAGACAGGCTGCATGTGCATCAGAAGCTTATATTACTGAGTTTTTCAAAGTTTGTTAAAAAGTTTAGTCACCATTTATGTAGAGAGTATGTAGGGATACATTTTTCAGTCATTTGTGGCATCAAGCATGGCCGTATTCACATCAGGTCAATAATGTAATGTTTACTCGACTTTACTATTAACAGCCAGGGAAAACTTCCTTTAACTTGTATTATAACACACATAGAGCCATGCAACCACAACAGACAAATGTTGTTAGCAGAGGGGGCCGCACTAAGGAGCTCAGTGACTTAACATGTCACTGTCATTGGATGCCATCTGTCCAACAAATTAATTTCCCATAATTTCGTCCCTCAAGAGCTGTTATTGTTATTGTGGACATTTTAGAAACGACAAAAGCTTAGCCATGGAGAGGTAAGCCAACAAGCTCATAGATTAGCATTGGCAACGGCTAAAGCCACTTAACACACACAAATCTCCCGCACTCCTTGCAGTGCAGATTATAAGGTTCCAAACCGCCTCTGGAAATGACATGTGCGAGAGCTGTTTATCGGGAGCTTTATGAATCGGGTTTTTTATAGCCGAGGAACCACATGTAAGCCAGAGATTGTCATGTCTGATGTTAAAAAGCCGCTCAAGTGATGTACGGTAAAATAGTATGGGAGATTGTTCCATCTGGCTGTTTGAAGGGAGAACCTAAATTTAGGTGACTGCCAGAAGAATGTAGGAATTATGGTAGATGTAAAGTTTGTGTTTGTTATGTGTTTGGACCCCTCGTTCCAATTTAGGCTGGGTTCACACTACGTATATTTCAGTCAGTATTGTGGTCCTCATACTGCAACCAAAACCAGGAGTGGATTAAAAACATAGAAAGGCTCTGTTCACACAATGTTGAAATTGAGTGGATAGCCGCCATTTAATGGCAAATATTTGCTGTTATTTTAAAACAACGGCTGTTATATTGAAATAATTGTCGTTATTTACTGTTATATGGCGGCCATCCACTCAATTTCAATATTGTGTGAACAGATCCTTTCTGTGTTTTTAATCCACTCCTGGTTTTGGTTGCAATATGAGGACCACAATACTGACTGAAATATACGTAGTGTGAACCCAGCCTAAAGCTGTATGTATTGCATTATTTCTATGGCATGTATGCTATGGATGATTGGATCTCTATTTGCTACTTTGCCTCCATCAGTATTTTACATACTAAACTAAGCCAATGGAAAATTAGGTGAAACTGCCTGGGGGTGTTCTCCTGGCTGCAAGAGCTCAGCTAAGTACCGCCCATCTATTCTCCAAAACTTCCCCTCTGCTACGTTTTAACCTTCCCTGCCTTTTGATTGACAACTACTTGATTTCTATTCCGCCCCTGAGACTGATTCTTGTCCTAGCACCATTCAACCGTTGCAGTGTCACCCTTTACTGCTGCCATTTAATGGAAGAAAAAAATATCTTTATTAAAGGTATGTTAAATAGATATAAAATTATATAACTTTATTAACCCTTTTGCGACCTGGGGTCATTGATGCCTCAATACCCAGGTCGTTTTTGGACATCAGCTTATGGGATCATAATGATCCCATAAGCTGATGTCCGTATATCTGCTCCCTCTCCTCTGTCTCCTGCTGCTGTTACAATCTTGTCACAGCGTCAGGGGAGAGAGGGGAGGAGGCAGAGCTCACGGCTGTGTGCCCGTCACGCGCCCTCCCTTCCCTCCCTTGCCAGCCTCTGTAGTTAGGAAATCAGAAGCCTGAGGCATCCGGTTTCCATGTCCACCATCAGGGCTCTACGATCACTTCGCAGAGCCCCGATGGACACCGGCAGAGAATTCTCCCTCGGTAGAGGGAGAATTTTCTGTCAGGAGCCCTATAGATGCTGCGGTCGTGCTGACCGCAGTATCTATAGGGTTAACTTTTAGCACCAGAGCACAGCTCCGGTGCTGAGAGTTGCAGCGGGTCTCCAACTATCACTGATAGCCGAGACCCGCCGCGGATGACACGGGTTCAACTCCAGTGTAAATTAACGTCGCTGCAGCATCAGGCATAGGCTGCAGCAACGTTAATTAACTGTGGAGCGGCGGGAGGGGGTTAAAGGAATGTAAGTATTTTTTTTTTTTATCAGAATACCCCTTAAAGTCACCTGAATTTGTCACCTTACAAAAATGAGACGGTTAACTCGTGCACTGTCCCCTGTTATACCTGTTCCTGATGTGTAATGTTGTGACAATGTCTACTATATAAATTGTATTATGCAATGCACAGTGTACACCATGGAGTTTGGGCAGCCCTCGAACAAAGAAGGAGGATGTTGCCGCTCTTGCTTAGTGGAAAACACCAGGAAAATTATTTCTGCCCCTTTGTTTTGGTTGAAATTTTAAAAAGGTTTGGCCACTCTATAGTGAAATAGTTCAGTGTACAGTATTAGTAAGTGTACCCACTATATACTGTATACTGACAGCAGCTTTCTGTGTACTTCATAGAGCTAATATCAGTATCCACTCCTCCAGGCTGGGCTGTCCTGCTCTGTGTTGATTATGTCCATAAGATGGCGACATGGAGGAGCATGTTACTATGCCCCGCCCCCCCAGTGTCCACCACCATATATATCTATGGAGGACACTGGGTTGCTGGGCATGGTCACATGCTCATCTATGTTGGCCATCTTATGGACAGGCTCACCACAGAGCAGGGCAGCCCAGCCTGGAGGAGGGGAAGCTGGTTTTAGCTCTATGAGGCACATAGGGAGCTGCTGTCAGCATCACGTGTTTCGCAACCTCAGTGAACCAGCCAGACCTTCTACCAGGAAGGAACAGCCAAGCCAAGGGGGTTCTCCAGTCAAGGTCTTTTTCCCTTGGCTTGGTTGTTCCTTCTCAGTAGAAGGTCTGGCTAGTTCACTGATGTTGAGGAACATATGATGGTGTCTCTGCAGTATTTTTGCACAGTGGTTTTTACATCCAGCACAACACAGGGGTTATACAGCTCTATTTGCACTGGGCTCTGCTATGTGTACGAGCCCCTAATTCACATTCATACAATGTCCTCAGATCACATTTTATATTTCTGTGTCCAATAAAAAAAAGTTAGAGAAATCCTAGTCACACGGTGAGGTAATTTAATAGCAGACAGGTCGTATTTTTCCGCATTGACTTATTGACTTTACATTTACAATCAAAATACGAGTGTTGATTGCAGCAAACGGCTCCGCGCCAGTATATATTATTGCTTTGTGAATTCAGCGCTCATCTCTCTTTGTTGTTCTCTCTCTTTTTTTTTTTTTTTTATTGTTTTTATTTGCTGTTATAAAACTGATCACAAATGTTTGGGAATTTCTATTTTGATAGGCAATAGAAAGTCAAAATAACACAGAGATCATCTCCTCCATACAATGGTTTGTACATGCATATTCCTCTTGTACGTTCAGTTTCAGTCATTTAATGGCGCATTTTCCCTCAACTCCAGTTTTTCCTCACTCGCTATGACAAAAGGCCTATCAATTCTGTCTCATTTTGTCTATTTTTTTTTTATTTTTTTTACTGAGTAACCTCAGGGCATCTGTAATATGAAATCCATCCTGCCTAGCATAAACATAGACTACAAATTATTCACCACGGAGTAAACAACATGTGGGAGAGTTCTTTCAGAAAATTGGCTACCACAGGTAATATCATTCACAGCTGTAAAACTGAGACTTCAATTATACTATTAACCGTTTCACTTTCCTTGCCTTCTCCTTTACCCAGCAGCAGCCAATGACAGGTCCTATAGGGGGAATATAAAGGAAAGGCTCTGTGCAAAACACTACTCCTACATCATGCTGTGTTTGGGAGGGGGGGGGGGTATCGGAAAAAAAAGGCATTTACAAATAGTGATGAGCAAAGCGAATCTGGCGAATCAAGATTCGCGGTGAATCATGCTGACAATTCGCTTTGTTTTGCCAAGCAAATTCACGCTGATTTTTTAAGGAAGTTAGCTAAGAAACAAAATGGCGGCTGCACATGCTGTCTGGAGCGTCACTGGGTGGGAGAAAGGGATTAACCATAATCCCTACTGCCCGTCCAATCAGCTGCAGGCCCCTCTGTGATGTCAGCACCTCCCCCTCTATATGAGTCGGCTGTGTGTGGAGGAGAGAGCAGGATGGCAGCAGGCAGTTACAGCAGAGCAGGGAGAGACTAACAGAGGGATATGGGACACAGAGGAGAGGAATGGTGTAGATTGGATGATTGACTGGCTGATTGACATTGTTTTTAAATTGTGATTTTCCGATTTGTGACGCTTCAACAACATGCTTTAACAAATTCGTCCTTCTGTAATAGTCCCAGTATTGTAGCTACTATAGTTTGGCTGTTTTAATGAACTAAATGAGGTTGACCGAAAATTCGCTCGCAGTGAAGGAGCAGCAGTAGTCATTGGAGGCCAGTGGAGGTCCAGCAATAGTCATTTGAGGCCAGTACAGGAGCAGCAATAGTCAACATGGAGGCCGCTTGTCTTAAAGCTATACTGACATGACACAGGGGGTGGGCTAGTGCAACATCCCTGCTGGTTGGAAGTGTTCCGGGCATCATGGGAAAGAGCTTTTCCCGCCCGGAACACTTCCTGCTTTCTAAAATGGTGGCTAAAAATTTGGAGCGGACTTCCAAAAATCCGAATCCGACCGGACTCTGACTTTTGGGAAAATCCGACCCGAATCCCATACCGGCCAAACCGGTTCGCTAATCTCTAACCATGACAACCGACTAAACCGCACCAGGGAGTGGAGTCTAAGGAGCCGCTGGTCTACACTAGAACTAAAAGTTGGGGTTGCTGCGGCAGGTGACCACAAGTTAGCTACCCCTGGTTTGGCTAGCTAGCGGTGGTGGGTGAGGTGCAGGAGAGTAGACAGGCGCAGGTCAGGACAGCAGTAGGGAAAGTAAAAATGGACAGAAGCATGGGCAGGAATGGAACTGGGGCAGATTAATTGGGGGTAAGGACACAGAAGCTCCAACAAGGGAACCATGACAAGACTGGCTACTTATATGAACATTCTGAAACAGACAGGGAGTAGAGACCTGTAAGCAGTTGAGCCAGGGCATGTGGGTTGCAGTGTCCACTGTGAGGGGAAGACTAGAAGAGAGGGGACCAATGGTATGGGTTGTCATCGCAGCCATAACAGAAACCTAGGAGGAATACTTGTCCCCAGCCATTTCTGAATTTTACATTTCAGATTTGTCTACGTTCTGTTTGAATTAAACTTGCTGGAGTTGAAAAGTATATAAGTTCTAGCACTGTAGAAGCAGTATTTTATAGATCTTCTGATGATCTGATTGGTCTTTTATTATTTACGTGTATATTTTGATTATGCTGTTGGGCAGCGATGTAACCAGGAAGGTCAGGAAGGTGTAAGCCCTATAAAAAACCTTTGAATATTTATCAGCACCATCTGAAACTTAAAGGGAATGTGTTGCCTACATTTTTTATTGATTACAGTCAAACACTAAAACATGTAATCTTTTTTTTTTTTTTTCTGACTATAATTGATTTTATTTCACTTTTATACATTGTTATAGGTGCTTCCATCTTGCCTAAGTTTTTTTTATAAGAACATTTAGTGACATGCTTTACAACAAGCCTCATGGACATAGATGCCAATAGAAAAAGTCTGTCCCCTTGTGATGAATGTGAAACATTATTAAGCATACTCTGTGACCTATGAAGAGGTTATTCTATAGGGATCTGCTATTGTCGAATACTGGTGCTATCTATGTACTGGTGTCACCTGTCACTGTACACGCTGTACAGACATAACAGGAATAGCTTAATTTTAGACCAAGTGGTGAAAACTGCAAGATTTCAGGATTATTTTTTTTAATAATATAGATAGAAAATGAAAAATAAAAATCATGGGGGGAAAAAAATCATCATATTTCTTAAAAAATATGTTTAACATAAAAACTTGACTTAAAGGGGAACTATAAGCATGTTGGATGAATTGGGGCGCCAAGGAGGAAGGTATTTCTCTTATCGTTTTCCTGTTCCCGTGCTCTGTAATCCTTGGTCTGGAGCACTGCCCCGCCCCCATCACGCAAGCCCACTCCTTCTAATCATAATCAAGAAGGAGGCGGATCAGTACTCTGGGGGCGGAGCAGTGCTCCTAACAGTGCTCCGGACCGAGGATTACACTGCTAACTGCACAGGAACGGCACCTTATCCCCGTAATATAATAAATAATACTTTGTGTCGTTCACCCATTTTGGTAACAAAATTCTTGCTGTTTTCCAGGGATGAAATCTTCCACATGGTCAATGGTTCTTTAAGCCTATTTTAACTGTGTTTCTTTCTTTAAATGTATTGCTTTCCCGTGACACCTAGTGAAATTGCAGAGCATTTCTGGGAATAATCTTGCCTTTTGTTTTTTTCTCCCCTAGATGAAATGAATGATCAACAGAACACCCTGTCCTACATCCTCATCAATCCTTCCCCAGACACCAGATTGGAACTGAATGATGTTGTGTAAGTCGAGAGACGAGAGCTCAGAGATCTCATCCACTCTATATCCCTTTTTTTTTTATATGCAGCCCTTCACTCAATGCCATCCAGCTTTCTGCACATTTGTTGCAGTTCTTACTGTCTCCTGAGTAACAGAGAAGCGGAGCCGTACAATGTGGCTTATATTCCTGGTTTGTATGGAGTCGGCATTACACATGGGGCTGCCTGATTCTTGCGCCGCGGAGTCGTGTAGTAATCATTGCTTGTGACTAGATGTAAGCTCAGTAACAAAAGAATAACACATTATATTACGTAAACATGGGCACTATATGGGAACGGGGTCAATGGATCGAGGAGAGACATATGGGACGCAGCAATGAAGGTTGAGAATACGGGAAGTGGTTGGGATGTAGATTTTACCCTGTGGAGGTTTTTGCTTTAAGGATGTGTAGTTGTACTTTAAGAAATTGGAGTCAAGTGAAGCTAGGATAAGACTATGGGTCAACCCAGCTACACAGTGTCTACAGAGTGCTCGGTGTAGCAGTATTACAAGGCTTGAGGAAAGATGAAAGGAGGTAGATTTGTTTAGTCTCTAGAAGAGACGTATAAGGGGAGATATGATTGATTTAATTTTAATATATAAATGGCCACTATGAGAAATATGGGGAAACAATGTTCCGGGTAAAATCCCCTTGAAAGACAAGGGGGCACTGCCTCCGCCTGGAGAAAAAAGGTTCACTCTTCGGAGGAAACAAGATGTCTCCATCATGAGAACAGTGTGTCTGTGGAAGAGGCAAATCAGATCTGGTCACAGCAAAAACAGTGGAGGCTTCACAACAGGCTTAGGCAAGTTCTTAGACCAAAATAACATAAATGCATATTCATAGAATGTAGAATTTGTCCATCCAACCCCCCTTCCCTCCATCCACCCCTTCCTTGGTTGAACTTGATGGACATGTGTCTTTATTCAACTGCATTAGCTATATTACTGTGTAAGACATAAGAAATAGTGTTGAGCAAACTTGCTAAACCTTTGCATTCAGTTAAACCTGAACATTCGGCATTTGACTCCCAGTGGCTGGAGAAGTTGGATACAGCCTTAAGGCTCCCAGGAAAACATTGATACAGACATAGGCCTATTACTGTATCCAGCTTTTCCTCTACTCCCTAGAGCTGCATTAAACTTCTCCAGCCACTGGGAGTCAAGTTCAGGGTGTTGGGCTTCAACTGCAATCTGTAGGTAAGTCCTGTGCCCCCTCTGGAGTAATGAAGTATTGCACAATGCACAAGTCAATGGACTGTCTGTGTAAAGCAGGACAAAAAAATCCACCAGAATGAGAAATACTCTTTGTAACTGCTCTCCACTCTTGCTAAGAGCTGAGGATCCGGAACAGAGGGCTTTCTCTAAAAGCTCAAAATTGTCTGACAAATTATGTAAAAATAAGTTTTCTAACCTGGTGAAGACCTATTGAAGCTATTGGACCAAATAGGGCCTAGCCTCAGGGTCAGTGACGTACCTTATTTCAAGAAATTGTAAGCGGTTTTTGTGGCTATCAATTATAAGCAAGGTGTGTGTGTGGGGGTGGGGGTGGGGGGAGTGGCTCAGGGGATGGAGCCAAGGATAAAATGGGTTGGGGTATGAGGGCACTTTGGGTGACGAGGAATATCCTGTTGGGCACTTTAGCCTCAAGATGGGTGAATATCAAAATGTGGAACCATCAGTGTGTTCAAAAATTGGCTGGTGCATGAGGTGATATTATAAAAAAAATACATAGTCATCATGACTGAGACATTTCATGTTTGGATCTGGTCCAGGGAAGACAGGAATGCTAGAGATGCCATACCATGGGTCTCCAAACTGCGACCCTCAAGCTGTTGCAATACTACATTTCCCATCAAGCCTGGGCAGCTAAATCCAAAGCTTAAGCTGTCTGGGCATGATAGGAATTGTGGTTTTGCAACAGCTGGAGAGCCGCAATTTGGAGGTCCATGTGCCATACAATTATGCGTAAAAGTACTGTCTGCGCTGTTATCATATGGGCCCATAGTTACTGTTTCTCCTGTGGCAGCTGTTATTGTGAACTAGTGCTTGAGGAGAATAGTAGGAAGAGGATCGTGGGAGGTAAGTATCAGCAAAGAAAAAAGAAGAAGAAACTGTGAACGACTGAACCCCATGGCTTAAGAAGTTGGATACAGCCCATGGGCTGTGGCTGTATCCATGTTTTTCCAGACTCCCTAAGGCTGCATTCCACTTTTTAAGCCCCCCGTATTCAAATTACTAATGTTTGAGTTGGGCTCATCTTTTTCGGCCCCTAGCACACATCCCAGATACTGATGCCAGTTGGATCACTAGATGCTACTGGACTCCATTGCTACATTGGTTATGTCTCAATGACATGTCAAAATTCTTCTTTTTTTAAAGTAACAGTGCCCATTCAATAAACTATAATATACTTTATACATTTCTGTGCCATTTAGTTCTCCCATAGCCTAAGTACCAGTATTAATAAATATCGGCCAATATCAATAATAGTGAATATTTCTAATACAAGCTCTTGGGAATGCAGCTGACTAGTCACGCTCTTGGCTCGGTAGAGAATAGCAGATGATTTCCATAATGACGGTTTTCATTCCTCTAAAACTTTGGTAAAGCTCCATAATTTGGATCCAAACTGCCGTACACCTGGAATAGTCATCTCTGCCTCGCTGTTCACGTACCTTACTATAATAAGGTAAAAATGGACCTAATGCAGCGAACACTGTCGCTCCCTCCATGCCCCAGCAGCGGGTTTACAAGCAGATGGATGTTAACCTGTTTGTTGGTTCTCAATGTAAATGGGTGGCAGGGTCATCATTTACGGCTAATTCAGACTGCGCTGACAGTTATTTCCTGAGCGCTGGAGAGTTTTCTCAGGACTGAGTTAGTATTTAAACACTTCTACAAAGTGCAGTTCTCTAGCGGCTGTTAAAAAAGCACTTATTCAGCATGGCTGAGCATTTCAAGCCAGAGTGAATTAAAAGCCATTAAAATGTAAAGTGGAAAGCGAGGTCGGCTCCTAACTATGTGACACCTTAATATTTTTAATAGCTGTTTCACAAATTGCAATATGCTTATATTCTTCATGTTTGATAGTCCAGCGGTTATAGGAAAGCTATATCTGCAGCCCTGACATAGAGCGCTTCATTCACGGGAATATTTTCCCGCACGCTTTTTACGGCTTGGAGGAGGGAACCTAATTTGGCCATTTCTCAATATCTGTCAGTTTCATATTTCCGATTAAGCTTTAGTACAATGTCCTGTAGCTCCCTGCGGCATTACACATAAAACATAAAAATTTATCAATGGTGCCAAATATGGTGGTTATTCAGGTCTGCACAAAGTTCACTAGGTGGATAGGCAAGGGGGTGAGGCATGGTGTGAAGGGGCGTGTCCCCCTCCTTTGCCAAAATTTACTACTAGTCACCCCTGAATGCAGACATAAAGCCTAGCTGGCGTCGATTTCATCAACGGCCGATGGGTAGCTGAGAAGTGTTGGGATATATGTAGGGAAAAAAAGCAGTCGGCACTCAGGTTGGTTGTGGTGCCTGGCAAAGGCACAAATAGTAGAAGCAAGGAAATCCCGGCACTCATGAAATCTTCTGCTTAAGTTATTTATTCACACAATAGTGGCAAACTGCATACAACACTCGGCAACCACTTTTACAGAAGATTTGGCGAATGCCAGGATATATGTTGATAAATGTTGCCTCTATATAAATCCTGAAAGTGGTGGGCTATTAATTAGTAGGACTGATGAGTGACATGATGGTCTTAAATGTTTTTTTTTTTTTTTCTTTTTTTCTTTTTGTTGTTGTTGAGCAAAAAAGCTGCTCAAAACGCGATACATCCAAAGCGAAGCATGTTGAGGGTTTGGCTTCTCCTGCAAACTGTGGAGTTTCTCTCCCATAGAGTTTAATAGAATGTCTTCTGTTCAGCTCAAAAACGCAAAAAAAATAAAAAAAAATAAAGACAACAACAAAAAAAGAGCCATTCCCACCTAAAGTCAAAATACCAAGATAATATTTGGCAGTCATTGACATCAATATGCAAGAGGCATACATCAGAGGTAGGGATGGTCCGAACTGAGTTCAGTTCGAGTTCGTACGGACTCAAACTCTCGGAAATGATTCCCGCTGTCTGGCGGCTCCGTGGAGCCTGGAGCGGGAGGACCGCCTGTCTGGCGGCTCCTACAGCGGGAGGACCGCCTGGAAAACTGGGATACAGCCATAGCCATAGGCTGTATCCCAGTTTTCCAGGCGGTCCTCCAGCTGTATCCACCTGCTGCACGGAGCGGGCAAACAGCGGGAAATCCGATGCCGAGCGTTCGGGTTCTTAGGTAACCCGAACCTTGGCAGTTTCGGAC
The DNA here is from genome assembly GCF_027789765.1 of Dendropsophus ebraccatus. Lineage (NCBI taxonomy): Eukaryota > Metazoa > Chordata > Amphibia > Anura > Hylidae > Dendropsophus > Dendropsophus ebraccatus. The sequence continues at coordinate 151,187,768 of NC_091457.1, read as the reverse complement.
CATCCCTAATCAGAGGGCTCAGTTGCTTGTAGGTTAGGAGATGTGAGGTGAAGAGGTAATCTGTATATTAGGTAATCAGTATATTAGTCTATTTTTCTATGGACATTGGAAAACTGAATCCCCAAGTGAGCTGACTCTTCCCCACAACCTGCTCTGGTGTATGGGAATCCCTGCTGACTCCCTGACTTACTGACAAGCAGATACACTGTAGCGTCAGGTAGTGCTGTGGCTGCATCTATTAAACATGACCTGGTATAACAGGTAACAGAGCGGTGGTAATACTCCTGCTGCAAACAAAAGTTCTAATCAATTCCTGTGAAATAGTCATGAGGAGCTGTCCAGCTTTTGTTGTGTTCATTGATCTCAGCCAGCAGACACTGACAGTTGGGCTCTGAGTCTAGAAAAAGACATGCGTCCCCCCTTGTATTGTTGCAAATGTTAAAGGGGTTATCCAGAAAAAAATCTTTTTCTTTCAAATCAACTGGTTTCAGAAAGTTAAGTAGATTTGTAATTTACTTCTGTTAAAAACCTAATCTTCCCATACCATACTTATCAGCTGCTGTATGTCCTGCAGGAAGTGTTTTTTTTTTTTTCTGCAGTGTGACACAGCGCTCTTTGCTGACACCTCTGTCCAAGACAGGAACTGTCATGGCCAGTAGAGTTTTTCTATGGGGATTTGCTACTACTCTGGACAGTTCCTGTCTCGGACAGAGGTGGCAGCAGAGAGCACTGTGTCAGACTGGAAAGAAAACAACATTTCCTGCAGGACATACAGCAGCTGATAAGTATGGGAAGGCGAGATTTTTAAATAGTAGTAAATGACAAATCTTTATAACTGAAACCAGTTGATTTGAAAGAAAAAGATTTTGACTGGAGTTTCCTGTTAAGTATTCCAATTTTAGGGTGCCTTCACACGCACCGTATCGCTGCGTATTTATCGCTACGAGTTTCTTGCACATAAATCCACAGTGAAACTGATTGCTATAAAGTCAATGTATGTGTATTCTCGCTGCGTGTTTGGTGCGATTTTTACATGCGAGTTTTGATTTTCACAGGAGAGTTTAACACCACAAAAAAACGCAGCTACTTTTGTGCGAGTTTTATGCGAGTTTCGTGTGAGTTTTGTGCGATAAATACGCAGCTATACGGTATGTGTGAAGGCACCCTGTTATAAATTCAGTATAAGGCTATGTTCACACAATGCTAGACACCGGCAGTTCCATGACCTGGCCTGGTCACGGAACGGCCATTGTCAGAAAAGATCATCCAGGCCGGTACTGCAATATCGTCCAGATGATCTTTGGTGCTGCTGAATTCGGATGCGTGCGCATGCGTGCGCGCCCGCATTTGGATTCCCCGCTGCTCACAATGGAGTGTGCAGCCGGAGGTGCATGTTCCATTGTGTGAACTGAGGGTTTTCTGCAGCTGCCATTCATTGAATACCGGCATGTCAGTTTCTTGCAGCGCCACAGCCCTCAGCACAACGTAAATTCTGTACTAATCACGGCCGTTGCAACAACGGCCGTGATTAGTACGGTGCTTAAGTTGTGTGAACATAGTCTATTATTGTAAGCAAAATTCTCATCAGGCTGCAACGCCCATCACAACCACTGGGTGGCCTGAGATGGACACGCATACCATAAACAACTCCTGACAGAGTATCATGTTTAGTTTTCTTTTTAGAATTGACACATGACTCATCTCAGTATAAAAATGCGTCCAACCTTATCTTTCTTTTTAAATTTAGCCTCTTGTATGTTTACCTCCACTGCAAGTCCATTCATGCTTGCAAATGCCATATAATTTGTAGTAGATACTGCATAGTTGTCTGGTTCACTCGAATGGGAGAAGGCTGCAGTACCTTGCATAGTTACTACACAATGTATGGCATTTGCCACTACAAACAAAGATGCAGCCAAGGTACTGTAACTACTACTATTAATACTAAGAGGCTAGACTGCTGTGACCTCATCAAACAGCTGAATGGTGGAGATCCTAGGAGTAAGACTCCTGAAGATAAATATAAATAATAAATAAAGATATAATATTCATGGTCTACCGGGGGTCAACTACCCCTGAGCACTGATCCAGCCCTTCCATAGCCACCCCTCTCCATTGATAATCATTAAAAGGGGCAGGCTACGGGTCGGCGATCCACCGGCCGGGGGCGGAGTGGATCAGTGCTCTGGGGTGATATCCCTACCCCCAGTGCTCCTAACGGCTTACCGGCAGAGGATTTCACAGCTATCAACACAGAACGGTGCCGAGAAGGTAACATACATACAGTACCTTAACTCTCAGTGTCCCATGCCCACTAGGGAGCTATCAGCAGGTTAGATTTGTCTAAGCTGCTGATAGTTCCCCTTTAATGAATTCAAATAAGTGAAATAGTAGGGGTGGGCGTATCTCATATTTATCTATGTTATTGGAGAAATTTAGTTGTTTATTAGTGTCGAGCGAGCACTAAAATGTTTGAGTGCTTGAGTGCTCAACTCGAGTAAGGAATTCCAATAAAATCAACGGGAGACTCCAGCATTTAGCCAGATACCCCCTGGTCTTTCAAGGTACATTTTTTTCCTGCTAATTTTTGTATATTTCATTTACACATCCCCTTAATAGCTGAAATATACAAAATTTTGAACGAAAAAATGAAATTGTTACTGTGGCGGAAGATATAATTGACAGTGAACGATTGTTCGGCCGTCAGTTATTAAAGATGTATGGCCACCTTTGCCCAAATACCACGAGGTGCTTGGTCGAGAATTGAGCATGTTTGCTCAACACTAAGGTGTAGACATTAAAGGGAATCTGTACCTGCGTGTAGCTGCCCCCAAACTGCTGGTACCACATTGTAGAGGTCTTCACGCTGCATCTGGTACAAAGGGTCGTCCTTTCTCCTGGTGCTGGTAAGAAAAAGTACTTTTATTGCTGCGGCGGTAGTCAATCTGGCATGGCCTAGAGCATGGAAGCACAGATTGACTTCCCCACCCTGTGCCAATAAAAGCAGTTTTTCTTCAAAATACTGGCACCAGGAGAAAGGGCGACCCCTGAATTGGATATGATGTAAGGACCTCTACAACATGCAACCGGATTTGCTTTAAAATCATTGGTAGTCGCCCACACACCTTCCTATGTAAGCGGATAGGCCTCACGAACGATCCAGGGATCACACTACGTTCAACAGTGTCCATTGCATAGCAACAGACGCTATTAAACTGCCGTCCGCCAGGCTGCATTTAGGACGTTCCTGCAGCTGATACCTCTGTATCAACTGTAGGAACGTTCTTTTTTAACATTGATTTGTGGGCACCATTGAGTGTGCCTGCAAATCGATTAACCATTCACTTCAATATAATGTGTGGCCAGAGCCGCACATTACATTGTGTGAGCAGCTGTTATTTCCAGTTGCTGTTTACTCGACAGCATCCGGAAATAATAGGCAGGTACATTATTCTAACGCCCATTCTAAAGAACGGGCATTAACATAACGATATGCAAACACAGCAGGCAGCATTACATTGATTTCAATACAATGCCGCCCCTGCAGTAAAGAACGGACGCTGATTCCATTGCGATCAGAGTCCATTCTTATGTAGTGTGAACATAGCCTTTCTCTAATGAGCTCACTTGCTCACTTGCCCCTGATCTATTTGCCCCTGTAAAAAGGTCCTGACGGCGCCTAAAATTTTAGTGGAATAAATATTTATTTCCTTGCGTTTTCCTAAAAACAGTATCGGCTATAAGAAAACACCTGACTTTTCACAGCTACACCCGACTAACCAGGTTTTTCTGCTCTGTAAAGCAAATGAATCAGGATTTGTTTGTTGTCCTACGACAATAAATTCCAAATATTTATTAAAAAAAAAAAAAAAAATGTTTATTTCTGTCATTTATAGCTACCTGATTAGACCGGATCCACTGTCATATGTTCCAGCCAATGCATCGAGCCGGAAAAGCAGCTTTTGCAACACAAGCAGGCAAGACTCGAGGGATGACACGCAGCTTTGATATTTCATCAGCTTCAGCGATTTAAGAACTGATTTGTGACGGTAACATCATTCAGCCATGAAAAAAAAAAAAAAAATAAGTAAATCTATTGCCGGGAGGTGCGAGTCAATACCTGTCTGTTACTATATATCCTGGACTGTAAATTTAGTTATTGCTAATGTCGGTAAGCTGTTGTATCAGTGTTATTTCTTTACCGCTGTATTTTCTGACATAGGTTTAACAGGCCGGAAAGGTCGAGCACTTCAGGTAGGATATTCAGACTGCTCGGAGCGAATGGTGTCTCGTACTGGAACTGAATGTTCTCATAAGTGTCTTATAGCTTCTCAATGTGACATTGTTTTTGTTGAATGTTATTTCTGACAGGTCGTAGAGGATATTAAAGCACATACCTGCCTTGACTAAGGGTTTTTTTAGATTACTTTTACAATGCTGACAGTTTACATGTAACTATTTTAGAAGAAATCCTTGCTAAGTAACCTTAATTGACCCCATTTCACTACATGTTAATCTTGATTCAAAAGGCTGTGTTGCGATTGTGTTGCATCCACATTACATTTTTAACTGCAATTTTATTACAGAGGTTTTCCCAGCCTAACTAACATTAGCTAAAGGGATATTCCAGAGGGAATAATTATAATTATTATTACTATTATTATTATTATTATTATTATTATTATTAATGATATCATAATTGTTATTATTTTTGTTATTATTATTATTATTATTATTATTATTATTATTATTTATCTTTTTTTTTTTTTTTTTTTTTTTTAATAAACTGGTTTCAAAAAGATTCCTGCTGCCACCTTTGTCTGTGTCGGGAATTGTCTAGAGCAGGAAAGGTTTTCTACAGGAGGTTTCTACTCTACAGTTCCTGGCGTTGACAGAGGTGGCAGCAGAGAGGACCAAACCTTACTGGAAATAATACATCACTTCATGCAAGGCATAAAGCAGCTGATAAGTACTGGAAGACTTGATGATTATTATTATTATTATTATTATTATTATTATTATTATTATTATTATTATTATTATTCATTTTATTTTTTTCATAGAGGTAATTTACAAATATGTGTAACATTCTGATGCTGGTTAATTAAAAAAAAAAAAAAAAAACTCCAGAATACCCCTTTAATTGTGTAGGGCTTGTTAAGCTAAATATTTTTTCAAATACATTTATTTAGCAAGCTTACCTCTTTCTTTCTGATATGCTGCTATTTGCCTCCCATTATTGAAAGTTCCTTGTGTAGATTAATGACCACCTGAAAAAACATTAGTCTGGCCAATATATATATATATATATATATATATATATATATATATATATATATATTACATAGTTACATAGTCAATACGGTTGAAAAAAGACACATGTCCATCAAGTTCAAACAAGGAGGGGATGGATACAGGGAAGGGGGAGGGGTGATAGGTTCTATACGTATGCATCTATATTATTTTGGTCTAAGAACTTGTCTAGGCCGGTTTTGAAGCCCTCTACTGTTTTTGTTGTGACCAGATCCTGTGGTAGACTGTTCCACAGATTCACAGTTCTCATGGTAAAGAAGGCTTGTCGCCTCCGGAGATTGAACCTTATTTTCTCCAGGCGGAGGCAGCGCCCCCTTGTCTCTCCAGGCGGAGGCAGTGCCCTCTTGTCCTTTGAGGGGGTTTTACCTGGAACATCTTTTCCCCATATTTCTTGTAGGGGCCATTTAAATATTTAAATAAGTTAATCATATCTCCCCTTAAACGTCTCTTCTCCAGACTAAACAAATGTAATTCTTTTAATCTCTCCTCATAACTAAGATGCTCCATTCCCCTTATTAGTTTAGTTGCCCGTCTTTGTACCCTCTCCAGCTCTAGAACGTCCTTTTTATTAATCGGGTTCCAAAACTGGACGGCATACTCCAGATGGGGCTGCACCAAAGCTTTATAAAGCGGTAATATTATATCCCTGTCCCGAGAGTCCATGCCTGTTTTAATGCATGACAATATCCTGCTGGCTTTAGAAGCAGCTGACTGACATTGTGTGCTGTTCTGTAGTCTATTATCTACAAGTACACCCAGATCCTTCTCCATCAGCGACTCTCTCAGAGTAACTCCCCCCAGGACATATGATGCATGCGGGTTATTAGTACCCAGGTGCATAACTTTACATTTATCCACATTGAACCTCATTTGCCAAGTGGACGCCCAAACACTCAGTGTGTCTAAGTCATCCTGTAACATCTGCACATCCTCCATAGACTGTACTGTACTACAAAGCTTGGTGTCATCTGCAAAGATAGAAACATTGCTGTTAATTTCATTCTCAATATCATTAATAAACAAGTTAATAAACAAGTTAAACAGAAGAGGGCCCATATATATATATATATATATATATATATATTATACATTATATTTATATACATCTACCTGTTAGCTATATATGCTCCAGCCAAACTACTGCTTTTAGAGCAGAGTGGTGGTCAGTAACCTAGGCAACAAACTGTCAAACTGACAGAAAGAGAGGCATATCAGGAGAAGGACACAAGTTTACTAAATAATTGTATTTGCAAAAATATTTGAAGAGCACCAGTTTCAAAAGTTTTGATCAATCGGGGACTAGAGGGGTGACATGCATGCTTAGTGTGTTTACTCCTGGATCCATGTCATGTGACCTGGATGAGCTCCAAATAGAAGTCTATGGGGGCGTCTAGGTCTCAAACAGAGCTGGAGAGGAGCGCACGGCAGCATGGTTGTCTTTCTGCACACTAATCTGATTAATCGGGTCTGAATACTCAGACCCTAACTGATTGAAAGTTTTGATATGTCTCTCTTTAAGTTGATGAGTCCTACATGTTTAACTTTGTTAATTGGGAGGGGAACACCCCTTTAGGCCATGTTCACATGGCGTAAGACTTCAGCCTTTCTGTGACCCAGTCAGTTCACAGTGCGGCCGATGTCAGAGAAGATCATCCCATCCTATACTGCAGTACCGGCCGGATTATCTTCATTTTTGATGAATTGGGACGTGGACGCAGCCGTGTGTCCCCGCATTCACCGCTGCACACAATGGAGCAAGCGGCATCAGAAAACTAACGTGTCAGTTTTTCGTGCGACCAGATTGAATCCTGGCCGGAGCATATACTATGTGTATACGCTCAAGCCGGAATTCTATTTATTCAAATGCAACATATGTTTTGCCTAAATCACGGGTGGCAAATTGCGACAACGGCCGTGATTTATGTTAAACTTACGTTGTGTGAACATGGCCTTGAATTGCAGTAAAAAGTTTTTGTTGTAATTACGGATGCCATCACTGCAACACAACCGCAGCATGTGAACGCAGCCTCAACACAGGGCCAACATTTACAGATCTGACTACAACAATGACCTTTACTCACTATTGCAAATACATTATGAGGTTGGTAATAAATCAGAATTTTTCTGTTTGTCTCATTTTTTTATGCTGTTTATGTTGCAATTTATTAAAGATAACTATTTAGAACTCTGCATAGTTTGTGTTGTGTAAAAGTTACTCAAATGCACCACATCTCAACACCTTTATGCCCCCTGGTAATAATGATTACTGTAGTGTATAGAAAATAGGCAGCCCTAAAGCGGGTGTCCTGCCAAAAATAGTGTGTTCATTAAGGCTGGGTTCACACTACTTATATTTCAGTCAGTATTGTGGTCCTCATATTGCAACCAAAACCAGGAGTGGATTAAAAACACAGAAAGGATCTGGCAGACCTATGCTAAGGAATAGGGGCAAATCTGCGCCTTTCCCCTGGCATACGCCCCAGGCACAGCCTTTATAACCTTTATAACCTACAGCCTTTAGATATATGCTGGTCAGATGATCATTAGTTTGACAGCAATTCCTCCTAAAAAACACCCATTAACGGGCACATTCCAACTGGAAAGCAGGGAGTAAGCAGCTGCCAGACACCCCTGACATCAGTTTAACTTCCCCAAGAACAAAAGGATCGCGCATGTTGAAATCAATGATCAAATCAAATGATCTGCAGTCAGGGGAAGGTTTGGAACCCCCCACCCACACCGTACACATTGGATGGTCGAATGGCCGTGCTAAGATCAGTGGGTTCAGCCATCATTTTTTGCTGTTTATTTTGCATCATTATATTGTAACCACAAACCCCAATTACTGGCTGATTTTTCATCTTTATCTGCGGTATTCATGACACCAGAGCGCTCATCAACAGAAGGAGACTAAAATACATTGTTGCTTATTTGCACATAATGTTTGAATATTAATAAGTTCTATTTATAACAAGTGATACATTAACAAACCTCAGGACGTGTTACACTTCCCCACTTGTTATGAGTTTCCACTTCAAATGTTTTAAATGTTTTTTCTTTTTTTTTTTTATAATTTGTACTTATTTTTCCAGAATCGAGAATTAACCACGGGAGACAAAAAAGGTTAACAAAAAATTATTTTATTCATAATTGTATTGATCATTTAGGACATTGGTGAATAGTTCTCAGTTAAATGGAAAAAAAAAATAAAAATAAAAAAATAAAATAGTTTTTGCATTGTGTATTACAGTATGTACTGAATATAATAGTATATGGTGAATAGCTATTCGTTCAAAAGCTATCTAATGTTTAGTATACTACTTTTTTTTTTTCCTTTTTATCCCTTAACTGTTGTGATATCATCCCTTTTCTACCTTTCCATCAAAAGTAGCAATGAGCAAAGCAAATCCAACAAAGCAAATTTTTCCAAGCTATTTTTTAATTTGCACAAAAAAAGGGAAACAAAAAAATTGAATGCTCACCTGTCTTCACTCCCCCAGTGTAATCCTCTGTGTCTCTGGTGTCTACAGCCTGCTTGACTCTCAAGACAAAAGTAACAGCTTGCTCAGCTAATCACTGACTGCATTGCTGTCCCTTAGTCAGTGATTTGTCTGAGCTGGATTTTGGCTGCTGGGAACACCGGAGACTTGAGACCGAGCACATCAGGGGGCCGTAGACAAGTTAGTATTGAGGAGCGAACAGCTGAACTCCACCACAATAGCTTAACACCTGCAATTATTTACCTGGTTAAGTAGTATTAATTTCGGTAGTTTGCACATTTTACACCAAAAAGTTGCAAACCTGCCAAACCGAACTTTTGAAACGTTTGCTCATCTCCAGCCAAAAGATTTCCCTACTAGAAACCTAGGGGACATGTCTTAAGTCCGGTCTTTTCCTTTCTGAAACCAGTTTATTTGAAAGAAAAAGATTTTTGCTGGATAACCCCTTTAAGCCTTGGTCTTCAAGCATAGGACCCTGTAAATGTTAGCCTATGATACAGTATGCTATATTGAACTGATCATAGATTATACTGTAGGATACCATACCTGAGGACAGAGTTTCCCTTGAAGCACAGAATTGGATGCAACATGCTGCCAATTTACAGGCGGAACACACGCTAAAACATCTCTCTATTTTTATATGGCGCTATTGAAATGCATTAAACCTACGCTACCTATATGACACCTTTAGGATATGAATTCAGAACATCCACAAGCTTCTATAATGCCTCCACACAGATAATTGGACGGATGAGGTTGTGCGGTGAACGCGGTCCCCGAATAGATTGCAGTAGTGTGTAAATGTATATTGTTACAAACTAAAATATTGATCTTTAGAAACATGAGAAATGAGACCTTCATGCTCCCCGCTGATAAATGTCTGTAGAACATTCCAGGCTTTTAGCTTCAGTGATCAACTGCCCTCATTATCTCCCCCACAATCTAATGGGAATCTAAGGTTCTCATTGTCCAGCCTATAATGCATGCTTTTTAGCTCTCTGTATAGATTGTTATATCGTATACAGTATATCCCCTGTTTTCTTTGTGAGGCACAAACTACGGTATACTTTTTTTTTTCTTTTAACGGCTTGTAATGTGTTGACAAGACAATAGTGGTAGCACATTAGGTAGATGCATTAACTCACCAAGTCTGTTCACGCTTTATCTGTATTTGCATAGACTTGCATAACAGGTACAGAACCAGCAACTTTAACAGTCAGCATTATAGGGTGTTACCTAGACGTATTAACTCACCGAGTGTGACTGTTAACTCTGCTATATCTGCATTATAGAACACGTGTTAGCATACGCTAACTATTGTACACATATTAAGTTGAGAAAAAGAAGATATATAAACTCTTTTTTTAAGGGTCCTTCTCAGCCTATCAGAGGCCAGTTTCCTCATGCCCTCTCCACCAATCAGCAAGTCCCAAAAGTCTATATATAGAGATGGGGAAGCCATGTGCAGAGGTTTTCAGTGGATTTTAGTGCAGATTTTAGTCTAGTTGTGTAGTGGTCAGAGAAAAAGGAACAGGTTCCTGCTGAGTCGCTTCTCAGGTCCTGGCCAGCTGGCCAGGGCCTAATGCTGAGTACCATACCAGACTGAGCCAGAGAGTACCTTCAGATGCTGTCATGTTGGCAATCACTTTGATAAAGTAAGTGCTACTGACGAAACATGTCAGCATTGTAAGCAATGTAATTTTTACTTGCCGCTACAGCGTCTGACAGGGATAAAGCATTTGGGAGCTACATTTCTTAATGTGTTTGGGGAGGGGAAAGAGCATATCCAGAAATTGCTCACCTAGGCAGGCAAGTACGCAACCCCAAAGCTATGGCTAGCCAGGCATGAAGGGAATTGTAGTTTTGCAATAGCTGGAGGGCCATGAGTATGGCACCCCTGGTATGGAGGAAAGGCATATAGGATCTGGCCTTGGTGGTGGTTGTTGGTGGTCAGGCCTTGATTGGGATTTTCCTCTTCCCTGCTCGAGTGAACACTAAGGGGACATTCACATGTTCTGTGATTATATTCCATGCAGAGAAGATAAGAAGGGAGCAGACAAATATTTATATATTACACATGCTTTGGGTCGACAGGATATGCCTGTCCACTCACCATCTAGATTTACCCGTAGCGGGAAAAAAATTAGGATAAAATTTTTTGTGAAATTCCAAAAGAACCTGATTCATTCTGAAATGATTTGCTCATGACTAGTGACCAGAATCTGGAACAATATTGTACGGACAGTCTCTTCCTTCAAAGAGAATAAATAATTATATAAATGATTTTGAAAAACAGGCTGAGGAATTGGTTGTACGATTAAGGCGAAGAGGTTATCCAGATAAATTATCTGAACCACTGGATAAAGCGAGAGAAAAAGACAGATTTACACTGTTCGAGAAGAGAAGTCAGAGACAAAGGGAGTAAGATAGATAAGCACTTTGAGTTTTCCTTTAAATACAATACACTGGCACCATTGATTAGGTCTACATTACATTGGAATTGGTTTATGATTGAAAGGGAAACCAGTTTAACAGAAATAGCAGTTCGGAAACCATTAATAACATTTGGAAGAAGCAGGAGCTTGATGGATGAGCTGGTACATAGAAAGTTAAAGAGTCTAGAAACATATTAGCTGGAAATAATATTCCCCAAAAGTAATTCCAGGTGTGGATAGTGTTCATACTGCAAGCATTTATGGACAAGAAAAATGGTGCTAGTCAGGAGAAATATCCGAAGAGTAACGTATTTATTATAGTGTACCTGTCATAAGAGCTGCTGCCGCATCAATGGTGAGTTTATCTCTGATGGTGGAAGTTCAGGTCTCCATGGCTATGAAGACGCACAATGCATGCAACTCCCATTCTGATTCAATAGGAGCCATGCACATTATGGTCTCATGCGTGTTTGTAGCCTTGGAGAGCTAAGCTTCTGCTGGCAGAGTGGAATTCACCGCTGATCCGGCAATGGATCTTATTACAGGTACATTTTAATTACATATCAGGTTTTTGTTAAACCCACTCAATAGACTATAATTGGCAGTGCAAGCCTGTCTTCACTTTGCTTCTTTGTGAGGTAGATGGCTTTTTCTTGATAATGAACAGCCTTGTAAGTACAGAAGAAAGCTCTTTTCCCTTAAAAAAAAAAAAAAAAAAAAATGGTTATAGAGGTTTTTTTTTTTTTTGTACTATTGGCACTCCTTCTGCTTTTTGCCCTGTGGCATTAAACAGAATATACAGTAGTAAGCCAGTACTGGACAACCCAGTTTTGGATTACTCTGTTAGACGGCAGAGAAGCTTTACACCTGACCAAGGGAATCTACTAACAGTAAGTCAGGGATGCATAAAGCATGCCTAGCCTACTGTTCTGTAAGTGGAGCAGGGGACACCTGTTAGATTTTGACAAGTGCCTCAGTTTTACTTATGCAGTTTCTGTGGTGATTCCGTGCTGGTATCATAGGGCACTACAGAACATACTGTGTCTTAGCGATGTCTACACATAGCAGGTCACATACTGTACACAGCTCTAGACAACTGGCACTATGTGGCACAGAGATGATGTGCCAGTATAACGTCTTTATTGCTGTGAAAGGCAAGAGGGAGGCATTCACTGACATAGACACTTAAAAAATGATAAAAATGTGAAACAGCTGTCAATGTGTAGGCTACCCTGTAACCCTACTGGATACTAGCTATTAGATGGGCTTATTGTGTCTCTTTTGAATGTTTGATATTCAAAAATGTAATAAAAACTTTTAAAGTTTAAAAAACAAAACATATTTTTTAATTCACATTGCTTGGGTCATTCACTCTACTAATCAAGATCAGTGGGGACGGCAGAAGCTGACAAGGATCATCTAGTTAATCCCTTCAAGAGTGAGCCCATTGATGCCCAGATCTCTGGGTCAAATTAATACAATGTTTTTTCCCACCTTCTAAGAGCCATAGCAATTTTATTTTTCCACCTACAGGACTGGTTGGGGTGTCATTTTTTACTCCATGATCTCTAGTTTTTATTAATATTATATTGGTGTAACAGAATACCTTTTTATTATTTTTTTTATAATTGATTGTAATTAATTATAATATAATTTAAAAAATCTGCAATCCTGGTGTCTTTTTTCCCCTCTTCGTTTACGTGGTTCACTCACCGTGCAGGAACAATAATGTTATATTTCAATCGATCGGACAATTCTGCACGCTACAATATATAATATTTATTTATTTATTTTTAAAATATTTTTATTTTTAGAATGGGCAAGGAGGTATTTTAAACTTTAATGGGGGGGGGGGGGGGTTATAAGGTTTTTTAAAAATATTTTTAAAACCTTATTTTATAACTTTTTTTTTTACACTTACTTTCACTTTAAAACATGCAATCAATATATTGCATATACTGATCTATGCTATGTCATAGCATAAATCAGTGTTATCAGCGATCTATGCATAGAGCCTGCCTGAGAGCAGACTCTTTCCATAGATAGCCAAACCGACAGGACGATGGTAAGTGGATTACCCTCGCCCGTCGGCACAAGCGATCGGTGCTTGTCCTGTCAGTGAGTACCTTAAACGCCACAATCGCTATGGATCGTGGCATTTAAGGGGTTAATGACAAGCAGCTGTGGGATCGCAGCTGACTGTCATTATGCCGGCCTCCTGGGACACTGATGTGCGCGGGGCCGCTCTCACTGCAGCGGTCCCACACACATCTACAGCCCCTCAGTCAGGAACGTATATAAACATTCCTACTGCTTGGGGTATGTGCGGTAGGAACGTATGTATACGGATTGTTGACGTGAAAGTGTTGATTAAAGCCTTGTTCCCAGCTTGTTTAAAGCCTTGTTCCCATTAGAGGGGAATTTAATAGATGTAAGCACTTCTTTTGCTTTTTTGTGTGAAATGTGTCTATTATGTGCAAGAACTAGAGATTTTCTCACTTGCACATAAAACTCAAACCTAATAAATTTAACACCTGGTGAGGAAGCAGCGAATGTGCAATTTTATGCCACAGTCAATTGTCACCGAGGAGTGGCCAGTCTCTGAACTACCTTAGGCCCCGCTTCTTAGGGTCCATTTACACAGAAAGATTATCTGACAGATTATCTGCGAAAGATTTGAAGCCTAAGCCAGAAACAGACTATAAACAGAGATCAAGTCTAAAGGAAAGCCTGAGATTTCTCCTCTTTTCAAATCCATTCCTGACTTTGGCTTCAAATCTTTGGCAGATAATCTGTCAGATAATCTTTCTGTGTAAATGGACCCTAATGCTAAGTTTACACGGAGCGATAATTGGCCCGATCGCACGATTAACTATTTCGAAGTAACAATTTTTTTTTTTTATAACGATCAGCGTTTAGACGGTACGATATATCTTACGGAAAAATCGTTTTGCGATCGTACGCCCGCAGCCCGGCCCGCCCGCAGCCCGCCCCCCGCTCAACCGCAGCCCCCGCCCTGATCGCCACCCCCGCCGCCGCTCCGATCGCCCCCCCCCCCACCGCCGCTCCGATCGCCTCCCCCCCTGCCACCGCTCCAATCGCCCCCCCCCCGCCGCCGCTCCGATCACCCCCACCACCACCGATCCGATCGCCCCCACCGACGCGGCCAAGAACATACGTTACCTGCTCCATGCAGCAGGTCTTCCGACATCCCCGACTCCCCTCTTCAGCGCACTGATTGGCTGAAGAGATGAGTCGGGAATTTCAAATGGCTCCTCTTCAGCCAATCAGTGCTCCTCTTCAGCACTGATTGGCTGAAGGGGAGCCGTTTGAAATTCCTGGCTCCCCTCTTCAGCCAATCAATGCACAGCAGCACTGATTGGCTGAAGGGGAGCCGTTTGAAATCCCCGGCTCATCTCTTCAGCCAATCAGTGCGCTGAAGAGGGGAGCCGGGGATGTCCGAAGACCTGCTGCGCGGAGCAGGTAACGTATGTTCTTGGGCGCGGCGGTGGTGGCGATCGGAGGGGCGGCGGTGGTGATCGGAGCGGCGGCGGGTGGGGGTGGCGATGGGAGCGGCGGCGGGTGGGGGTGGCGATGGGAGCGGCGGTGGATGGGGGTGGCGATGGGAGCGGCGGCGGATGGGGGTGGCGATCGGAGCGGTGGCGTGGGAGGCGATCGGGGCAGCGGGGAAGGCGATCAGAGCGACGGGGGTGGCGATCGAGCTGGCGCAGGGGGCTGCGGATGAGCGGGGGGCCGGGCGGCGAGCAGAGGGGCGGGGCTGCGGGCGGGGCTGCGGGCGGCCGGACTATCGGGCGATGACTGTTTGCACGGAACGATCAAATTTTTTGCGACCGGCGAACGACGATTTATGAACCTGTTAAAAGACGAAAATGTGCGATTTTTTGATCGTTCGCCGCGTTTACACGTACGATTATCGGTCAAATTCGATCGTTATCGCGAAAATTCGCCCGATAATCGCTCCGTGTAAACCCAGCATAAGGCTGGTTTCACACTACGTATATTTTAGTCAGTATTGTGGTCCTCATATTGCAACCAAAACCAGGAGTGGATTAAAAACACAGAAAGGCTCTGTTCACACAATGTTGAAATTAAGTGGATGGCCGTCATATAATGGCAAATATTTGCTGTTATTTTAGAACAACCGCTGTTATATTGAAATAATGGCCGTTATTTACTGTTATATGGCGGCTATCCACTCAATTTCAATATTGTGTGAACAGATCCTTTCTGTATTTTTAATCCACTCCTGGTTTTAGTTGCAATATGAGGACCACAATACTGACTGAAATATACATAGTGTGAACCCAGCCTAATGATTTTTTAATCCAAAGCCAGGAGCAGACCATAAACAGGGAACGGGTCATAAAGGAAAGACTGAGATTTCTCCTCTTTTCAAATCCATTCCTGGCTTTGGCTTCCAAAATCTGTCAGATAAATCTGTCAGTGTAAACGCACCATTAGACACTTCAATGCAGTATAAAAAAAAATGTTTTTTTGTTTTGTTTTTTTAAGCAAACTACAACTACAGATAATTAAATAAAAGATAATGGATGAGTAGGGAGTAAAAACAAATACTCCCCACCTATTAATTATTAGTGATGAGCGAATACTGTTCGATCGAATAGATATTTGATCGAATAGTAAGATATTCGATCTATCGAATATTATCGAATAGTTCGCCAAATATTCGATAAATATTCGATAAGCGTTCAAATCCCCCAGCTTCTGTTTTTTACCTCCAAGTGGTTGAATAGATGTTTTTCAATAATCGAATACTTGTTCCCATAGACTTTAATGGGATCGAATATTCGATCGAATATTATCCCGGAGAAGCGATCTCCGTTTCTGAAGCCGGCCGGGGACCGCTCCAAGATGGCGCCGTCCCCGACTCGGCACTCGTTTGTTTCCAGCTGCAGCAGCCGAAAGCAAACGAGTGCCGATCTCATGGATCTCAATGAGAGATCAAAGTGTATATACTAGAAGTCCCCCAGGGGGGCTTCTAGTATATGTGTAAAAAAAATAAGAAAAGTGTTGTTGTGAATAAAAAGCCCCCTCCCCTAATAAAAGTCTGAATCACCCCCCTTTTCCCAGCTTATAAATAAAAGTAAATAAATAAACAAACATGTTTGCTATCGCCGCGTGCGTAATCACCCGAACTATTAATTAATCACATTCCTGATCTCACACGGTAAACGTCGTAAGCGCAAAAAAATCCCAAAGTGCAAAATTGCGCATTTTTGGTTGCATCAAATCCAGAAAAATTGTAATAAAAAGCGATCAAAAAGTCGTATATGCGCAATCAAGGTACCGATAGAAAGAACACATCATGGCGCAAAGAATGACACCTGACACAGCCCCATTGACCAAAGGATAAAAGCGCTATAAGCCTGGGAATGGAGCGGTTTTAAGTGACATATATTTGTTGACAATGGTTTGAATTTTTTACAGGCCATCAGATACAATATAAGTTATACATGTTACATATCGTTTTAATCGTAACGACTTGAGGAACGTGTATAACAAGTCAGTTTTACCCCAGGGCGAATGGCGTAAAAACACATTTCCCCCAAATAAACAAAATGCGGTTTTTTTTTTCAATTTCACCACACTTTGAATTTTTTTCTGGTTTCGCAGTGTACTTTATGCAAAAATTCAGCCTGTAATTGCAAAGTACAATTAGTGACGCAAAAAATAAGGGCTCATGTGGGTTTCTAGGTGGAAAAATGCAACTGCTATGGCCTTTTATGCACAAGGAGGAAAAAACGAAAACGCAAAAATCGAAATTGTCTCTGTCCTTAAGGGGTTAAAGGGGTAGTGCGGCACTCAGAAATTATTCACAGAATAACACACATTACAAAGTTATACAACTTTGTAATGTATGTTATGTCTGTGAATCGCCCCTTCCCCGTGTCCCCCCACCCCCACCCGTGTACCCGGAAGTGTTGGTGCATTATACATTACCTCATCCGTGTCGAGGGCCGTCCGCCATCTTGTGCAAAACGTCATCTTCGGACGGACGTCCCCTCTCCGCCGTGTCACAACTGTGCTCAGCCGCGATTGGCTGAGCACAGTTATGCTCAGCCAATCGCGGCTGAGCATCGGATGACGCTGCAGAGGGCGGCCGGGATTCGGGACAGGCGGAGCTGTTCGCCGGCCGCCCGAAGAAGACGTCACTCGCTGAAGATCGGAGATGGGTGTCGGCACGTGACAGGTGAGTATAGCGCACCACACTTCTGGGTACACAGGTGGGGGTGGTGGGACACAGGGAAGGGGGCCATTCACAGACATAACATACATTACAAAGTTGTATAACTTTGTAATGTGTGTTAGTCTGTGAATAATTCTTTACCGCCGCACTACCCCTTTAAGGTCTATGTAACACTGTCAGCACCGTGATTTCTAGGGGATAGATTTACTTTAAGCACAGTATGGGGAACCTACGGACCTCCAGCTGTTTCAAAACTACAATTCCCATCATGCCTGGAGAGCTAAAGCTAAATCTTTGGCTGTCTAGGCATGATGGGGATTGTAGTTTTGCAGCAGCTGGAGGGATGAAGGTTCTCCATCCCCGTCAATGATAGATACACTGTAACAAAGCCAAATATGTAACTGCCGTTTTGTACAAATATCTGCAAACTCTTCCCAGCCATTCCTTTTCGTCTCCCACTTACATCACTATCTGTCAATCTTGTGTACGGTATTACCACGCTTATGTCACCGTGCCTTCTGGATCTGTTTAGGATTATATAATACACTAGGTTTTACTATGCAATAAATGCAAAAGAAGCTTTAATGGAAAGAACATTTCAAGTCTCTTCCGATGGGAGAAAACAGCTACTCAGTGTGGGAAGAGCGCAATATTTCAATCATATAACACTTTATTGTGCACATCTATACAAGAAAGTTCAAGGAAAACATGCGACGTTCATATTGTTCAGCCTAGCTGAGACACTAGATGGCAGCATTCATTCAAAGTCTGCAGTAGA
The DNA here is from genome assembly GCF_027789765.1 of Dendropsophus ebraccatus. NCBI lineage: Eukaryota > Metazoa > Chordata > Amphibia > Anura > Hylidae > Dendropsophus > Dendropsophus ebraccatus. The sequence goes on along the minus strand of NC_091457.1, from coordinate 151,169,513 downwards.
ACAGCACGAGTAAATCCATGCCGCCGCTGTCGCTCCGCACTGAAATATGTAATCAATGTGCTCAAGGCTTCTACATTTTTAATCAGTAGATATATTTATTTGCATTTGTACTTAATGTATATACAGCTTTATCTTACCAGAAGCTCGAATTTCATAACAAGCGTCAAAGGGATTTGTTGCCGAGTTATCCGCAGTCAAAGAGAATGTAATGGCGATGCTAAATTTGATGGATTGATGGGATTCGTCTTTAACAATGGATGTTGTGGTTGTACTTGTGTTTGCTAAGAGCAATGGAAAAGCAGAAGAAAGAAGAAAAAAGAAAAAAAGAGTTTTCTGTCATAATGTGGGTTATAGAGGAGCGCAGTGGATGGACCCAAGTGGTCTATCACCTATTCATATTAATAGAAGGAACCTTGAGTATCTGTCTTGCAGCAATGTTTTTATATAACATTTGATATACTTCTTTTTTTTTTTTGTAGAATGCATAGAATTTTTTTTTTTTTTTTAAGTATATACAGTGGTACCTTGGTTTAAGAATAACTTGGATTGACAGCGTTTTGCAAGAAGAGCTCACAGTTTTTCAAAATTGTGACTTGGTGTAAGAGCATTGCTTTGGTTTAAGAGCTCCCTGTACTGGGTGGGAGGGAAAGTGGGGGAGGGACATGGTCTGCATAGCGGGGTCTACAGCTCTGTACTCTGACCCAGGACGTCTCCCTCGCCTTCCAAATCATAGCAGATCCACTTCAGGCTGGGGCTTACATCAGGGGACAGGACTGTGGAGGTAATCTCTTCATAGCTGTTACCCCTCTTTCCCTGGACAGAGAGTGCTACTATACGGTGCTCACCCTATACCCTGCTCATTTCTCCCTGCAGTCTCTGTCAGCCATTGTGTTTCTGTAGAAAATGGCGTTAGCACCTGTAGTTTATGGCTCGCCGCAGTAGGATGACATCAGAGAGGTTTCTTTATAAAATGGAGATTTATTGCTCCTTCTTTAAAAGTAGTGAAATTACAGCATTGAATAGAAAAGAATATCAGAGAAACGTCTTACAGCCCTTAGTGTCCATAGTTCATATGAGAGTCCTTTGAAGTGACTTACATTATATTATACCAAGATATTGTTCATTGTAAAACACATCATATTTAACAGTTTCCCATCCTCTCCATTCCTGCTATAATGTACCTGCACTCAAACTCAGCTATACACACTGCTGCTATAATGTGCCTGCACTTACACTCAGCCATTCACACTGCTGTATAGAAAAGCTTCTGTCACTGTCCTCCTGCACAGCTCTGTGATTCTCACTTCCTGATTGGTCCATGCTGAGCACACACCCCTCCCCCATTGCTGTCATGCGACCTCACAGACCTCTGACAGCAGCCCTGCTTCTCTATTTTAGCCTGTTGTACTTCGCTACTGCATTATGGGGATCTGCGGCTCCATCCTGTATCTACCAACTGCTGCTGTGTTATCAGGTTTATGCAGTTACTTATATACATTATACTCCACATGCTGATTGCTATACTGTACAGTAACTTATAATATCACATATTCAGCTGTTTCTAAGTGTTTGTTTTACATGTTATTCAGAATAAGAAAAGCGCACAAATATGGAATTATTTAAACAAAAATATAAGGGTGGATTACTTTAAAAGTTTTTACACAGTTCAAAAAAGATTTTATAGTTATAATTCTCCCTGCTGTGCCTCTATACAGTGAAAATGTCCACTGTTGTGTCCCCTTCAGTTATAATGTCTCCTGTATGCATCCATATAGTTATGAAGTCGCCTGCTGTGCCCTATACAGTTATAATGTCAGCTGCTGTGCCCCCATATAGTTGTAGTGTTCCCTGCTGTGCATCTTATAGGGGGAGATTTATCAAACATGGTGTAAAGTGAAACTGGCTCAGATTCCACCTTTCATTTCACAAAGAGTCTGCAAGGAATGAAAAATGGAATCTGATTGGTTGCTAGGGGCAACTGAGCCAGCTTCACTTTACACCATGTTTCATAAATCTCCCCCATAGTTTCCTCTGCTTTGCCTCCATATAGTTATAATGTCTGCTGCTGTGCACTATATAATTGTAGTGACCCCAACTGTGCCCCCATAAAGTTATAAAGTCCCCTGCTGTGTCCCATATAGTTATAATTTCACCTGCTGTGCCCCTATATCCTTATAGCGTTCCCTGCTGTGCCCATTTATAGTTATATTGTCTACTGTTCTGCCCCAATATAGTTATAGTGTCCCCTGCTGTGCCCCTATGAAATTATAATGTTTCCTGCTGTGCCCCCAAATAGTTAGTGTCCCCTGCTGTGCCTCTATATAGTTACAGTATCCTCTTTTGTGCCCCATATAGTTATAATGTTAGCTGTTGTACCGCTATATAGTTATAATGTCTCCTGCTGTGGCCCCATATCTTTATAGCGTCCCTTGCTGTGCCCCTATAAAGTTATAAAGTCCCCTACTGTTCCCCTATATAGTTCATATAGTTATAGCGTCCCTTACTGTGCTCCCTACATAGTTAGGAAACAGATGCAGGGAATGGTGGCAGTCGCTTGGAGTTGCTTCCGAATCACTGGGCTAAAAATCCGGAAATTGCATCTGCTCACACCTTCGGTTCTATTATGAGAATGCACCCAATCAGAACATGTTACAGCAGCAGGTGATAGAGGAGAGGGGGCAAATATAGGGACATCAACTAATGGGATCATTATGATCCCATAAACTGATGTCCAAAAACAACCTGGGCATTGATGCATCAATGACCCCAGGTCGTGAAAAGGTTAAAGAGGACCTATATGTTCTGACTTGTATCCCTCCTTACAAAACACAGCAATAACTGAGCTCAAGGAGATTTTCTTCACTGATCTCTCTGAGTTCAGTGATTACTGTGTTTTGTTGGTTGATTTGCCATTGCCCCAACCAGCCAGAATCCTACTCGACACTGACGAGGGGCAAATACCCCAAAACAGCTGTCTGTGGATGGATGCCCGCATTAGCAAACCCTTGTAATGTTGTAATACTCGCAACTGAGTTAGACTTTTACACAAAAGAGACCACCCTGGTGTTTCCCTATGTTCCCTTTTGAGACTCGCAACCGAGGCTCCACGGACTCCTTTTTGCCATATTTAAAATTTTGGTGGCATCAGTGGAGACTCTTGATTGAGTACTTCATTGTATCCTTCCTTACATAACAACTCTAGAAAATCTTTCCTGCTAACTCTACATTATATCATTGCTCCCTTAAGGGGGCATTCTAACATAAAACTAACTTGTCCCCTATACACATGATGGAACTCACATTGGAATTCACACACATTTACAGACAAACATAGACTAACATTTTGAGTGACCTCCGTGAGGATTGGCGGCGGCCCGGATGAATCGCGCATGCAAGGGAGGCAGCCTGTCTCTGACGGGACATCTTTCCTGCGCTGGCGCAGTACATAGAGCCCATTATGCATGTATGAATATGCATAGTGGGTGGGGCGGGAGGGGCGGGTCAGAGGGTGACCCCCCAAATGCTCGTAGGCAGCAGATTTGCATAAGGGCAATTAGAAAATTAATAAAGAATGCCTGGGGGAAGAGGAAGGTTATGGACAGCAATCTACTCATAAGGTACTCAGCTTCTGCAGGATATCAGCAGGTTCTCTGGGCAGAACCTGCTGCTAGTTACACTTTAAGGCTATGTTCACACTACGTATATTTCTGGCGGTAGTTCATACACAGCCGTACATGTGCGGCTGAAACTACGGCCGTGGGAAAAATAGACATGCGGACGGATGCGTACGAACCGCGAACATACGCCTGTAGTACAGTTATGCTTCCCTAGCTTGTTTCGAAGCGATCTGAAGCAGGTCATATACTTGGAAATCTTTGCCCAGACCAATAAAACACACAGAACCTTTTGGATCGAAAAATGAAGTTCAATTTGGCTGAAATAAGTACTTCATACGGGACCGCACTGAAATCCACGTCCGTGAGTTGGAACATTTCCGTCCTCAAACAATGGTCTTGTTGACTTTTCACGGCGCCGTATACGATCCGCCCATAAATTCATACGTAGTGTGCATTGTGCGGCCGTATATCGTATACTTTCAAGCGAACGCATCAACCTCAAAACTACGTGCGTATATTCGCGGTTCGCACTACAGCCGGAATCATACGTAGTGTGAACATAGCCTAAATGAGTTTGGGCACAGTTGGAACATCACTGCTATATGTTGGCATAGAAAACATTATTATTATAAGGTCACAGTGAGGCCATTACATTGCAGCATTATTAATGTATGAGGGCACAGTTGGGGCAGTATTATTGAGGAAATTTTTATCATATTGCATGCTAATAGGGGCATAATACTCTGCTGAGATAAGTCACATTTAGGAGAAGCCTTTATGGCTATATGGAGAAGAAAAGAGAAAGAGAACAACTCATTGTTCTCAGAAAAGACGTTACCTGTGAATACCTGGATGTAACTATTATCACTTACACAAGCTGCAGAACTCTTATATAATACTAGTATGCACTGCTATAGGGTCACTGTTTGGGTAAAGTATTTTTTTTTTTTTTTTTGTCTCTGCAGTAGATACAGTACATGTGGACATGTGTGAGGGATTATTCGGCTCTTGTATAAAGCTGTTAGTGAGTGCAGGACTACGCTATGTTAGCTTTCTGACTGATGTTCTTATGATAGGTTTTTCGTTTGCCCACCTTTCCTGGAACAGTGCCCAGCTATATAACCACTCTGCTCGGCAGCTTCTGAAGCTTAAAGGAAACATTGATCACAGTCATGATAGAAGAATCCATATGTGGATGGACTATAGACAGTTTTAGAAAGATTCTGAATAACCAGGAATGACATACCTGCATGTCATAGTGGCTTTAAAGGGAACCAATCAGCACCAATACAGTTCCCAGCTGCACAGTATAGATCTACTGTGCAACTCGCATGTCTGCAGTGGGAGCTTTGCATGGGGGAAAAAGGAGTTTTATTTTTGTGTGCAAGGCTGGGTGAGGAACGGCAACTAGTCATTTAGACTAGTCATGGCACTTTGTCAGCGTGCTCTATGGGGATGATTGACAGGCAGAGAGGCCTCTAACGGGTCTCTCTGTTTGCACTTTTTTTTAAAAAAAATTAGCCACAGCTGCATGCAAACTGCCTAGTGTGAACAAAGGCATTGGAGTGTTGACCATTTCTTTTTGCTTTCTGTATTTCATATGGGGTGTGTGTGTGGCTACCTCTTCTTGCCCTGCACTCAACCCATCTCCTGTGGTTGTTTGAACCAGAGATTAGTTGGATCCATGCCCAGTTTGTAGACTTAAAGCAACTCTGTACCGGCAATCGCACACGCTGGGCTTCCGATGGCAATATCTTGGCAGCGGAAGCGGATCCAGGAGCGGGACTTGGTGCATGGGGTAAGTATAAGGGTCTCCGGGTCTGCCGGGCTCTGCCCTGGTGCGGGGGGTGACAGGTTCTCTTTAAATGATCAGACTTGAGCATGCTCGAATTGCGCTTGTCTAGTGCCGCTCTTACCTATATGTATAAGGCTGGGTTCACACACAGTATATTTCAGGCAGTATTTGGTCCTCATGTCAGGTCCTCATGGCAACCAAAACCAGGAGTGGATTGAAAACACAGAAATGCTCTGTTCACATAATGTTGTAATGGCCGTCATTTAATGGCAAATATTTGCTGTTATTTTAAATAACGGCCGTTATATTGAAATAATGGCAGTTATTTGCTGTTATATGGCGGCCATCCACTCAATTTCAACATTGTGTGAACAGAGCCTTTCTGTGTTTTCAATCCACTCCTGGTTTTGGTTGCCATGAGGACCAAATACTGCCTGAAATATACTGTGTGTGAACTCAGCCTTAGTATGTAATTAAAATCCTTGCATCTTTTTTAACCATCTCACTGCTACCAACTTGTTCATGAAGGTCTGGACTCCTTTTATTTAATTTCACCTCCCTGACATGAAACATATTAAGACGGCCGTATGCGTGATCCATCTTTATTATCCGTCCAGTCCATCTCATGCATTAACATGGTGCAGTGCATTAAGAAGCTCCATCAATTACACTCAGGATTAAATCTAAAAGAACGGACTCGTCCCATTTACGGCTTCACAATCTCCATCCTTGTGCACGGACGACCAGCGTTACTTTAGTTACTGTTTAATCCTATATACCTTAGAGATGTCCTTTATTACGAATGATATAATTGTAATGCAAATGTTAGCTTTGTTTCATTGCTGTGAATGATGATTCATGTTTGCGCTGAAGAAGGATGAAAGGAGCCCAATAGGAGTGAAGTTTACTTTGCACACAGTTTTATGTCTAAAGACAATAAAGTGCCACTTATAGGTAAGGAGATATAAGGAGGAGATGCTATCACATTATAGTAATTATGGTTTTGTATGAAGTTACGAGGTACGACAATAAAATCCCCTGTTGTGCTTCCTTATCAGCCCGAACAAAAGGCTTCTTTCTTGTTTTTCTGTTTTCCTCCTAAATGAATGGATTATGTTTTCTACAGAACATGAAAAACAAATGCGAAGAAAATATTATATTATTCTATTTTTCATGTCTAATAAAATATAGATCAGTGGGTGAGATCAAGGACGTAAAACTTCCTAAAGCAATGAGATAATGAGCGCAGTAAATAACGGTGTGTGAACAGCGGGCCCTGATATAGATGTGCCAGGTACAATGACTACCGAGGGGGTACAGCTTGTTTTTGGTTCATTATCACATTGTATTGCTCAAGGAGATTAGAAAAATTCAAAGGCTCTGTCCTACGAACAATGTCATTTTAATGTGTATATACAGAAATACGCTATAAAAGTTTTAGTGCGAAGACTGCATTGATTAAATGCTGGTGAATCTATAGATGGGATTGCAGGCAAATATAGATTCACTGTATTAATAATGTGTGCGCACTAAATGACTGTTGATTAGTTCATTGCTGAGATACAGAACAGAGCTACATGTCCTGTACTGCTCTGTACCTGTACTACATGTCCTGTACTGCTCTGTACCTGTACTACATGTCCTGTACTGCTTGCTCTGTACCTGTACTACATGTCCTGTACTGCTCTGTACCTGTACTACATGTCCTGTACTGCTTGCTCTGTACCTCTACTAAATGTGCTGTACTGCTCTCTACCTGTACTGCTCTCTACCTGTACTACATGTCCTGTACTGCTCTGTACCTGTACTACATGTCCTGTACTGCTCTCTACCTGTACTAAATGTGCTGTACTGCTCTCTACCTGTACTACATGTCCTGTACTGCTTGCTCTGTACCTGTACTAAATGTGCTGTACTGCTCTCTACCTGTACTAAATGTCCTGTACTGCTCTGTACCTGTACTACATGTCATGTACTGCTCTGTACCTGTACTACATGTCCTGTACTGCTCTCTACCTGTACTACATGTCCTGTACTGCTTGCTCTGTACCTGTACTAAATGTGCTGTACTGCTCTCTACCTGTACTACATGTCCTGTACTGCTCTGTACCTGTACTAAATGTGCTGTACTGCTCTCTACCTGTACTACATGTCCTGTACTGCATGTTCTGTACTGCTCTCTACCTGTACTGCTCTCTACCTGTACTACATGTCCTGTACTGCTCTGTGCTTGTACTACATGTCCTGTACTGCTCTCTACCTGTTCTACATGTCCTGTACTGCTCTGTGCCTGTACTACATGTCTTGTACTGTGTGTCTTGTACTGCTTTCTACTTTTACTACATGTCCTGTACTGCTCTGTATCTATACTACATGTCCTGTACTTCTCTGTACCTGTACTACATGTCCTGTACTGCTCTGTACCTGTACTACATGTCCTGTACTGATCTGTAGCTGTACTACATGTCCTGTACTGCTCTGTACCTGCACTGCATGTCCTGTACTGCTCTGTACCTGCACTGCATGTCCTGTACTGCTTTCTACCTGTACTACATGTCCTGTACTGCCTGGGCCTGCACTGTAGTTTTCCTTGCATATTGTTTTTTGAACTTTTTACTTGTGTATGCACTCATACAATGTGCTTTGTTTATTTGTTGTCGACTTATGATATGAAATGTAAAGTGATTATCAGGAGGCACGTCAGAGGTCCCATTTTAGCGGTCTTGTGATTTATATTGCTAATTTTGCCCTCAGCATAACTCCTTCCTAGCTCTACCCTACAAATATTTAGTACTTCTACTGTATTTCCTTACATATACTGTTCTGCTCTCTTTTTGAACTATGGGGGAGATTTATCAAACATGGTGTAAAGTGAAACTGGCTCAGTTGCCCCTAGCAACCAATCAGATTCCACCTTTCATTCCTCACAGACTCTTTGGAAAATGAAAGGTGGAATCTGATTGGTTGCTAGGGGCAACGGAGACAGTTTCACTTTACACCACGTTTGATAAATCTCCCCCTATATGTACTGTAGCATCTACCTGAATTACATGTACTCGTCTTATATCTACCTGCGCTACTTGTCCTGGACTGGAATCTACCTCAACTACATGTACTGTCCTGATATCTACTTGTGCCAATCCAAAAATACTCCCTTTGCCCTCCTACTGTAGTTATAACACCAGGATTGATAGTATTGGGAGGAAGGTTTAATGCTGTGAGTCTATGCCCTTTCAATTGTCTCTGTAGTCGTCTCATATAAGCTCCTTTTATAAAAACGAATGTGCCCCCCCACACACACACACACACACTACCAGAAACAAAAATGATCAAACAAAGTTTAAAAATAAATAAATAAATAAAAAAAATTTAATAAATCACTTTTATTGAATTAAAAAAATTTAGTAGTAAAAATTGTACACGTCAGAAATTCTCAAACTTGGAATGAAACAAACAAGGAAGTTATAGTCATCTAAAGTAAACAGCATTCATTCAGAAAAATAGGTAGGGAATCTCATTACACATACATGCTGTTATTCTAGAACAGTTCACAGTTAAATATTAACAAATATATTTCAAGTTGATTTCTAAAGATCTAAAACTTATTTTGCAAAAAACAAGGCCCTAAGCATCTATAAATTATGGCAATTCTGAAAAGTTCAGCATGTCAGGCTGCAGGGTCAACCATACAACCACCATAAAACTCTCAGGGAGTTCTGTGCACCAAAAAAGGGCTAGTGCACAGAACTCCACCCAGTGCGGGAAATGTCTCTCTGTGCTGAACTTTGCAGAACTGTCTGGGTAAGTATACATCTTTTTTTCTAGCAGCTCCTGGCAAAATAGTAAAAAACATAGGGTCTATTTGAAAAGTTTTGATCAGTCTGGGTCTCAGCAGAGTCCCCCACTGGTCAGGAGAAAAAGTTGGGAGCAGTGCGGAGCGGAGCTCTTCATTTTTTTTTTTTTTTTTTAATAGTATTTCTTGTTTATTTCTTAAAATCATAGACAACCCCTTTAAGTCCTAAATTGTGCTAGTCCTTAGTCGTTAGGGTCTTATTACACATGTTGATGAAGGTCCAATCAATACTGTAAACGCGTGCGGATCTGCTAGTGGTGTGTGGTCTTCTTCACTGATGTCTTTGGACGTAACTTATTTACACTCTTAAAAGTCAGACATAGTGGATGGTGGAAGCCCCCTAGATTCGCCAAGGTAGTGGAGACCTCAAGGTTGATCTTCAATATGTATGGTAAGGTTGCCCTCACAATGCCTAGGGCTCAAAGAGTGTGCAGATGACCTTCTATGTTTTGCTATGCTTTTTGTGTACTAGAGTGTGCTTATTTTTCTATTATCTATTATTTAATTTTGGGAACTCAAGTCAGTCACTTTTTCATAGAATTATCATTAAACAGTCATCCTATAAGAAATTTTACATCGTCATTTGATGGACCAGTGTATTGTAAGCTCATTCTTATATCCGACAGTCACATATTTTTGTGTTTTTTCTTTTTTTTTTTAAATATATAACTATCTTTATATTTATTTTACATACTGTTGTACTAGTTCAAACTAGATTTGGAACATTGTTCTTTCTGATCCTGTAAAATGAACCAATAGTTAATAAGGTCGGCTGGATTCATATAATGGGAAGTAATAATTCTGTTATAGACACATGGGTCAAATTCAACACGATTATTGGAGAACAATTCATTATCTGGAGGGCGTTGAACCTTAACACCTTCCCTATCGAGGCAGATTCCTACAAACACGTCTTCTAGATAAACATATTTTACGTAAAACGATGACCTTAAAATTTTTGGTGCCACATCCCCGGAAAATACATACCCTGTTCCTGAGCAAAAGGTAGGATAATATTTACCTGGATAGATAGAATGGGGCATGTACCATTTACTGTCCATGTTTCTGTGGGGTCGGCCATATTTCATTACAAACCCTGTAAAATAGTTTTGTTTTTGAGGTTGGTCTGGACCCAATAAATCTAATAAACGATCGGTGTTGACGAACATATCACTATCGGTCTTCATGACATATTTGGCTGTAGGGCAATGGTTTGACACCCATTCTATTCCCATCATTGTTTTAATGGTCAAGTTTCTATATGTATCCTGAAAGTCCTTTTGAATAATATCATGATACGTGTTACTTTCCTTCAAGATGACATTAGAGTTCTCATTGCTGTTCTTACCCAACAGAAATAAACACATGATAGATGCTCTTTTGCTAAAAGTCGGATTCCCATACGTCCTTCTTATCGCCATGCGGTTGTCAACTTCAATGGCAACTGTTTCTACTAAAAAGATCAAAAACGGGCTTTCAACCTTGCATTTATTTGGCTCATTGATAATGTATGGATAAGAGCTAATATTTATATATTCCAAAAAGGAGGAGGATGGTGGAAATAATGGAAATGGCATTTCATGGGTCACATGATTCCTTGTAGGAGAAGTTTTATTTCCCCAAATATTTTCATAACTTAAATGTCCATTCTGGTGGAATCGATAGGCAACAAATAGGCCGCAAAGACTAATTATGTAAAGCAAAACCAAAAAGAAAACCTTAAAAAAAGTTCTTCGTAAGATCATTATAAATTATGGATTTTGGTCATGCAGAAAGGGAAGGTGATAATGCAGATATTATTCTGTATGCAGATGGGATTTTTTTTTTCCTCTCTCCCTTTTCACCTAGAAAAAGTATAATACAAATATGTCAGAGCAAATAGCGGTAATTTTAATCATCGAAGCAAATCATCCGAATATTCAGAGACAACTTTAAAAAGAAATTATAAAAGGTATGAATAAATAAAAATATCCATGTATTGGGCGATATCAGACTTTCATGAGTATACATTAGAATGCATAGCTGCAATATGCTTAGCATTTAGAAGAGTAGTTACTGAGTGTTCATCTTAGACGAACCCTTAAAAAAAATGTCTTCTCTACAATTTCCCCATCTTGAAAGTAAGATATTGGCTTTTGCCATCTTCAAAAAAAAAAAAAAAAAAAACTTTAAATGGGTTTTAAGAACAGGGAAATGTTAAAATGGTTATCAGTCGTCATACTGTATGTATGACATCACTATTAGGATTAGAACATGGATGAATGATTATGAAGGGGGCAGGAAAGGAGCTTAAAGGGAATCTAACACTAGGTTATGCTGCCTTCAATAAGGGCAGCATGAACTAGTGACAGAAATGCTGAATAGATTGGTATATTACTTACATTATTCTGTTCAGCCGTTCTCCTAATATGCAGGAGAATATGATTCTTGCCACACCCCTCCACCCACCCTCCCACTGCTGATTGACAGTTGACTGCCTATACACAGCATGGATACATAATTGCCAGGGGCTGAGTTTTCTGTTTCTCATGAATATCCATTACTACTGGGCACATGCAAATAATGGAAAGGACTACTTATTGTCCATGTTATTTAGGAGGATATCTCTGGATCAGCTGCACAGAACAATGTAAGTGATACATCATTTTGTTCAGCTTCTCTGTCACTAGTTTATGCTACCCTGAGATAGGACACCGTAAACCTACTGACAGAGTCTCTTTAACACCTAACCCCCACCCTCCTCCAACATGGTGGAATATCTCACTTATCATAGATAGACCATGACAGGTAACCCAAGTAACTAGCCTGTTCTGTTCGAGTCCGATCCAGCTTCTTCAGCCACTGGTGTTCAAACGCAGAACGATCATACTAGTACTTGAGCATGCCCCAGTTTCGCTCATCTCTAGTAGTCACTACATATATTTGATTTGAAGGATTTTTTGGGAAAATTTTTCATTTTTAAACTTTCTCACACCCCTTACCATATTTTGCCACATTTTCCTTATGTAATGCTTTAACGGTGGCAAATAACACGACTTTGACTACTGTTTCTAGATACATTTAGTAACGTACTCCGCTCCCCCCTCACAACCTTCCAACAGATTTCACAGGGAAGTAAAATGCATAAATATAGCAAAAAAGACATATGCACATTAGTTAAGTGTTTAAACAGTCTGGTAAATCATCTGAAATTTACCACAGGGGTCTAACTGTACAGCAAGACCACACATCACTTTCCTCCTACCTCGTAATGAGACCAGCTGTGTGAGCAGCCTATAGAATGTCCTACAGCATCTTCACCCTCCGTTATCTAATGTTCCCATCTGTTCAAATGGTCTCATATTCGCAAGTTTTCTCAATAAACTGGTCTACAGATCTTCCTATAACTGATAGGACATGATAAAATACGGCAACCTTGGCTACGATACTAGTGTTGAATACCTTGTGGTTCTTCTAGAAAATATGTATACCGATGAATATAGTTGTGTTTTATTTTGTATACTGGATCAGAAGAGTTGGGGTATAGTTAAAGATGTTGTTTCTGTGGTGCATTGTGTATGTTTTAGATACTACATCATATATCTTGTTTTTATATTGCTTATTTTTTTATTATTAGCTCGATGGTGGTTTGTAAATTGTGGCTGTGCAATATGGTGATGTTTTAGCCCCAAATGTGATGCTAAAAATAGGAAGGTTTTCCTGTTGTTCGGTGACCGGAGAAGTGACTCCTGTGATTAGTCCAGGGCCAGGAGCTAAGGTTTCATAAGACCAGGCCTATAAAATATCTAAGAGACCAGCCTCCAGAGACAATGAAGGGAAGTAAAACAGTTGTGGAGAACTTGCCTGCTAAGGCTGTGTTCACACTACGTACATTTCAGTCAGTATTGCAACCAAAACCAGGAGTGGATTAAAAACACAGAAAGGATCTGTTCACACAATGTTGAAATTGAGTGGATGGCCGCCATATAACAGTAAATAACCGCCATTTTTTCAATACAACAGCCGTTGTTCTAAAATAACAGCAAATATTTGCCATTAAATGACGGCCATCCACTCAATTACAACATTATGTGAACAGAGCCTTTCTGTGTTTTTAATCCACTCCTGGTTTTGGTTGCAATACTGACTGTAATATACTGACTAAAATATACGTAGTGTGAACGCAGCCTAACGCTGGGTTCACACGCTGTAACTGTGCGGCTGTATTTTTTATGCGGCTGTAAATGTGCGGGTGAAACTACTGCCGTGGGAAAAAATAGACATGCGGCTCAAAACATACGGTCATTTACTTGGAAATCTGGTTCAACTAAAAATAACAAATAAAATGTTAAGAAAGTGATGCAAACACCTCTGGATGCATCTGGGAAAGCAGGGAACACAGTTTACATGAATCGCTATTACCGGGGTTTGCGATCCTCTGCACTATAGCCGATGTCTCTCATGGTTAATATATTGAATTAATAAAACACATTTTCTGTATAATAAAGTCCCTTTTATTGTTCAATAATTAAATGTAAACAATTCCATCATTTTGCAATTAAATATACTGTTAAAATAAATATATATATAAATAAATGTATATTTATATATATATATATTTATTTTTTGACAGTATATTTAATTGCACATTGATGGATTCGTTAGAATTAAATTATTGAACAACGAAACTGAATTTATTTCAACGAAAATGTGTTTTATTAATTAAATATTAATTAGTACAGGAAGCTCCATAGGCCGTTAATTCATATGCCGGCAATAGAGCATTCTGTACTAATCATCACTTTACTTTAATGAAAACATCAAATGTTTCTTCTAATTATGTTATGACAATAGCATTATTAGAAGAAACATTTAGAATTATATGTGCGCTCAGCTGATTGGCTGATCGGCTCAGCGCACATATAATGAGCCGGTCCGCAGTACAGTGACTTCATTGTGCTGCGGACCAGCGAAGAGGACACATCAGGGTGAGTATAGAGCTCTCCACACCCCCTCCCCGGCACTGCACCCCTCCCAGCAAGGAAGGGGGGTCACTTAACCCCTTCCTTGCTGGGATGGGTGCAGTCTGACATCAGTCTGGCCCCCAGGGGGTTAAGGGGGATGCAATACATCCTCCCTTAACCCCTTGGGGGCCAGACTGTAAGCAGCGATCTGTAAAGATGCTGCATACTGTAAGGAGCACAACACCGCTCACAAAGATGGGTGTTGTGCTCCTGTTTGTGTGTTTTTTGTGTGTTTCTCCCTTTTTGTTTTTCAGATATCGGTATCCTGTGGATTACGTCGGATTCCGTGGACTACGTCGATGACCAGCGTTTTTTTACTGTTTTTTTTAATAAAATGGTCAATGAGGGGTGTGGGGGTGTTTTTATTTGAATAAAAAAATTTGTAAACTTGTGTCTTGTCTTTATTTCTTTACTTTATAGACTTAGTAGTGGAAGCCGTCTAATAGACGGAATCCATTACTAAGTCGGGGCCTAGTGTTAGCCGGTATAAAATGGCTAACACTAACCCCCTATTATTACCCCAGTACCCAATGCCACCAGGGGTACTGGGAAGAGCCGGGTGCCAGTGGTCCCGGAGCGTCAAAATTGGCGCTCCTGGACCGGGCGGCAGCAGGCTGGTAAGATTTAGGCTGGGGAGGGCCTAAACCAATGGCTCTTCCCACCCTGGTGTTACCAGGCTGCTGTCGTTTGGTTTTTTACCCGGCTGGTTATAAAAATAGGGGGGACCCTATGCGTTTTTTTTTAATTATTTATTTATTTAAAAAAAAAAAAAACGCATAGGGTCCCCCCTATTTTTATAACCAGCCGGGTTAAAAACCAAACGACAGCAGCCTGGTAACACCAGGGTGGGAAGAGCCATTGGTTTAGGCCCTCCCCAGCCTAAATCTTACCAGCCTGCTGCCGCCCGGTCCAGGAGCGCCAATTTTGACGCTCCGGGACCACTGGCACCCGGCTCTTCCCAGTACCCCTGGTGGCATTGGGTACTGGGGTAATAATAGGGGGTTAGTGTTAGCCATTTTATACCGGCTAACACTAGGCCCCGACTTAGTAATGGATTCCGTCTATTAGACGGCTTCCACTACTAAGTCTATAAAGTAAAGAAATAAAGACAAGACACAAGTTTACAAATTTTTTTATTCAAATAAAAACACCCCCACACCCCTCATTGACCATTTTATTAAAAAAAACAGTAAAAAAACGCTGGTCATCGACGTAGTCCACGGAATCCGACGTAATCCACAGGATACCGATATCTGAAAAACAAAAAGGGAGAAACACACAAAAAACACACAAACAGGAGCACAGCACCCATCATTGTGAGCGGTGTTGTGCTCCTTACAGTATGCAGCATCTTTACAGATCGCTGCTTACAGTCTGGCCCCCAAGGGGTTAAGGGAGGATGTATTGCATCCCCCGTAACCCCCTGGGGGCCAGACTGATGTCAGACTGCACCCATCCCAGCAAGGAAGGGGTTAAGTGACCCCCCTTCCTTGCTGGGAGGGGTGCAGTGCCGGGGAGGGGGTGTGGAGAGCTCTATACTCACCCTGATGTGTCCTCTTCGCTGGTCCGCAGCACAATGAAGTCACTGTGCTGCGGACCGGCTCATTATATGTGCGCTGAGCCGATCAGCCAATCAGCTGAGCGCACATATAATTCTAAATGTTTCTTCTAATAATACTATTGTGATAACATAATTAGAAGAAACATTTGATGTTTTCATTAAAGTAAAGTGATGATTAGTACAGAATGCTCTTTTGCCGGCAATATGAATTAACGGCTTATGGAGTTTCCTGTACTAATTAATATTTAATTAAGAAAACACATTTTCGTTTAAATAAATTCAGTTTCGTTGGTCAATAATTTAATTCTAACGAATCCATCATTGTGCAATTCAATATACTGTCAAAAAATAAATATATAGATAAATATACATTTATTTATATATCTATTTTTTTTAACAGTATATTTAATTGCAAAATGATGGATTCGTTAGAAATAAATTATTGATCAACGAAAGTGTCTTGATTACAAAGAAAATGTGTTTGATTAATTTAATATATTAACTATTAGAGGCATCGGCATTCGGCATCATTGCCGGCTATTTTTGAAGTACTCCGTACGGACCGCCTGTCAATCCACGGCCGCATATTCAGCCGCAAACAATGGTCTTGTTCATTTTTTACGGGTCCGTTTACGATAGGGCCGTAGATTTATACATAGTGTGCACTGTGCAGCCGCATATCCTATACTTCCAAGCATACACACGAACCACCAAAAATACCGCCGCACAATTACAGCCGCAAATACAGCCGCACTCTTACAACGTGTGAACCGAGCCTAAAATTGTAAGTGTTTAGAGTAAAAAGAGTAGGCTTACAGTAACTTGACTTAAGGCCCTAATACACAATACGATTATTGGCCGTATTTGGCCGATATTGACCGTTACGGCCAATAATCGTCTTCTGTAATAGAAGGCGATGATCCGCTGGTCATTGCAGTTGCTTGCCTTTCAACATGTTCAAAGACAAATGACTAATACAGTAACGATCTGCTGCTGTCGCTGCGCGGAATAGGAGTGGCAGCAGCAGACCACTGCTATCTGCTATGGGCTGCCTGGAAGATCTAGTGATCACCCAATCAGTCCCCCCGCAGGTTCCCGCGGCCCTCTCTGCACTCACCCGCTCACTGCCAATGTGTGTAATAGTGGCGGCAGCGAAAGGGGAACAAGGAGCAAACAAGTGCTGACAGTGCTCATTTGCTCCTCTCAGTCGCCCTGTGTAAAAGGGGCTTTAGACTCAACCACCGCACATATGGTGGGCCAAGAGTTTATTTACAAGCTACAACTGTAAGAAGACCAAGCTTTTAAGCAAATGTACCATCAGATACATTGTTGCTGTTTTTACTACCTTAACGAGAGCTGGTGATTATTTTTGGATGTCTTTTGCAATGAGCGAACGTTATTATTTCGTTGTTCACATGCAGTTTTTCTTTTTTTCACCGGACGTCATTTTAAATGGGGAGAAAAAAAACATTGTGTGAACATAGCCAGCGTCCTAAAGAAAAAGAACATTGATAGGCTTGATAGGCTATGTTTACACAAAACCAAAATCAGGAATGAAAGGGCAAAATAATAATGGAAAGATTTGCAGTTTCTTTGTATTCAACTCACTTCTGGTTATGTTTGAAAAATTAAATTTTTCCCAAATCTGAGCCATCCGTGCCAATGAACAGAAGGGCGGGAGATTTTAACAGCTGAAGCAGAAAGCGGTGAGAACAGAATGCGGTGACCACCGCAGCGGGGTCCTGGGACGGACAAACTTTCCAATGGCAACGGTCTCCACAGTCATGGTAAGTATAAGATTAGCTTTAAGGGGCTTTTTTTTTAAATTTTTTATCCCCACCAGAGTTGTCCTTTAACTATTTATTCTCTTTATGCGCTTTGAACAATAGTATATCTTATCTTGTACATCTGAGGCATATTGACAAATGTATTGAAAAATCTTACAATTTACTGCCAAGTGTCTGTCCCGCTCTCTTTTTCATTGCATGTAGATTTGCTTGGCAATAAGGTAAGTTTAGAATGCCATGCCGGCTCTTGCCAAGTGCACTGCTTACAGAACATATTCTTCAGAACAGTTCCTAGGCATCGTATGTGTCTGTAATAATTCTTGAAAAATTCTAAATAATTTTTAAGTTTTTGAATATTACTAAGTATATTATACAATATAGATTAAGGCTATGTTCACACTACGTATGAGACCGGCCGTTACGTGTACTTAAGTACCGGCCGGATGATCTTTCCGGCCGCAGAGCTCTGATGCGGGCGCATCAGCGTGCGCCCGCATCAGAGCTTACCATAGCACACAGTGAAGTGAGCGGCCGGAGCCACTCGCTTCACTGTGTGAACTGACAGGTCTTTCTGCAGCCGGAATTCACTGAATTCCAGCCGCAGAAAACTTACCTGTCAGTTATTTTCGGGGCCGCACAGATCCCGGCCGGAGCATATACGATGTGTGTACGCTCCGGCCGGGATGCCATTGCTTAATAGGCTGTGTTCTGTGTTCTGTTGCCATCGGCAACAACGGCCGTAGTTTTACGTAGTGTGAACATAGCCTAAGGCTTACAGAGTCATACAATACTCTATAGGAATAATGCAAAGTAGCTCCTCTTTATAGTGAACTAGCGTCAACTGATCCCCAGATCACGCTTTGAACCTTAAAGGGTTAGATGGATAATCTGGAGAATAAGTTTTAAATCAACTGGTGTCAAAAGTTATATAGATTTGTTTTCTTATATTGAAAAACCTTCCAGTACATATCAGCTGCTGTATGTCCTGCAAGAAGTGGTGTATTCTTTCCAGTCTGACACAATGCTCTCTGCTGCCTCCTCTGTCCATGTCAGGATGGATCTCTCTCTCTCTCTCTCTCACAAACTTTATTCTAGCCCGCCTTAAAAACATGGTGTGCTAGAATAAGTTCACTTACTGACCACCAGGACTGTTAACTAGAAAACTAGGAAACTTTTGATTGCCCCCCTCCCCCTTTCCAGCTGACCACTAAGCTGTCAACTGTAGTAAGATAAGGGCCAGTTCACACTTAAAGTAAATTGGGGGGAATTTTGACACTCCGTTTGTCACTGAGGCAGGAGGGATTCTGCAGAGAACATCTCCAACCCGGAATTCTGTCTGCCTCAATGTCAAAGACACTGGAGACTCCATGGGAGAGGTTGCGTGCCTCTGCTCTCTGACGCTCTCTGCTCAAAGTATTGACATGGCAATTCTTTGAACTGAGGAGAGCGGTGGTCAGCTTGGAGTGCCAGCTCACACCGAGTAAATTTGGCGGAATTTTGACACACCGTTTGACACTGAGGCAGGTGGTATATTGCGGCGAAGAGCTCCACCGTGGAATCCAGCCTGCCTCAGTGTCAAACAGAGACTCAATGGGAGGGCCAGCGCGCCTCCGCTCTCCTCTGCTCTCCGCTTAAAGAAGTGACTTGGAAATTCTTTGAACAGAGGAGAGCAGAGGCCAGTTTGGAGGGCCAGCTCACACTGAGTAAATTGGGTGGAATTTTAACACACCGTTTGACACTGAGGCAGGATGGATTCCGTGGTGAAGAGCTCTGCTGCAGAATTTCGCTGATTTTACTCAGTGTGAACTGGCCCTTACTTCAAGAACTCATCAAGAATGCTTTCAGTTAAAGGGAGATTTGCAGATCTCGGGAGGCCTGCTTGGCTACCTGGTGTGGCAAATGAGGACAGCTGAAGGGGCCCAGTATATTGCAGGAGCAGGCCACAGGGCCCCCTTATGCAGCTGGCCCTATAACAGCCACTATTACTGCTACAATGGTAGAAAAGTTACATCCAGACGTAATGCCATTGTTCTGTATGAGGATGTTGTCAATAATTAATATCTGTTATTTTCATTTTATCAATGTTAGGATAAAAAAATTAAAATTTAAATCAAAGAACTATTCATTGTCATTGCCAACAACAAACCTGTCAGCTGCCACATTATTCACCTGTGAGCTGGCAAGTTCTCTTTTATCTGGCTTCGTACTAACACTTCGCCTAGAGCAGGGGTATACAGGTCTGTGCTGTTGGTGTTGTTTTACATTTTATGATCCAGTTACATATTTATCTCCCGCTGACCATAGACATGTTATAGTTGCTGCCAGGTAACATCATTGATTCCTTATTGCATGAAACACATATCGACACTCATTAAGGTATAGGGGAGCAAACTTAGGCTTCATTCACAGATCCGTAAGCTGGATGTATAATTTATGTAGAGGATACATTGAGCTTTGGAACAATTAAAGGGGTACTCCGGGTAGGATGTCTTTTTTCACTGTGGTCATCGAGGGGGTGGATAAAAGCAACGACATCAACTTACCTCCCTAGTTCCAGAGCTGGGTCTCGCATCACGTTGCTTGGGGCTCTGGTCACCGGCCACTTCCTCGTTTATGATTTGGCTTGAGACACAATGTTTCAAGCCCGCTCAGCCATTCAGTTACAGAGGCAGGACCCCGCTACAGCAACTGAATTACTGAGCAGGCTTGAAATTTCACCTCTCATCTGCGCCATACACCACGAAGTAGCTGTTGACCGGAGACTGGGGTAGCGTGGTGCAGTACAGGAGCCAGGGAGGTAAGCGGACGTCATTGCTTTCATCCCCCCCTCCCTGGCCATAGTGAAAAAACCCATCCTACCCAAAGTACCTCTTTAAACACTACACTATTGAACTGACAAAGCTACAGTATGTCAGTTCAGTAGCATACAGCTGTAGCTTTTTGGGATCTCAGTGCACCATAATGAATTATGCAGGGAGTCCTGTAGAGTTCAGTCTGTGATACACATCCAGCTTACGGACCATATATCAAGGACGTGTGAATCTGATCTTATTCTGCTGCTTACTATTTATAAGGGAACTTTCTAAACATTTGGATTCTTCCAAACTCGAGCACTTGGTATTCGACCCTAAGGAGTCTTGGAAATCATGGATACAGCCATTATTTTTTGTTGTTTCCTAATTATGCTAGATTTCTGAGAAATCTGTGTGACATTCATTATGGCAGCCAACACCATCAATGATTCTCACTCAGCTTTCCCATACTTTCAAATGGTATCTAGCAATATTATATGGGGATAAAACTTCCAAAAATCTCTCCTGAACAAACTTTTTACTATACATTTTGTAAATCAATTCTGTAGAAAAAGTTATTGATCCCACCGGGTCTCATGGCTGAGACCTGCAGTGATCTGGAGATACAGCCGAGAAGACACCGTAATATCCGTGCTATTCACTCCCATGCTCTATCTCTATTACAGTCCATCAATGGTAGTCTATGAGAGTATCTAAACAGACAGAGCAGGCGGACGGGGAGTGGATTATGCTGCTGCCGCACAGCTATAGTGGTATCTCAGTTTGTTCTACAAACTTTATGGGGGACATTTAAGAAAGTTGGTACTTTCTTAAATGGGGTGTACGTCAGTGAGAAAACGTAGATACTTCCTGGCGTACGTCTGCCGTAACCCCCACTCGCCTGATAAGTGGGCAGGGGGGGCTTGGCAAGGTGGGAAGGAGGCATGAAACAGAAACAAATCAGTTGGTAAATATGAATTTAAAGATGCATATTACTGTATCGTACAAGGGGTGTATAGTTCAGACAACCCTATTTTTATGACTTAGGGTATGTTCACACACAGTAATTCAAGCGGAATTCCGCGGTGGAATCCTACCTGTCTCAGTGTCCCACAGCCTGTCTACAGGGGAGCGCGTGCTCCTCCGCTGCCACCGCTTTCCGCTCAAAGACATGTCACCTCTCTGAGCGGAGGCAGCAGAGGAGCATGCATTCTCCCATAGACAGGCTATGGGACACTGAGACAGGTTGGATTTTCGCCACAGAATTCCGCCTGATTTACCCAGTGTGAACATACTCTTATTACAGAATGCTAACCTAGGGGGTAGTCCAGGTTGGATTTACCCTCTATTGGCAAAAGTCAAGAACCAAATGGACATTTCCACTACTACTGGCCCTGCACTGTTGCACACACATAGTTTGCAATAGTTAGTAAATGTATAAATAAGATACAATTCAGCTAAGAAAAATTTATATTTTTTCTATAATTTTTTCCCATTGTAGAATATGATAAATTAATAAATACCTACACTAAATTAAGTCAATGATCATCCAAATATCCACAACTCTGCAAACAGAAGAGTTTATGTCTTTCTCTAGTTAACTGTACATATCAGCATATCCCATACCTGTGTCTGATGGTGCGGCCGGCTTCTCTTACAGACTGCAGGTGAATAACCTCAGCATTGAGTTGTTATTCACCTAATAATACTTGGTTAAGCACACCTTGCCTGGTCATCTTTACACAATATGGAAAGCTTTTAGGGGGTTTGTTTTTTCCTGGATATGAGCGGCAATAAGATCTGCGTCCCTTTTGGGTTTCTTTCTCTTCACACAATGGCATTTTAGTATTGAATGTCACCGGCATTATATTTTCAGCTATAGTATTATAGTATTGTATGGTTTTCGTTCAATAGAACAGCATCTCATAATATTAAAATGAGAGCAATATTAAATGTCAGCGATGAATGCAATTTACAATCTAATACACATAGGTTGCCTTGCAAATAGGTTCAAACTAATTATTAATGGAGGAATAAGATATGATATAATTTTCTTAAAATTATTCTTATTGAAAAAAAATACAAATAAAATAAATAATAATAATAAAAAATGTATATATATATATATATATATATATATATATATATATATATATATACACTGTATATATACATATATTATTATTATATTATTTTTTTTTTTTTAAATACATAGCAATTTTGTCCCTTCCCTGTATCTATGTGGCTGAGCAATGTGGCCCAAATATTTTATTATTACCTAAATTTCAATATATATTTAAAAAATATTTTATAAGAGATTTTCCCCACGTCTCAATGAAACTATGAGTGTATTGTGAGGCTGACATGGCCGTTAGAAGAGATGAAATTCAATAGGCACATCATTGTACATTGTACTGCTATACTGGAGATGGAGCATTGTTGACATTCCTGACCCATGACATATACGTACATGGCGTGAGTTTAGAAGCTAAAGGCCCTATTACACGGAATGATAATCGTCCTGTGTAATAGAACACAACGATCAGCCGACATGAACAACGTCGGCTGATCGTTGTAGTCGTTTGTCTTTCAACATGTTGAAAGACGAACTCTACTCCACACATCTCCCCCTTCTGAATTTATGATGGGGGAGGATAACCTACACTATAACTTACACAGCGCATGACCAGATATCAATGATAATTCGAGATGAGCAAAGCGAACTTCAGTAGGGTTTGTAGGAAGCGGAACGATCAGCTTTTGAATCCCAATGTCTGTCCTCCCCATAGAGAAGGTGGACACAGCCGGGGGACTGCCTGGTAAATATGGATACAGCCATAGGCCACAATCCAATTGTTCAAAGCAAAGCCCATCTCTAAATTATGCTAATAATAACCCTTATATATCAGCAATGACTCTCATACCTCTCTGTATGCCATGTCAGTCTTTGGACAGTTGCCATTTCCAGTAGCAGCTGTGATTGATCTCTGTCCATAGTGACTCTTCTTTGGCCATGCTTTACATTGTTGCAAGAGTCCCTGTCTTCCTTCTGCTCTATAGAAAAGAACACAGACCGTGATCCATGGCGTAGATAACTTCACACCAACAGTATGTGAACTGTGTGCTACAAAATAAATCTCACCTGGACAGATTGTAGAACACCAGAGGCACAACACTCCAAAGCGTAAGAAGCAGTGAGATAGATGATCGCAGCCACTCCCATAGCTACCACAAGGGATCAAGTAATAATAGACTCCACACCTCCACTCCGAAATCATAGGTAATGCCGAGCGCTGATCAAGATGTGCTGGATGCATTTAAAAACACAACATGTTTTGGAGCCGGATTCTTTTTCAAGTGTTCTAAAACAATAGACCAAAGGTAAGTATATAAAAAGGATGTAGAAGTACAGTGTGATGTCTGTGCATCAGCTATGTACATCAGTAGCACCATTAACCCATGATGGTCTCAAATATAAGAATCACATTGATTATAAAGACAAAAGAAAAAAACATAAAATCAACAAAACAATAACTACTTTATCTGTCAGGAGCCAGCCAGCAATCTGGAAATGCCGACAGCGTCCCTGATGACTGGCCTGGCTGGTTGTTAGGGGCCTGCTGACAACATTCCTGTTTTTTTGCTGCGGTCGGGGCCTATCCCCCCACCCTTACCCGGCTGAATGGCTTAGGTGTCTGCAGTTAGTGTTTATACTGACTGGCGGCCGGCAACGCCAGTGAGCTCTGGTTGAGGGCTGGAGACTGTGTTCCCTAGTCCCTTGCCTGCAATAGAGCCTGTGACTAAGCTAGCATTGTAGCCTGATTTCGTATTCCCTGGTTTCCTGATTTTAGCTTGACATTTCTTTGTCTCTGTGTTTCACCAATCCAGGTCAGGGACCATCGCCCAGTTACCTGCTGTCGCCTAGGGCAGATAGTGGTAAGTAGGCAGGAACAGTGGGCAGGTGTCACTGCAGGGCCTCCCCTGTCATGTGTCTTAGGGTCCCAGCCTGACAGTATCATTGTAAACATCTATACCTGGTGCTCTCAGTCCTTTCATTTAACCCTTCATATGCAAGGGAGCATGAGATACCTGAATATCCAATATGACTTATGATCTATAAGATATCTGTATGTATTATGTTTGTTCACAGAAACATGTTCCAGTATGATAAGAACTCAACTACTTGGGTGGCAATCATGCTTTAGAGAAAAGTGTTTAGAAACACTGTGCAAGAAGTCTAAGAAGCCAATTGAGCATCATGGGATGCTCTGCAGTTAGCATGGTTCCAGATACCTCTGACACCTTAGTGAGTCACCCCTGGCCTGTCTAGCTGCTGTTTGTGCAGTAGCAGGAATATTCAAACAGTTTCTGAGCTCAGTATTTTGCGGACGTGTGAATAGCCCCTAAGTGAATATAAACCTGCCTGGAATAAACATATTTCTATCCTAAGGCCATGTTCACATGGTGTATGGCACTAGCCGTTCTGTGACGTGTCACAGAACGGCCGGTGTCAGTGAGGATCATCTGGGCCAGTACTGCATTGACCTGCAGTGACCTTCATTTGTGCTGAATTGGGATGTGGACGCACACTCCATTGTGTGACGTGTCAGGCTTGTGCGGCCGCTATTCAATGAATAGCAGCCGTGCAAAACTGACATGTCAATTTTCTGTGCAGCCGCTAGATACCCCGACCGGAGTGTATGCTATGTGTGTACACTACGGCCTGGATTCCCTCTGAATGCACTGCATGTAAGTTTTGTATCAATCCCAGCCGTTGTTGCAAATCGTGTGATTAATACAAAACTTACGTTGTGTGAACATGGCCTAACATAGTAAGAAAGGAAATAATATAAGGGCAGACTGGATGGATCAGGATGGCTTTTTATTCCGACAATCCTTTATATTTTTATAAATGTTGGGGTGATATTATTTAAATACAACAATCTTATACCAGAATAACCCTTGAATGTGTTGGTGACAATTATTAAGTTATTTTTCATTGTTTACTGATAATAACAATATTATAACCTGTGTAAAACTTGTGTCCGAAAACTATTCTTTACACACAAGCTATTGTTATTTAATGTCATTTATCTCTTAGGATTCTGTATGAGTTAGCTTGCCGATGGGATTTACCACCTGGACAAAATATGCAGCGTGAAAATGAATATATACAGTGATCCATGTGGACTGTACATTGGAAAGTGTCTGACTCTGCAAAAAATAGATGAAAAATACTAAACATTATCATACCCCATAATACACATTCTCCGTCTCTTTAAAGACTGAACATTCAGTAAAGTCACTGAGACATTGCCATTTTTCTTTGCCGACCCACAGACTATGTGTCCTCACCCGTATCCTGGGAAAGAAGCTTCTATTTTCCTGAACTATTCTCTTTCTAAATGGATATTTAAGCATAGAAGCGTCCAGGACTAATACAATACTGTCTGGTGTGAAAAATTATTAATGGGGCACGTTTAGGAATGTTACTTTCTATGCAATCTAATTTAGAGAATGGTCACGGAGTGCTCCGATCCCCGCGGAAGCAAGACATTCATATTCATCCATCGCCCACGTACTCGGATTGCTTATCATATATATGTTAGCTTCCGGAGAACATTAAATGTACAAACAGCGGTGAGATTAAAGTATTTACATATGATTTTACCATTTGCATGGTATGTAAGGCATATAATCCCTTATTTTTCATGCAGCAAGAAGACATAGAGCAGTGTAAGAGGCTATAGTGATATCCTATAGAAGGTTAGTTAGTAAAAAGATTGCAACATGCTCCATCGGCTCCATTTACCCTAGAAGCGTTGATCCAGAGTTAGAATAGCTCAATAGGGTGGAGGCTTTGGGACCTTGTGCCACAGCTTTGCCATCTATATGACCCAAAGGATTCCATTTACATTGTGTTTGAGCCAGGTTGTAGCTCCAGGACCATGGACCCTTATTTTATTAGGTTTATTTTTTCACTTAAACTACCATTTTATAGTCGTTTCTATTAACCTCTTAAGGACGGAGCCGATTTTCGTTTTTGTTTTTTCCTCCTTGTGTTTGAAAGGCCATAGCACTTGCATTTTTTCACCTAGAAACCCACACGAGCCCTTATTTTTTGCGTCACTAATTGCTGGCTGACTTAATTTTTGCATAAGATATGCTGCAAAACCAGGAAAAAAAAAATTATATGCGCAGTGAAATTGAAAAAAAAAAACTATAGAAAAACTGACATGGGGTATACTGTATGTTCCTTAAGTCGGTACGATTAAAACGATATGTAACTTGCATAACTTTTATATTATTTAATGGCTTTTAAAAAAAATAAAACCACCTACAGAAAAAAAAACGTTCCTTAAAATTGTTCTATTATCATGCTTATAATGCTTTTATCCTTTGGTCTATGGAGCGTACATGTGACTTTTTGATCGCTTTTCATTACAATTTTTCTGGATTTGATGCAACCAAAAATGCACAATTTTTGCACTTTGGCGGGTCTTTGCTCTTTCGCCATTAACCGTGCGAGATCAGGAAAGTGATAAATCAATAGTTCACATGGTTACACACGCGGCAATACCAAACATGTTTGCTTATTTATTTATTTCTATTTATAAAATGTGAAAAGGGGGGTGATTCAGACTTTTATTAGGGGAGGTTTTTTTTTTATTTATTAATGAAGACACTGTTTTTTTTTACTTATACATTAATTAGAAGTCCCAAAGGTAAAGGTTATTACCCACTGGGGTAAAGGTTAATAGCTGCGGTCCCGTGCTGCAGATAGTAGTCGGGATCGTGGCAGTTCAAAGCGGGGTCGGCACGGCGGCACGGCACGGCCACCCTCTGAACTCCTCTTGTGGACATATGCCGTACGGGTACGGCATATGTCCTTGATCAGGCTGGGTTCACACTACGTATATTTCAGTCAGTATATTTCAGTCAGTATTGCAACCAAAACCAGGAGTGGATTAAAAACAGACAGGATCTGTTCACACAATGTTGAAATTGAGTGGATGGCCGCCATATAACAGTAAATAATGGCCATTATTTCAATACAACAGCCGTTGTTTTAAAATAACAGCAAATATTTGCCATTAAATGGCGGCCATCCACTCAATTTCAACATTGTGTGAACAGATCCTTTCTTTCTTTTCAATCAACTCCTGGTTTTGGTTGCAATATGAGGACCACAATACTGACTGAAATATACGTAGTCTGAACCCAGCCTCAGGGTGCGTGCACACTACAGAATTGCCGCGTATAACCTGCGACATATTCTGTCACTCGTCCCCGCACGCGGCAGCGCGCTTTTCCACCCGTGCCATAGACACTATTCTATGCACGGGCGGATTACGCATTCCGCCGAAAGAATTGACATGTCACTTCTTTCGGCGGAATGCATAATCCGCCTGTGCATATAATAGTGTCTATGGCACGGGCGAAAAAGCGCGCCGCCGCATGCGGGAACGAGCGATGGAATACGCCGCGGGTTATACGCGGCAATTCCGTAGTGTGCATGCACCCTAAGAGGTTAAAGAGGGACTCTAGTGAAAATGTTTTTTCTTTCAGATCAACCGGTGTCAGAAAGTTATATAAATCTGTAATTTACTTTTTAAAAATCTACAGTATTTATCAGCTTCTGCATGCCCTGTAGGAAATGGTGTATTCCTTCCAGTCTGCCAAAGAGCTCTGTGCTGCCCCCCATGTCCATGTCAGGAAATGTCCAAAGCAGTAGCAAATACCCATAGAAAACCTTTACTGCTCTGGACAGTTCTTGACATGGACATGAGGTGGCAGCAGAGAGAACTGTGTCAGACTGGAAAGAATATACCACTTTCTGCACTATTTAAAGTAGCTTTCATACAGAAGTGTCCCCCCCCCCCCAGTAGTTTGCATTGCTATTTGTAAGACAAAACCAGGAGCAGATGCTTAACACAGAAGAAGTGTAAACTTCGTAGAGTTTTCTTTTTTTTCTCTTTTCCTTTTCTGAGGCATTATATTGGTATAATGATCCAGCTATTGTATATAATAGGTAGTGCTGCATGTACAGATACAAAGGAAGAGATTTATCAAGATCAGCATACTCAAATGTCAGTCTTAAATAAAGCCCCGTCCCCATACACCCCAACCCACTTTGTCTTACTCCTCCCCATAAAGAACACAGGGACACTAATTATTATTTGTGTGGGAAGACTTTCCATATTGACCAGTTGTACAGTAAATGTTTGGAAATTACATCTGACAATAGTCAAAATTTTGCTTTTAGCTTTTCTAGATTAACATGATAAGTAGATTTCTGTAAGTCCGAAAGTGCAAATTAAAGCGAATGCACAAAAAGCATGTAGTGCACTCACAGGGTGCGTTTACACAGACAGATTTATCTGACAGATTTTGGAAGCCAAAACCAGGAATGGATTCGAAAAGAGGAGAAATCTCAGTCTTTCCTTTATGACCTGATCCCTGTTTATAGTCTGTTCCTGGCTTTGGCTTCAAAGATCTGTCAGCTAAATCTGTCTGTGTAAACGCACCAACAGTTTCCCCACTGATTGTTTTACACCTTTCCCACTTGTCTATGCTGCTCCTAGCCCCAGATTCTAACTTTTACAAATAATCCCAGTTTTACATCATGGCACCTGACAGGAAACTACATCTCCCAGCGTGCATTGCACCTCAGAGCCAACTGCCAGGTACCCACCCCTGTCCTGTAGTATCTGCCCACCACTGGCTCCATCTGCTTCACACAGTAAACACAATATCTATCTATCTACATACTGTAGCATTCCAAAGTTAGTTTTACAAACAATGTTTATTGGTAAATTATGGTATACATTTTACACGTTTTGGTGCCTCAATTACATCTTTTTCAAGCATAATAATGTGAGTATAACAATATGTATTTATAGATATTGGCATTGAATTGAAGTTTTTTCATTGCATGCTGGATACCCATGTGTGTGAACAGGGTCCGATCCTTACTGACCATCAGAAGTGTGCAGGTATCAAGCTTGGAGAACGAGCCCGTCGGCACCCACATAGCACAGCAGTGCAGCGCTCTTGGGGATTATATATCCACACACTCTAGATAAATTAGAGAGATGAAACAGTGTATCCTTTTCCCTATAATACTCAGGAGATGCCGTTGTTTCCTGCCCTTGGCCAGGTGATCACTGTTTGATGCCAGTGGTGGGCGGGGATACAGATGAGGTGTCACAGCTAGCCTGACAACAGAAAACACAGAGATCATGTGACCTCTGTCTCAAAGTTGGACAAAGGAGTCGAGTGAAGTCAAGACGTGCTGCAGACAAATGGACCAATTCATGTAATAGAAACTTATTACACCTAGGCTTAGACAGGTGGCAATTGACCAGAGTTAAATCTTTTTTAACCCCTTAGCGACCCATGATGTATCTGATACGTCATGGTGCCGCTCGGGATGTTCAGAGCGGGGTCCCGCCGGGACCGCGCTCTGAACGGCGCTGATCCCGGCTGACACGTGCAGCCGGGCAGTGCCTCTATTAGCCGGCGCGGGTCCCGTTGCCGCGCCGGCTAATTAAGCCTCTAAGTGCAGCTGTCAAACCTGACAGCTGCACTTAGAGGCACTGCGCCGCACGTCCCTGGTGTCTAGTGGGACGGATCTCCCCCCCGCGATGCGATCGCGGGGGGGAGATCCGTTCTTCTGCCCGTGCCGGGCCTCAGCGTCGGAATGACGCTGATCCCGGCTCGGCAATAGATTGCTATGGCCTGCAGCAGGCCATAGTAATCTATGACCGATCTAATCGATCTTTGCTGTGTATATACACAGCATTGATCTCTATGAGAGATCAGTGCTGTTTATATGCAAGTCCCCCAGGGGGGCTTCTAGTTACAGTAAAAAAAAAAAAGTAAAAAAGTGTTTTTATTAATAAAAAATCCCCTTCCCTAATAAAAGTCCAAATCACCCCCTTTTTCCCATTTTATAAATATAAATTAATAAATAAATAAATAAACATATTTAGTATCGCCGCGCGCGTAATCGCCCGAACAATTAATCACATTCCTGATCTCGCACGGTAAACGGCGTCAGCGCAAAAAAATTCCAAAGTGCAAAATTGCGCATTTTTGGTCGCATCAAATCCAGAAAAAAAGTAATAAAAAACGATCAAAAAGTCGTATATGCGCAATCAAGGTACCGATAGAAAGAACACATCATGGCGCAAAAACTGACACCTGACACAGCCCCATAGACCAAAGGATAAAAGCGCTATAAGCCTGGGAATGGAGCGATTTTAAGGAACGTATATTTGTTAACAATGGTTTGAATTTTTTACAGGCCATCAGATACAATAAAAGTTATACATGTTATATATCATAGTAATCGTAACGACTTGAGGAACATGCATAACAAGTCAGTTTTACCATAGGACGGACGGCGTAAATGCAAAACTCCCCGAAATCAAAACAAATTCGTTTTTTTTTCAATTTGACAGCGCAAATGATTTTTTTCCGGTTTCGCAGCATATGTTATGGAAAAATAATGCCTGTCATTGCAAAGTACAATTGATTTCACAAAAAATAAGCGCTCATATACGTCTCTAGGTGAAAAAATGCAAGCGCTATGGACTTTTAAACTTAAAATGGAATAAGCAAAAGCGCAAAAACGAAAATAGGCTTTGACCTTAAGGGGTTAACCATAGTTTCCATTTAAAAGGGGAATGCCATTTTAAGTAAATTGTTAATATAAATGTCCTCTCCCCTCAGTGATCCAATTTTTCTGTTCTTGGCGCATTAGAATTTTCCTCGTGGAGCTCCTGAAGGAGAACATTTATTGGAATAAGCCATGAATGGTCCAGGAACTGAATTGAGCAAGAAATTTCTGTAGTGATGCTGGACATGCTTATCAAAGCCTTCAGCAATAAGGAACATTAGGTTCCTTAGGTTAGGTTCCCCACCAAGCCAATTTTTATTTTTGTATTTTAATTTTTGCCTCTTTGTTTTTAAAAGACCAGAACGCTTGCATTCATTACCTACAGATCCAGATTTTAGCGACATTATATTTTGCAATTTTAGACTAAATTTTTCCCTAAAATATGTCACAAAAAAATGTAAAAAAAATGTGCAGTGAAATTGAAAAGAAAGTGCATTTCTTTTTCTTTCTTTCTTTTTCAGGGGGGGGGGGGGGGGACAGGACTGAGGCCCTGCTCGATAAGAAAGAGGAGTAAATTTTGGGATTCTCTTGGTGCACTTACCTGGCTTTGCACCTACTAGCCATAATCCTACTCCACACTGATGAGGGGAAAATACCCAAAAACAGGTGTCTAAGGATGGTTACCTTGCTTGGGTATTTTTCAAGACCAGTCATTTTTTACTGTGGCTTGTTGGAAGGTGATTTGTTTGACTGGAAATTTCCCCTTAGGCTTGGTTGTTCCTTCCCAGCAGAAGGTCTAGCTAGCTCACTGACATTGAGAAACATTTGATGGGGTCTCCACAGTACTTTTACATAATAAATTGTGGGATTGTTACACGTCATCAGTAACGTTTGACATGTCTAAAGACAGTAACGCTTTAAAATTCCAACGTAAACACGTTTAGTCAAAAATTTTACTGTGTCTTACCATGAAGAGGGAAAACATTAAATTATTAGGTGGTAACAACCACCTACGAAATAAAGAAGTCACTTATTTAGTGACACAGTTATATGATGGGTTATAAACAGTCCTTAACTCCAGAATAAATTAAAGATATATCTCAAGTGTCTGGTTATTCTTTTAGGAATAAACAAACAATCAATAATTCAATCTAAAGTAATGAGATGAACTCTGCTTCCAATAATTTTTTTATTTTGTTGGATACATATCTTTATCATTGTCCAACTTTTTTTTTTTTAACTCTAGAATCCTAGCTGTCAATCTTAATCCTTGCGAGTAGACAATTCCGCAGGCAGTGAAATGCTCAGCCAAGCCTCCAATGACAGATAATTAGCAAAACCATTACAAAGCAGTAATTGGCATAAACTGGCACATTCCATGAAATCTCCTGTGATATTTAATAATTAACATTCTCTTAACAAACCAATTGTTTCCTAATAGCTTTTTTCAGTTTAAGTATGAAGCTGCCAAATTGTTTCCATGGAAATAAGTAGCAGTGAATATGTTGCCTTGTTATTATTTCCATGTCTTTCATGTTCGTTTTCACTTCTAAGAAAGCTGTTCACAGTTCTGGGATATCAGGTTTGTGTTTATCTGGGCTCATTAAGACGGTGTCAATTAACGGAGAAAAAAAAAAAAAAAAATCAAGAATTGCTGTTGAAATTACATTCTTAAACAATGTTAAATTACAAGTTATTAGTCGTAATTAAAAGTTCCATCGAGGAGATAAATCTATTGTAAACATTTTTCTTTTTTTGTGGCTTTCGGATTAAACACATTGCAGGCAGTCGGGCGTCTTAGTTTTTGTAAGGAAAATTGTGGTTTGTAGCTACGTTGTGCAGTTACCTAATCTGTAGTAGTAGTAGTAGTAGGCCTGTTTCACATGTACAGTACCGTGAGTTCCACAATGAAATAAGCTGTGATACTGTGTAGTGTCTTTTCCTATGGCTCTACATTCTCCCAGTAGATTTTAATTCCGCTGTGAGAATGTAGCCCCTGCCAAGTTAACCCACCAGCTGTCAGACTAATACATTACTAGTGATGAGCGAATAGTCAAATATTCGATATTCGTACGAATATCTCCCGAATATTCGATCCTATTAAAGTCTATGGGAACAAGTATTCGATTATTGAAAAACATCTATTCGACCACTTGGAGGTAAAAAGCGGAAGCTGGGGGATTTGAACACTTATCGAATATTTATTGAATATTCTGCGAACTATTTGATAATATTCAATAGATCGAATACCTTACTATTCGATCGAATATCTATTCGATCAAACAGTATTCGCTCATCACTATACATTACCCATCCATGCTCCGTGAGGTCTGGCTCAGCCAATAAGTGGATGTATCAGGACAGCGCACTGATTGACTGAGCAGAACACCAGGGAGCCGGAGAAGCAAACCGCAGCACAGACGGGTAATGTATTAGCCTTGCAGCTGATGGGTTAACTTGGCAGGGGCTACATTCTCACAGTGGATTTTCATTCCAATGTAGAGCCACGAGGGCTACAATGTAGAGCCATGGGAAATGACACTATACAGTATCGCAGCGGATTTCGCTATGGAACTCGCAGTGTGAAATCTGCTGCAATGTGGTAAGTGAGAACTGGCCTATATGTGGAAACTTATTTCAGAATACAGAGATGCCCGCTTCCAGACAACCCTCTTTCAATGGCTTCTTGGTACCATTGACATTGGCTCTCACCATATTCTCCCCTCTACATCTTTTTTTTTTTTTTCTGTCTATAAAGCTTGTTTTTGTTCATGATCTGCTGTTTTTATCAATGCCGTAAATAGGACTTTTTAATTAGGTTTAAATGATAAGGAAACCTACGCAAGCTCGTAGGTGCGCACACTGGCATTGCCAATCTGCAAAGCATCTGCGATGTGGGGACATTTTTAAACCCGGCGCAAAAAATGCCAGACTTAGTAAATGTCCCTCTGTGTCTTGAAGAAACCTGAGAACCATGAGGTTCTCAGTCAAGCACCCCGACGATGGATTGAGTATGCTTGCTCAACACTAAATGGGACCAAAATCCTACAATTCTATTGCTATAATAGTATATCTGCCAAGGCAGCCACAGATGCTTTGGTTTGCCATAACAAAAAGACTGGGATTCCTGCTCCTCTATATAGTATACTAAGAACAAGGCATATGCTGTAAGCGTCCTGCTAGGCCTAGCATGGAGCACCTGACCTAGCAAGTTTTAAATGATGATGCATATAACACATTCACTTACCTCTTGATGGCAAACATTCATTGGGCTGGTTGCTGGAGTAGACATAAAAAAAATTGTCTACTGCTCAGTAAGCACATGAACAGGGAGTCTAGTCTTCGACAGGAGTCCCTGCTCCTGTATAGATCTGCCTAAAAATCATAGCGATTCCCTTCACTTCAAGAGCAGGTATAATATAAAACACATTCTGCTGGATCAATGTATCAGCAGGGGCAGATTAACTTTACCATAGGCTAGGGGCTGTTCACCAAGACTGCCCCCCCACCCCCCACCCAATTTTAACTATGGCAGCACCAGTGTGGTGTTCATAGTACAGGATAAATAATGTCATTATGCCCTGATTTGTGCAAAATTGAAGTTGAAAAGCGGTGATTGTTTGCAAATGCACGGCAGAACTGTACACAATACAACATTCAAAGTATACTGTAACTCTGTTTGGGTGGTCATGGGGCCCCCAGGAGCTCGGGGCCCCAGGCTACTGCCCAAAGATGACCTATTATAATCCGCTACTGTGTATCAGCTAGACAAATATAAACTGTGCAGTTCCTTCCTTCCTTGTGAGAGTATACTATGTTCTTCATTGTGTCATTTTCTAACAATATCAAAAGCTTAGAGGGTCAATAATGCACAATGAATGAGAACTCACGACTGCTGGATCTCGGCAGACTGCCTGATGTGCTCTTGTTTACTCTACATACTAGCACCATACCATATCTATGTTATTATGGCGTTATCTCTTTTAGTCTATTTATTTTACACATCCTTACTACCCCTTTTCACCCTTGTGTTTTATTACTTTTACTCTGGTAAACATTACTTTTTTCCAACCTATAACATAGAATTGTTTTATCATGGCACCTTTATTCTGTTATTTTTTCATTTAAAGACCTCACTGTGTTATTTTTGATAAAAGGCTTTGTATCCATATGTTGTACTTTCTGTAGTTTTTAAAGTAAAAAAAACAAAAAGGAAAACTCTCTTAAATACGCGTCATATGTAGACATAGTGAAATATTCGATTGGATTCGATTCAAATAGCTCCCAATATTCGACTATTCTATCGAATCCCATTATAGTCTATGGGAGAAAAATCTTTGGGACCTGGAAATCAAGATTCGACAAATCGGAGGTCACCAAGTCCAAGACATCTTTAGAAAGTGATGGAAGCAGGGAAGCAGTATTACAGGGAACGGTATTAACAGGCAATAGTAATTGCCGGCAATAATGCTGCTCCCTGTAACAGGTAATATTTAATTAATAAAGCACATTTTCATTCTAATAAAGCTATATAGCATATCTATATCATAAAAATGAAAGTCTGTCTGTATGTCTGTCCCATATAGACTTCCAAATGCCTGAACCATTTGACCCCGAATATGACACACAGATACATTGGGTGCCTGGGAAGGTTAGAGTGAAGGTCCCGTCCTTGCCAGATGTACAGGAGGGGAGGGGGAGGGGGAAGAGCGCCCCATAGAAATGAATGGGAAAATCTCCACACTGCACACACAGGTGACATAATTAGCTGCAGCTCTGCCCAGCAGTAAATGGCTGTTGGGAGCCTTAGTAATCAATAGGATTACTGCTTTAATTTTCACAGGGAGCTGTGGTTGCAAGGGCGGCTGTCTCAACATCCACAGAAATAACTGATAGACCCCCTACTCCATATATACAGTACATGTATAGAGGGCCGTATTACCAGCTGATGCTGCTGCCCTAAGCGCTAAACCTGAGGACACCCCATCTTCACTCACTAATTAGCATCATGATAGATTAGTAGGTAATAGCTCTAGAGGTCACATTTAACACCACCATATCAGACCTGACCAATACCGCCATACCAGACCTTACCAATATGGCCACACTGTGACTGGATAACACCACCATACCAGACCTGACCACACTGACTGGATAACACCGCCCTACCAGACCTGACCAGTACAGCCACACTGTGACTGGATAACACCACCATACCAGACCTGACCAATACTGCCACACTGTGACTGGATAACACTGCCATACCAGACCTGACCAATACCGCCATACTGTGACTGGATAACGCTGCCATACCAGACCTGACCAATACCGCCATACTGTGACTGGATAACACCTCCATACCAGACCTGACCAATACCGACATACTGTGACTGGATAACACTGCCATAATGTCACTGGATAACACTGCTATACCAGACCTAACCAATACCACCATACTGTTATTTGATGACACTGCCACACCAGACCTGACCAATACTACCATACCCCCCTTCGAAAAGACACTAAATTTTCTGGCAAATCTGAACAGGAGGTGGAAGACTAAAAAAAAAAAAAAAATAATAAAAAAAAAAAAAAATAAAGTTGTTTCCTTCCCCCTGCTCCCTAGTGCTGCACCCATGCAAGGTGCTGCCTTAGGCAGACCACGAGTGCCTAAATGGTATGGTAAATACGACCCTGCAGGTATACAGGACACTACAGGTATACAGGACCCCAAAACTAACACTACAGGTGCACGGGACCTCCACCAACTATATACTACAGGTATACAGGACCCAAAACTTTACACTACAGGTATAGAGGAATCCAAAACTATACACTACAGGTATACAGGACCTCCACCAACTCTATACTACAGGTATACAG
This sequence comes from Dendropsophus ebraccatus, assembly GCF_027789765.1. Classification (NCBI taxonomy): domain Eukaryota; kingdom Metazoa; phylum Chordata; class Amphibia; order Anura; family Hylidae; genus Dendropsophus; species Dendropsophus ebraccatus. The sequence goes on along the minus strand of NC_091457.1, from coordinate 151,132,598 downwards.
CACCCCCACCAACTCTATACTACAGGTATACAGTACCCAAAACTATACACTACAGGTATACAGGAACTCCAACTATATCTACAGGTATACAGGACCCCAAAACTATACACTACAGGTATACAGGACCTCCACCAACTCTATACTACAGGTATACAGTACCCTCAAACTATACAGTACAGATATACAGGACCCCCGAACTATATACTACAGAACACTACAGGTATACAGGACCCCAAAACTATACACTACAGGTATACAGGACCTCCACCAACTCTATACTACAGGTATACAGCACCTCCACCAACTTTATACTACAGGTAATAATAATAATAATATTTATTTGTATAGCGCCAACAGATTCCGCAGCACTTATTTAAATATATAAATACATTACAGGTTATATATTAAATTATACAATGAATAAATTACAATAACAAATTAGTGACCTGCTCTCAAGAGCTTACAGGCTAGGATGACTGGGAGTAACACGAGAGGCAACAAGTGCTTTATTTGTCAATGTTCCAGTCATTGTACATGGAGTCTCTAAGTGCCTATAGGCGGCTGGGCAAGCCAGTCGCATTCCATTTTCTAAGCTCGGATAACAAGGACAGTGTACCTAGCACCAAAGAAGTTATAGAGAGGGGATAGCAAAGAGAGACGAGATTACGAAATGTTTTAAGCACGCCTGAAGAGATGGGTCTTCAGGGCGCGCTTGAAACTGGGGATGTTGGAAATAAGTCTGAGGTCTTTGGGTAAAGAGTTCCAGAGAACTGGTGCAGCACGAGAGAAGTCTTGGAGGCGGGAATGAGAAGTTCTGATTAAAGAAGAGCTTACTGTAACGCAGAGCACGAGAAGGATGATAGGTGGAGATGAGGGAGGAGATGTATGGAGGGGCAGAGTTGTGGAGAGCTTTATGGGTCAGGAGTTTGAACTGTGTTCTATATTTAATGGGTAACCAGTGCAGTGACTGGCACAGAAGGGAGACGTCGGTATAGCAGCTGGAGAGGAAGATTAGCCTGGCTGCTGCGTTCAGGATAGACTGGAGAGGGGAGAGCTTAGAGAAAGGAAGACCGATTAGTAGGGAGTTACAGTAGTCAAGACGGGAATGGATCAGGGCACCAGTAAGAGTCTGAGCGGTGTCAGTGGTGAGAAATGGACGGATTCTGGTGATGTTTTTGAGATGAAGGGTACAGGTATACAGGACCCCCCAACTATATACTACAGGTATACAAGACCTCCACTAACTATACACTACAGGTATCCAGGACCCTCAAACTATAAACTACAGGTATAGAAGACCTCCACTAACCATACTTTACAGGTATACAGCACCTTCAATAACTATATATTACAGGTATACAGGACCTCTAGCAGCTATACACTGCAGGTATACAGTACTTCCTAAACTATAAAGTACAGGTATACAGACCCCCACTTATACACTACTGGTATACAGGACCTCTCTTAACTATATACTACACTTTTGCAATTAAATATACTGGTAATAAATATATATATATATTTAATTAAAAAAATTGATTTTAATTAAGCTATTGTACAACGAAAATAGCTTTATTAGAATTAAAATGTGCTTTATTAATTATTAAGTATTAGAGGGAGCTGTATTATTGCCGGCAATTCCTAATACAGCTCGATGTAATAATTAATTAATACTTTATCTAATTATGCTATTTTTTTTATCACAAGCAACATTAGAAGAAACATTTTGATGTAAATGTCCGCCCAGCTGATTGGCTGGCTGAGCGGACATATAAAGAGCTGGTCCCCGGAACACTGAGCTCAGTGTGCTAGGGACCGGCGAAGAGAGAAGACAGCAGAAAGAAGAGAGGAGATAGAAGACCTGGGAGGGTGAGTAGAAAGTCCCCCCCCCTCCCCTGCAAGGAAGGGGGGGGGGGGGTTACTTAACTTCTTCCTTGCTGGGATGGGTGCAGTCTGACATCAGGGTGGTTCAGTATGTCACCCAAAGGGTTAAGGGGGATGCAATACCACACTGTAAGCAGCGATTTGTAAAGATGATGCATACTGTAAGGTGCACAACACCGCTCACAATGATGGGTGTTTCTCACTTTTTGTTTTTCAGATATCAGTATCCTGTGGATTACGGCGCATTTGGTGGATTACGTTGATGATCAGTGGTTGTAAGGGTTTAAAATAAATAAAATGGGATGGGATGTGGGGGGGCGGGCTTTATTTGAATAATAAAAAAAAATCTTCACTTGTGTGTTGTCTTTATTTCTTTACTATATAGACTAAGGGTGGTATTACACGAAGCGATTTTTTTCAATTAACGATTAACGATCTCCAACGATCGCAATAGCGGTTGCCTAATAATCGTTCGTTTTACTACACGGAAAGATTATCGGTTATATTGGAGCAACAAAATTCAAGAACACTCCCCTTTCAATTTGCGAATGAACAGGGAACGGCTAACGACATCTTATTCAAACGAACGATGTGCGAACGATGTGTAAAAGACAAACGATAAAAATAGATCCAAAACCTATTAAACGACCAACGACCAATCGTTCGTCGTTTAATCGTTGTCTACTATTACACTTAAAGATAATCGTTCAAATACGACCTATTGACCGATTATTCGAACGATAATCGCTTCGTGTAAGACCACCCTTAGTACTGGAAGCAGTCAGGGCTTAGTGTTAGCCGGTATAAAATGGCTAACACTAACCCCCCCCCCATCCCACACACACTATTACCCCAGTACCCAATGCCACCAGGGTACTGGGGAGAGCCGGATGCCAGTGGTCCCGGAGCGTCAAAATTGGCGCTCCTGGACTGGCCGGCAGCAGGCTGGTATTATTAGGCTGGGGAGGGCCAAAACAAATGGCCCTTCCCACCCTGGTGTCACTAGGCTGCTGTTTGGTTTTTAACCTGGCTCTTTATGAAAATAGGGGGGACACTACATTTTTTTTTTTATAAAAAAAAAAGAAAAGAGGGGCAATAATTTGAATAGAATAGCTCCTGATATTCGTACAAATATGGAAACCCATTATAGTCTATGGGAGAAAAATACTTGGGACCTGGAAATCAATACTCAACCACTAGGAGGTGACCAAGTGCACAATGACCCCTCATGAAATGCCAACAGCTCTGGAATGCATATGTGACAGCAGGGGATGCATTCCTGGGTGCATGAACGTAAAGTAGAAATATTGATTTTGGTCTAGCGGTACCTGCATAGGTATTAGGTGGTGCGTAATATTAGCGGTGGTGCAAGTGTTTTTAGGAAACAACTGAATCAAAGAACAAAGTTAGTTGGGGGAAAGATCAGGAGCAACATGAGAAAATATTACTCTACGGCAAGAGTAGTAGATGCTTTGAGGAAGCCTTCAGTAGATGTAGTTGATAAAGCTAGAATAGCCTGTCTGGTCTATACATCTATCTGTCCTAAAATAAAAAGGGAAATAGGGCAGACTAGATCGACCAAGTGGTCTTTTTCTACTGACAAGCTTCTATGTTTATATAGTTCTATATAAAACCTACATGAAGAGCAAGTTAAGTCACATCCGCGTGTTATCAGGTTCATCAAGGCAGTGAAAGTTGAAAATTATAGTTTTATATAACTTTTTTGTACTTCAACAGAAATACCCATGGACTTTGAATTGGAGGCAGCATGCCGGCAAATATCCACCTGCCTTTATGAGAGGCCTGCAACTTTATGTAATATGACGCCACAGGCTGAGTTAATTTTTTTACTTTTCTTAAATTTATTTTATTGTTAATAAATTAATGTATTCAGTGTTTATCTTTATTTTTCCATTCCTTTTTATCATCCACCTTCCTGCATATTTTTTTTTAACATGCCCCAAATGATCCAAGCACATGGTAATTTAATCCTACAGTACGAGTTGGAGGGTTGTAGATGTGGGAGTCTAATGCACAGTTTAGCTTATAGGGATACAGCTGTAATAACCAAACAAATGCATGTACACAAACGAGATGTACATTTAATAACTGTATAACAGGTCTATTTTGTATTTTTCCTGACGGACAGAGGACCTTTCAGCTTATAGGAATAGAGCTGTAATAAAATCAAGAAATGCACGTACACAAATGTACGTTTAAGTAACGTATAACAGCTGGGAGCAGACCAAAATACAATTTTGGCCACTATGTATGAATTAGCAAATCCAATATGCAGCCTGCAATCCCAAAGGTAAGTTTTGCTGTGGCTGCAATGGAGTCTATGGACAGGAAAATGCTTGTTGCAAATATCCTAGCGTAACCTTAATAAATAAAAACCCCACTAATCTCAATGCCCCAAGATAAAAAAAAAAAACTAAATCTACAAACACATAGCAAGTTTAACCAAATTATGTGCAAAATAATAAGTACAATTGTACTAAGGAGACTGGTGTAAAGTAGAATTCTCTTAGTTGCCCCTAAAAACCAATCAGAGTCAACTTTTCATTCACAGATTGTGAAAAGTGGAATCTGATTGGTTGCTAGGGGTAACTCAGACAATTCTACTTTTACACCAATTTGATAAATCTCCCCCTAATTGTTTTGCATGTAATTTTTTTTACCAGAGTTATATATTGTTGTAGAATAGTGTTCTGTTAATGGCCTATATAAGTTGCATTATGTGGTTTATAGCAATGCAATTATGGGATGGGGCAATGTATGAAAACTGTCTATATTAAAAAAAAAAAAAAAAAAAAAAAAAAAAGCCTATAGCTCTTTTTCTCAAAGAACCATTTGTAAACTACTATAACCTGTGGGATCTATGATATTGCAGTATATTTGGTGATTAGATGTGATAATACACGTTTAGTAGGCTTGTTGGTATGCATTGGATAATACCATAGTTCTCCTTAAAGTTACAAAAAAAAAAAAAAAAAAGTGAGATGCTTCAGCAAAACTTTATAGGTTTGGAATCTGCCTGTTTGGTGCTGTTTTTTTCCAGTGTTAAAATTTGTTCTACAATGTATTTAAAAAAAATAAATATGTTAGTCTGGGATTCTGTTCAATCCACTTCAAATGGTACAGAGCTGAAAACCCCCATATAAACTGACGAGTAGTGGACATTTCCTTTTCCAGGATTGTTTGGGTCCTTGTAATCTACTGACCATATGAATAGCCCAATAGACATCTATGCGCACTAATTGGAGTAGAGAAATACACATCCATAGATTACAGGGTGTGAATAAGGCCTAAAGGAACTAAATGACTGGGTCACCAAGTAAGATGGATGCCATTCTGTAGTCAAACAAGAACCATAGTTTAATAACAAAGAAGTTTATTGAAACTAATATAAAAGCTATGTAATAAAATTATGAGACAATAAATAACATATATAGGAGAGTCTTCACCGAGTACTCAGAAGTCTTGAGACTCTGCAGTTTTAGCTTCTTGCGAGGACGATCCTTTTGCAGTCTTCTTCGGCAAGAGGATTGCCTGGATATTTGGCAAGACACCTCCTTCTGCAATGGTGACCCCACCAAACAGCTTGGCCAGTTCCTCATCATTTCTGACGGCCAGCTGGATGTGTCTGGGCAGGATCCTGGACTTCTTGTTGTCTCTGGCTGCATTCCCCGACAGCTCCAGGACCTCAGCACACAGATATTCCAGGACAGCCGCCAGATAGATGCTGGCTCCAGATCCGATCCTCTCCGCATAGTTCCCCTTCCTCAGGAACCTGTGGATACGGCCCACTGGAAACTGGAGCCCGGCCTTGGCCGATCTGGAGCCCTTACTGGCCTCTGGTTTCTGGACCTTCTTACCACGACCAGACATCTTGAAAAGTAAATTAATCCTAAAGGCCCATTAAAAAGAAAGTTCTATTAGTTCATGTTACATACAGTTCATGTTTGTCTACATACCAACTTTGTCTTCTCTGTGTGCCATTACCGATTCAGACACTAATACGACCTCATACCCACATATTATATCCGACACCTTGGGGGGAAATTACATTACAAACTGTACAGCAAATATGGCATGCACCAAGAAAAAAAAAAAAAAAAAAAAAAAAAAAAGTCTTCCAAAGTGCTGGTGAAATGCCAATTCCCCTCTAAGGACTTGTTCACATGTAACAGGTCAGCATGTCCTTTTATATGTCAATGCATTAAAACCTCATGGTACAAAAGTCACAAGTAAGGAGACAGAAAAGATGCGGTCTAAGATCGTGCATTTTTTTTTGTCTCCCTAACTTGTGACTTTTGTACCATGAGATTAACGATTAACTCATTGGCATAAAATTACAGAACTCTTAATATCAGGAATGGCAACCTCCCTTTTTTTGGATCAAGAAACCATATAGACTTCCATATTAAATAATAATAATAATAATAATAATAATAATAATAATAATAATAATAATATATTAAAATCTGACTTGAAAGGGAAAGTTCTATAGTAAAGCCCCTATCACACAGGGGAGACAAGAGGGAGAAGGAAAGCTCTAACCTGCCAGGTCAGCGCCCGCTTGCTCCTCATTCCCCGCTCGCCATCAGTGCTATTACATGCGTCGGCAGTGAGCAGGTAAGAGCTGGGCTGAACAAAACAGGCAAAAATTCAGGAGGAGAAACTGCACTAAATCCCATCTGTGCAACTGTTTCAATGCTCAAAGAATTGACATGAGTTTTTTGAGCAGAGGCACACAAGACATCATATCGAAACAGTGAGGCAGGCAGGATTCAAGCAGAGTCCCCAGCACAGGTTCCACTTGGAATTTCCATCTGTTTTCCATCAGTGTGAACATACCCTTAAGCAGAAGGGGTTTTCCCAATGGGGCAACATAAAAAAAAAAAAAAAAAAAAAAAAAAAGTTGTGCACTACAGGCCTGATACTTCTTAACCCCTTGCCTCCGCAGCCTGTTTTGGCCTTAATGACCAGGCTCATTTTTCAAAATCTGACCAGTCTCACTTTATGCGCTTATAGCTCAGTGATGCTTTAACGTATGCTAGCGATTCTGAGATTCTGATTCTCTTTATTCTGGCATAATTTGGGAAACATATTTTACTTTTTTAGGCTGTTATGGGGCTTAGAAATTTATTAGCAAATTATCACATTTTGTGAAAGTTTCCAAAACTGATTTTTTTTTTAGGGACCAGTTCTTTTTTTAAGTTGATTTAGGAGGCTTGTATACTGGAAACCCCCATAAGTGACCCCATTTTGGAAACTAGACACCTTAAAGAATTAATCTAGGGGTATAATGAGCATTTTAACCCTACAGGGGCTGGAGGAAAGTATTCACAATTAGGCCTAAAAAAAAAAAAAAAAAAAAGAAAATTTTAATTTTCCAATAATATATATGTTTAGATTAAAGTTTCTCCTTTCCAAAAGGAACATCAGAGAATCTGCACCCCAAAATTTGTAACAGGTTCTCGAGTACAACGGTACCCCATATGTGGGCGTAAACCACTGTATGGGCACACAGCCGGGCTCAGAAGGGAAGGAGCGCCAATGCTTTTTTAATGCAGATTTTTCTGAAAAAGTTTAAGCGCCAGGTGCGTTTGCAGTGCCCCTGTAGTGTCAGCAGAATAGAATCCCCCCAAAAGTCACTCCATTTTCGAAAGTACACCCCTCAAAGAATTCATCTTGGGGTAGGATGAGCATTTTGACCCCACATGCATTAGAGGAAAGTATTCAAAATTAGACAGTAAAAATGAAAAACACGAATTTTTCCAATAATATGTTCGTTTAGTTTGAAATTTCTTAATTTCACAAGGAAAAAGAGAAAAAAAGTACCCCAAAAATTGTAACACAGGTTCTCCTGAATACAACGGTACCCCATATGTGGGCATAAACCACTGTATGGGCACACAGCGGGGCTCAGAAGGGAAGGAGCACCAATTAGCATTTTCAGTGCAGATTTTGCTGAAGAAGTTTCTGAGCGCCAGGTGCGTTTGCAGTGCCCCATTTGCAATGTGCGGTGGTTAGTGGCAACGTGCGGTGGTTACAGGTAATTTGGGGGGGCTAGGGGTAATCTGGGAGTAAACTGCAATTATTACTATAATAAAAAGTGTGTTTTATTTTTTTGTATGTTTTTCACTTTTTGTACTTTATACATTAATTTTTACTGTATTACTATGATAACTGTGATATTTTCTATCACAGTAATCATAGTTCAGTGACAGAGACCAAATTGGTCTCTGTCACTTTAAATGCCCGATCTCACCTAGGGACAGAGGGGGGAGGCAGGGAAAGCATGACGTCCAGGGACGTCATGATACATTCTGCCACTGCTTTTCATGACGTCCCTGGACGTCATATTGGGGGAAGGGGTTAAACATTGAATGAGATTCTCAGCATGTAGAGTCCACTAAGCAAGTCAAAGAATTTGTTCAAAGTCTCCACAGCTACAAGCAGTTTTTGTTGACCAAGTAGTAAACACATGTCTACCTACAAGACAGCAGTCTCTTGTGACAGAAAGTAAAGACACAGTAGTTAACTTTACATCTATTCATAAATATATGGGCAGTCTGTTTAGGAAGGTTTTTTTTTTAATCACAAGACATTGCAAAGGAGCTCTGCAGATGGACATCTTAGAGAAGCTCAGGCTATAGACTAGTTCAGATGTAACAAGTAACACATTTCAGCCTGTAACATGAGGAGCAGGAAATCATAGCAAAATCCCATAAAAAGAAACAATAATTTACATAAACACTTTACCTTGGAGAAAATCCAAAATGATTCCAGAGTCACTGTCCTCACAACCTTCTCTGCCTCCAAACCTTAAATGACTAACCAGCCAGAAGGATCTACATCTCCCCCACTGATTGTTCCTGATATTTATATCATGTTAATTGATCTCACAGCTGATCTAAAGTGATCCAATAAGGGAAAGGAGTAGCCCTAGGCATTTTGTTGGTCAATCCTAGGCTGGGTTCACACTGTGTATTTGCAATCCGTTTTTCTTTTTTTTTTCCATCCGTTTAAAAATAAATAAATAAACGGATGCATTTGTGTGAATCTGTTTGGTCCGTTTTCCATTGACTTCCATTATTTAAAAAAAAAAAAAAAAAAACGGATCAAAACGGACACAAAAATTAGGTCTACAACATTTTTGTGTGCGTTAAAAATGCAATAATGGAAGGCAATGGAAAAATGCATCATTTTTTAAATAATGGAAATCAATGCAAAAACGGATTCTAACAGATCACACAATTGAGTCTACCCCCCCCCCCCCCCATATCATATGTTAAACAGACTGCAAAAATGCAGTGTGAACCCAGCCTTATACTAGGTTCACACTGCTTTTTGCATCGGGTTCATTGTATCTGTTGCAGTACGTTTACTTTTAGCATACAGAAAAACCTGGTCAACTATGTCTAAAAAAAATAATTTATGTATCTGTTCCAATCCATTTTTTAAAATAATGTAAGTCGATGAAAATTGGATCCTGCAGTATGGCATACCATAACATCTGTTTTACCATCCGCTTTTGCAACACAAACACAAAATTGTGGACATGTGAACAGGCCTTGGGCTAGGTTCACACACAGTATTTCTGCTCAGTATTTTGCAGTAAAAACCAGAAGTGGATTAAATTTGTGTCTCTGGTCAGCATGTATGTGGGTTTGCTGGATGGAATAGCACAGACCTCCATGCTTTTCTACTGTGCTGGATCCCATTTAAAACCAAATACTGCACAGTATACATTTTTTTAACCCTATAGATGCTGCAGTAAGTAAAACCGCAGGATCTATGGTAAGGAACAGAACATCATCCAGGGTGTGCGAATCAATCAATAGCTATGACATCCGTAGGCCTCCTTGAGGCCGTCTGCCCAAAGAATAGACATGTCGTGGCAGAAGGCGGCATCTGGCTGAGCACAGAATGGAGCCTATGGGACAGGAGGGGGCGAGCGTCGGAACCTGCTGGAAGTTATCTGTGCACATTCCGTAGTGTGAGTAGAACAACAAAATAAAATATGAGGCTATGTTCACATAGAGCTATAACTGCATAAATTGAGAGAGTTTGAATTTGAAAAATGGACTATGGTGCTTAAGGCCAAAATCAGCCCAGTCTTGAAGGGGTTAAGTATACTGTAATATATATACACACACATTATATGTATATATATATATAATTATTATTTTTTTTATTAACAGTATATTTAATTGCAAAAGCATTGATTAATTTTAATTAAGCTATTGTACAACGAAAATAGCTTTATTAGAACGAAAATGTGCTTTATTAATTAAATATTAACTGTTACAGGGAGCTGCATTATTGCCGCCAATTAGTATTGCCGGTAATACCATTCCCCGTAATACTTCTTCCCTGCTTTCCCAGGGAGCATAAACTTTATGAAAACAGCTAAACAGTTGTTAAGCCATTTTAGTAAAGTTAATTTAGATTTGAATATTCGATCACAACTCAAAACTTTCGAATAGTGCAGTATTCGATCTAACACTATTCGCTCATCTCTAGTCATTTGTTCTTCCTTTTTTTCAGCATATAATAAGCTTTCTTGCTTGTTACACAAACTGTGTTAAAGCGTAAAGTTTTTTCTTTAGTTTTTTTCAAAATGTAAGCAATTTTTAATATTATTGCAATATGCTTTATTAATCTGTTTATTAATTAAAGGGGTCCATAGAGAATGGATGGAGCTGCGGGTCACATGCCGACCCAGGGGTCCTTTCATAGCAAATGAGCCAGGGTGGTAATCTGAAGATCCCCGGAGAGCACTGGAATCGGACCTCCTGCGATCTCATACTTGTCCACTATCCTGTTGATAGGGGACAAATACGTTTAAATTTAAAAACCCCTTTAACTCCTGAACTTCTTACCATACTAACTGCATTTTGCCATGCAAAATATATGTAAGCTTTTCCTGCTGACTGTACTCAGTGGTATGAGCAGCAGTATAGAATAGAGGAGCCTGGACACCCAGATACTCAGTGCTCTCTGCAGTGGCGTAGCTACCAGGGTCGCAGCGGTCGCCACTGCGACCCGGCTCGCCACGAAGGAGGGCCCCCCTTGCCACTGCACTGCCCCCCCATGGATCACTCTTGTGACCGCAAGCATTGTTTTGCTTGCGGTCACAAGAGCGGGCTCGTCCGTGCCCCCGGCTAATGCACGGCTGCCAGGGGTGTCCCGTCCTATCCCCGGCAGTGCTGCACATCTGTGAGCTCCTTGTGCCGCCTGGGGCCCTTATTTCTGGCACAGGAAGCGCACGTCAGAGACGCTTTCTGTGCCCGAAGTCCCAGCCCTGGCGTACAGAGATTTCACTGATGTGTGGCGCTGCCGGGGATAAGACGGTACACCCCCCGGCATTTGCGCATCAGCCGGGGCCCACACAGCGCCTGAAGAAGAAGAGGATCGCTGGGGGAGCGGGTTGTTAGGTGAGTTTGTGTGTGTGTGTTTTTTTTTTTTAATTCTGATTGGGGAAGAGGGGGGGGCATCTATAAGGGATGGGTGAAGAGGGGTCCATCTTCAAGGGATGGGTAAAGAAGGGGGGGGGGGGCATTTATAAAGGGATGGGGGAAGAGGGAGCATCTATAAGGGATGGGGGAAGAGGGAGCATCTATAAAGGATGGGGGAAGAGGGGGACATCTATAAGGGATGGGGGAAGAGTGGGGCATCCATAAGGGATGGGGGAAGAGGAGAGCCTTCTATAAGGGATGGGGGAAGAGGAGAGCATCTATAAGGGATGGGGGAAGAGGAGAGCATCTATAAGGGATGGGGGAAGAGGAGAGCATCTATAAGGGATGGGGGAAGAGGAGAGCATCTATAAGGGATGGGGGAAGAGGAGAGCATCTATAAGGGAAGGGGGAAGAGCTATAAGGGATGGGGGAAGAGGGGGGCATCTATAAGGGATGGGGGAAGAGGGGGACATCTATAAGGGATGGGGGAAGAGGGGGGCATCTATAAGGGATGGGGGAAGAGGGGGGGCCATCTATAATTGGGGTAGAGGGGACCATCTATAAGGGGAGGGGGTAGAGGGGGACCATCTATAAGGGTGGGCAACATGTAGTGGGGTCCATATATATATATATATATATATATATATATACACACACACACACACACTATAAAAGGGGGGGTCACATAGTGTCAGGGATAGCCACTAAATTAAGGGTGTAAAAGGGGCCAATAAAGATGTGCAGTTTGTATAGAGATGAGGATGGTGCCGGAGTGAAGAGCCTAATATGTCTGTCTGGCAGATTCTGAAGATTCGTGGCTCGGAGAAGTTCCCATAACGGCCTAGGGCAGATGGAGAAGAAGCAAATGAAAATGGAAGTACTCCAATCAGAGAAAACATCCCCTGTGAATCATCTGATATAACTGCACTGTAATGTATATGGTGTATACAACCTGTGTGGAGCTGGGTCCATCACTATATGACTGGATGAGGTGATAGTAATATGTGTTAGTTTATAAAGTAAAGAAATAAAGACAAGACAAAAGTGAATTTTTTTTTAATTCAAATAAAAACACCCCCACACCCCTCATTGACCATTTTATTTAAAAAAAAAAAAAAATCCAAAAAACCACTAGTCATCGTCGTAGTCCATCGAATCCGACGTAATCTACAGGATACCGATATCTGAAAAACTAAAAGGGAGAAACACAAAAAACACACAAACAGGAGCACAACACCCATCATTGTGAGCGATGTTGTGCACCTTACAGTATGCAGCATCTTTACAGATCGCTGCTTACAGTCTGGCCCCCAAGGGGTTAAGGGAGGATGCATTGCATCCCCCTTAACCCTTAGACGAACAAGGGCGTATAGTTACGCCATGGAAGTCTGTCCCCAGACGACCTAGGGCGTAACTGTACGCCCTGGGTGTTTCTCCCGCTATGAAGCGTGCTCTGGAGCGGAGCGCGCTTCATAGCAGGTGGGGGCTGGCTGCAATAAGCAGCCGGGACCTCACCGGTAATGACACGCTGCAGCGATCGCGCTGCCGCGTGTCATTAACTCCTTAAACGCCGCGATCGTGGCACGACCGCGGCGTTTAAGTGTAAGTGACAGGGGGAGTCCCCTGTCACTTACCGATCGGGACCCCCGCAGTGTGACTACGGGGGTCCCGATCAGTAAAACGGACTGCTGGAGGTCTCTCACCTGCCTCCGTGCGGTCCGATCGGCGATCTGCTACACTAAGCCTGCACAGGCAGGCTCAATGAGCAGAGCGCCGATAACACTGATCAATGCTATGGCATAGCATTCATCAGTGTACAAATCAAAGTACTGGATGTAAAAGTCCCCCAAAGGGACTTCAAATGTGGAAAAAAAAAAAAGTTAAAAACACTAACACACTACCCCAAAACCCCTCCCCCAATAAAAGTCTAAATCACCCCCCTTTCCCATTATATAAATAAAACATAAAAATAAACAAATAAACATATAATATACCGTAGCATGCGTAATTGTCCGATCTATTAAAATATAACAAGCGTCATTGCGAACGGTAAACGGCGTACACGGAAAGAGGGAAAAAAGTGCGCGGATTACCGATTTTTTGTTACATTATATATATAAAAAAAATTAATAAAAAGTGATCAAAACATCCGATCTTCACAAATATGGTATTAATAAAAACTAGAAATCATGGCGGAAAAAATGACACCCCATACAGCCCCGTAGATGAAAAAATAAAACCGTTTTAGGCGTCACAATAGTCCCATTTTATTTATAATTAATTGCCAAAAAAAAGGATTTCATTTAAAAAAAATATATAACAGAGAATCTGTGTAAACCTGCATATGGTTGTGTTCGGGCTGACCTATAGAGTAATAGTATAATGTCGCTTTTACCATATAGTGCATTATGTAGACACAGGAACCCCCCAAACGTTACCATATTGCATTCTTTTTTATGATTTCACCTATTTATATCTTCATAAATAATATATTTGGGATTCCATCATACATGTTATGGTAGAATGAAAGACGCCATTACAAAGTACAACTATTCCTGTAACAAATAAGCCATTACATGGCCTTGTAGATAAAAAACTGAAAGTACTAGAGCTCTTAGAAGGGGAGGAGGGAAAAACTGAAACACTAAGATCTAAATTTGGCGGTCCACTGGGTAATTTTGGGCCTGGTCCTCAAAGGGTTAACCCCTTGGGGGTCAGACTGCACCCATCCCGGCAAGGAAGGGGTTAAGTGACCCCCCCCCCCCCCCCCCTTCCTGGGATGGGTGCAGTGCTGGGGAGGGGGTGGGGAGAGCTGTATACTTACCCCCCCCCCCCCATGTGTCCCCTTCGCTGGTCTGCTGCACAATGAAGTCACTGTGCTGCGGACCAGCTAATTATATGTGCGCTCAGCCAATCAGCTGAGCGCACATATGATTCAAAGTGTTTCTACTAATAATGCTATTGTGATAGCATAATAAGAAACATTTGATGTTTTAAAGTAAAGTATTAATTACAGTGAGCTCTTTTTACCGGGAATATGAATTAACGGCTTTAAAAGAGCTTCCTGTAATTAATATTTATAATGAAACACATTTTCGTTGTAATAAAATTTGTTTCGTTGATCTAAACAAATTCATACTTGTGCAATTAAATATACTGTAAAAATATATAAATACATTTATATATTTTTTAACACTATATTTAATTGCACAATGATAGAATAGTTTTAATTAAATTATTGAACAAAAGTGACTTTATTACAATGAAAAATGTGTTTAATTAAATATATTAACCATTAGAGGAGTCGGCATTATTGCCGGCTATTTTTTTTTTTTACTTGTGATTTTTTTTCCACTTTTTTCATTGTAATAGCAACTGCAACTACACGAAACTATACCCTATCACACTCCCACTATTGTAGCTGCAAATATTCAGCCGTTATTGCAAGGTCCGGTTCGTCAGAACCCAAAGTTCGGGAGATTGAACCAAAGCGAACTGTCAAGAGTTTGCTCATCCCTATTTATAGGGATACAGCTGTAATAACCAAACAAATGCACATACACCAAGATGTACATTTAATAACTGTATAACAAAGGTCTACTATTTTGTATTTTTCCTGATGGACAGAGGACCTTTTTCAGCTTATAGGAATGGAGCTGTTAATAAGTCAAGAAATGCACATACACAAATGTGATGTACGTTTAAGTAATGTATAACAGATGGGAGCAGACCAAATTACACTTTTTGCCACTATGTATGATTTAGCAAATCCAATATGCAGCCTGCAATCCCAAAAGGTAAGTATTGCTGTGGCTGCAATGGTGTCCATGGACAGGAAAATGCTTGTTGCAAATATCCTAGTGTAACCTTGATAAACACCCCACTAATCTCAATGCCTGTGATATCACTAATTTCAATGCCCAAGATATAAAAAAAAAAGCAAGTTTAACCTAATTATGTTCCAAACATTAAGTACAATTGTACTAAGGAGGAGTTTATCAAACTGGTGTAAAGTAGAATTATCTTTGTTGCCCCTAGCAACCAGATTCTACTTTTCATTCCTCAGGTTCTTTGAAAAATGAAAGGTGGAATCTGATTGGTTGCTAGGGGCAACTAAAACTCTACTTTACACCAGTTTGATAAATCACCCCCTATTTTGCATGTAATTTGATATTCATCACATTGTTGATTTTTTTACCAGAACACTAAAAAAAAAAAAAAATTATATATATATATATATATATATATATATATATATATATATATATATTATAGGAGAATAGTGTTCTTTTAATGGCCTATGCACATCGTGTGGTTTATAGCAATTAAATTATGGGAGGATAGGGCATGTATGAAAACTGTCTATATTAAAAAAAAAAAAAAAAAAAGTTGGCCATAGCTCTTTTCTCAGAGAACCATTTGTAAACTACTCTAACCTGTGGGATATATGATATTACAGTATATTTGGTGATTAGATGTGATGTTAATACACATTTAGTAGGCTTGTTGGTATGCAGCAGATAATGCCATTGTTAATGCTCTCCATAAAGTTAAAAAAAAAAAAAAAAAGTGGACATGCTTCAGCAAAACTTTATAGGTTTGAATCTGCCCGTTTGGCAGTGGCGAAGCTACTATTAAGGCAGGGTAGGCAGTTGCTATGGGGCCCGGGGGAGAAGGTAAGAGCGAGTGTCCTTCTGCTTAACCCCTAGTGTACTGCTGTGTGCAAGTGACCCAGTGTTTACTTACATGCTGCAACACAAAAAGGTTAACAAGCAGAAGACAATGATCTCCTCTGATAACCTCTGTTCTCCAGCTGCAGCCGTGAATTAGAAAGGAAAAAAAAAAAAAAAAAAAAAAGTGCAGAAGTCGGTGTTAGTACACACCAGCAATAAAGCAGATATAGCCTTGAATTTTGAACACTGGGCCCTTACTCACTGCAGTATTTAAGGGGTTGGGTTAGCAGAAGGTAGTCTGCCCCTGCACCTATATATTTAGACATAAGGTTCCTATAGGTCATAGTAAGCAGCCATTGGCTCTCTGCCTGTCACTCGTGGTGTGGGTGTGTATTTTAAGGGGCCTCTCTCCCTTAAGCACAACACAAAACATATACATATGTTAAATTAAACAAAACATATACCCTTAAATTTTTTTTGCTATAGTGCCCTTTGAATCCTAGCTATGCCCCTGCCGTTTGTGGCTTTTTCCAATGTTAAATTTGTTTTACCATGTTAAAAAAAAAAAAAAAAGTTTCTCTGGGATTCTGTTCAAGCCACTTCAAAATCAAAATGGTACAGAGCTGAAAAACCACATACAAACTCACGAGTAGTGGACATTTCCTTTTCCAGGATTGTTTGCATCCTTATAATCTACTGACCATATGAATAGCCCAATAGACATATATGTGCACTAACTGGAGTAGAGAAATACACATCCATAGATTACAGGGTGTGAATAAGGCCTAAAGGAACTAATGACTGGGTCACCAAGTAAGATGGATGCCATTCTGTAGTCAAACAAGAACCATGATTTACTAACAAAGATGTTTATTGAAACAAATATAAAAGCTATGTAATAAAATTATGAGACAATAAATAACATATATAGGAATGTCATCACTGAGTATTCAGAAGTCTTGAGACTCTGCAGTTTTAGCTTCTTGTGAGGACGAGCCTTTTGCAGTCCTCTTCGGCAGGAGGATTGCCTGGATATTTGGCAGGACACCTCCTTCTGCAATGGTGACCCCACCAAACAGCTTGGCCAGTTCCTCATCGTTTCTGACGGCCAGCTGGATGTGTCTGGGCAGGATCCTGGACTTCTTGTTGTCTCTGGCTGCATTCCCCGACAGCTCCAGGACCTCAGCACACAGATATTCCAGGACAGCCGCCAGATAGATGCTGGCTCCAGATCCGATCCTCTCCGCATAGTTCCCCTTCCTCAGGAACCTGTGGATACGGCCCACTGGAAACTGGAGCCCGGCCTTGGCCGATCTGGAGCCCTTACTGGCCTCAGGTTTCTGGACCTTCTTACCACGACCAGACATCTTGAAAAGTAAATTAATCCTAAAGGCCCATTAAAAAGAAAGTTCTATCAATTCATGTTACAGTACATACAGTTCATGTACATACCAACTTTGTCTTCTCTGTGTGCAATTACCAGACACTAATACGATTCAGACACTAATACGACCTCATACCCACATATTATATCCGACACCTTGGGGGGAGATTACATTACAAACTGTACAGCAAATATGGCATGCACCAAGATAAAAAAAAAATAAACAAAGGTTCTGCCAAAATGCATATTCTCCTCTAAGGACTTGTTCACATGTAACAAGTCAGCATGTCCTTTTATATGTCAATGCATTAAAAACTCATGGTACAAAAGTCACAAGTAAGGAGACAAAAAAGATGCGGTCTAAGATTGTGCATTTTTTTTTGACTTTCAACTTGTGACTTTTGTACCATGAGATTAATGATTAACTCATTGGCATAAAACTACAGAACTCTTAATATCAGGATTGCCAACCTCCCTTTTTTTGGATCAAGAAACCATATAGACTTCCATGTAAATAATAAATAAAAATTGGATATTAAAATCTGACTTGAATTGGGGAAAGTTCTATAGTAAAGCCCCTATCACACAGGGGAGACAAGAGGGAGAAAGCAAGGTCTAACCTGTCAGGTCAGCGCCCGCTTGCTCCTCATTCCCCGCTCACCATCAGTGCTATTACATGCATCAGAAGTGAGCAGGCAAGAGCTGGGCTGAACAAAACAGGCAAAAATTCCGGAGGAGAAACTGCACTAAATCCCATCTGTGCAACTGTTTCAATGCTCAAAGAATTGACGTGAGTTTTTTGAGCAGAGGCACACAAGACATCACATTGAAACAGTGAGGCAGGTAGGATTCAAGCAGAGTCCCCAGCACAGGTTCCACTTGGAATTTCCATCACGATACCCTTAAGCAGAAGAGGTTTTCCCAATGGGGCAACTAAAAAAAAAAAAAAGTTTTACGCACTACAGGCCTGATTCCTCATAAACATTGGATGAGAGTCACAGCATGGAGAGTCCACTAAGCAAGTCAAAGCATTTGTTCAAAGTCTCCGCAGCTACAAGCAGTTTTTGTTGAAGAAGTTGTAAACACATGTCTACCTACAAAGACAGCAGTCTCTTGTGACAGAAAGTAAAGACACAGTAGTTAGCTTTACATCTATTCATAAATATATGGGCAGTCTGTGTTTTTTTTTTTTTTTTTTTAATTAAAAGACATTGCAAAGGAGCTCTGCAGGTGGACATCTCAGAGAAGCTCAGGCTATAGACTAGTTCAGATGTAACAAGTAACACATTTCAGTCTGTAACATAAGGAGCAGGAAATCATAGTAAAATCACATAAAAAGAAACAATAATTTACATAAACACTTTACCTTGGAGAAAATCCAAAATGATTCCAGAGTCACTGTCCTCACAACCTTCTCTACCTCCAAACCTTACGTGACTAACCAGCCTGCAGAATCTACATCTCCCCCACTGATTGTTCCTGATATTTATATCATGCTAATTGATCTCACAGCTGATCTAAAGTGATCCAATAAGGGAAAGGAGTAGCCCTAGGCATTTTGTTGGTCAATCCTAGGCTGGGTTCACACTGTGTATTTGCAATCCGTTTTTTATATCCGTTAAAAAAAAAAAAAAAAAAATGGATGCATTTGTGTGAATCCATTTGGTACGTTTTCCATTGACTTCCATTATAAAAAAAAATAATAAAATAAAAAAATGGATCAAAACGGACACAAAAATTAGGTCAACAACATTTTGGTTGGAATAATGGAAGCTATTAGAAAAATGCATCATTTTTTAAATAATGGAAGTCAATGCAAAAACGAATGCTAACAGATCACACAATTGAGTCAGTCCCCCCCCATTAATCGTATATGTTAAACAAACTGCAAAAGTTCAGCGTGAACCCAGCCTTATACTAGGTTCACACTGCTTTTTGCATCGGGTTCATTGTATCTGTTTCAGTACGTTTACTTTTAGCATACAGAACAACCTGGTCAACTATGTCTTTGTGTGTTAAAAAAAATAATTTATCTGTTCCAATCCATTTTTCATTTTTTAAAATAACGTAAGTCAATGAAAATTGGATCCTGCTGTAGGGCATACCATAACATCTGTTTTTACCATCCGCTTTTGCAACACAAGCACAAAATTATGGACATGTGAACGTGCCTTAGGCTAGGTTCACACACAGTATTTCTGCTCAGTATTTTGCAATTAAAGCCAGAAGTGGATTAAATTTGTGTCTCTGGTCAGCATGTATGTGGGTTTGCTGGATGGAATAGCACAGACCTCCATGCTTTTCTACTGTGCTGGGTACCATTTAAAACCAAATACTGCACAGTATACATTTTTTAACCCTATAGATGCTGCAGTCAGTACAACCGCAGGATCTATGGTAAGGAACAGAACATCATCGGGGCTGTGCGAATCAATCAATTGCTATGACAACTATAGGCCTCCTTGAGCTCTCCAGTGACATAGTTGCGCTGTCTGACCAGGTTCAGCACTATTGCAGCTATGCCTGTGACATTGCAATGCAGATCAGCACTGTAATATATTATGCCTGTCATCAGGCAATCACATAGTAAGTGTTTGTGCACACTACAGAATCCGTGCAGATTCCCACGTTCCATAGGCTTTGCCGTCTACCCAAAGTATAGACATGTCGTGACGGATGGCGGAATCTGGCTGAGCACAGAACGGAGCCAATGGGACAGGAGAGGGTGGGCATCGGAATCTGCTGGAAGCAATCTGTGCAGATTCCGTAGTGTGAGGGTAGAACAACAAAAGAAAGTATGAGGCTATGTTCACACAGAGCTATAACTGCATAAAGTGCGAGAGTTTGGATTTGAAAAACAGGCTATGGTCCTTAAGGCCAAAATCAGCCCAGTCTTGAAGGGGTTAAGTATATTGTAAGTATATTGTAAATAAATAAATAATGGATGGAGCTGCCGGTCACACGCCGACCCATGGCTCCTTTCATAACAAATGAGCCGGGGTGGTAATCTGAAGATCTTTGGAGGGCACAGGGGTCGGACCTCCTACGATCTCATACTTGTCCACTATCCTGTTGATAGGGGACAAATACATTTAAAGCAAAAAACCCTTTAACTCCTTAACTCCTAACTGCATCTTGCCATGCAGAATATAGATGAGCTTTCCTGCACACTGAATTCACTGCTCACAAGCCATTCCCAATGATATGTGAAGTCACATAGCATCAGTAGCAAGCAGGCAAGCAGTTCAGGAGACACTCTTGTATTCCCTGCTGCTGACTGTACTCAGTAGTATGAGCAGCAGTATAGAATAGAGGACCCATGATACCCAGATACTCAGTGCTCTCTGGTATTAGATCTGTAATCCATTAGAACAGAGAGACAGAACACAGACATCTATATAGAGTCCATACACACAGGTAACGTGTACAGATTCTGCACAGCAACATATATTTATCATTAGGTGTCGGAGGGGGTCTTCAACTGCTTTTTTCTATTTAAAAAAGCTGAACGGGTTAATATGGCAATAATGTTTAAATTGCTTAAAGTAATAATATGATTAAGCTTTAAAGCCACTCTGTACCTACAATCTGCCTTCAAACATCTTGTACATCTTGTCAGATAGCTGCTTTTAATACAAGATCTGTCCTGGAGTCCGTGCGGCAGGTGGTGCAGTTATTGTCCTAAAAAAAAAATCTACTTTTAAACTTGCAGCCCTGTGTCAATTTAGCTTGGCCTAGAGTGTCTGTGCCCTAGGCCCTGACGCCTCTACTTTCCTCCTCCCCGCCCTCTTCTTCATTAGGAATGCCCAGGGCGGGATTTCCCCTATTCATCACATGTCTGAACACTGCACATGTGTTGGATCGTTAAGGCACATGGGCAGTGTTCAGACCAGTGATGAATAGGAGAAATCCTTTTAAGGGCTGTCCTAATAATGAAGAGGGCAGGGAGGAGGGGTGGAGAGGTGTGGTAGGGCTAGGGCACCGACACTCTTGGCCATGCCACGTTGACACAGGGCTGCAAGTTTAAAAGTTTTTTTTTTTAGGACAATAACTGTATCACTTGCCAAATTGACCCAAGGACAGATCTTAGATTAAAAAGCATTAAAAGCAGCTATGCGACAGTACAAGTGTGATGGGGGTAACCCGCTGGAAGTAGTAGTTGTCAGCGGTGGTAGGTCGGACTCGGGTAGCCAGTTGCCAGATGTTAGGTCACGGTTATGGCAAGAGGGGAGCTGACTAACCCACGGGAACCTGACCATGCGGGGCCCCAACAATTCTTCATTGCCCTTAGTCAAGGCACCAATAACTAGACCAATGGCAGGATTCAGAAACAACGGTAAATAGCAACAGTCTCTCTGGATGCAACCAGGAATAGGTAAACTTGAATATAACTAAGCAGATGGGTGATGCTGCAATAGGCCATGGTGTGACAGAGTTACTTTGGATGAGAAGAATCTTAACGGAGAATGAGGGTAGTAGTGTTTTATTAATTAGTTATTTCTATTTATTTCTTAATTCTATTCAAGTCAGTTCATATGGGTTCAACCAGGCTGGTAATGAAAATAGGGGGAACCCTACCTGTGTTTTTTTTTTTTTCTTAAATAAAAAAACACATAGGGTCCCCCTATTTTCATAACCAGCCTGGTAACACCAGGATGGGAAGAGCCATTGGTTTAGGCCCTCCCTGCATTGCATCCCCCTTAACCCTTTGGGTGCCATACTGAACAATCTGGCCCCCAGGGGGTTAAGTAAGGGTTCCCACTTAACCCCTTGGAGGCCAGACTGATGTTAGACTGCACCCATACCAACAAGGAAGGGGTTAAGTGACCCCCCCTTCCTTGCTGGGATGGGTGCAGTGCAGGGGAGGGGGGAAAGCTTTCTACTCACCCTCCGATGTCTTGTCTCTTTGCTAGTCCCCAGCACACTGAGCTCAGTGTGTCAGCTCCGGCTCCTTATATGTCCGCTCAGCTGGGCGGACATATAAATCAAAATGTTTCTTCTACTGTTGCTATTGTGATTTAAAAAAAAAAAAAAAAAAAAAGTAGCATCATTAGAAGAAACACTTGCTGTTTTAATTAAAGTATTAATTGAGAATTACATTGAGCTATATTACCGTCAATAGGAATTGCCATTGTACAATAGCTTAATTAAAACGAATTATTGTTTTTTCAATTAATATAGCATTATAACATTTCTAAAAAATTATTTTTAAAGGAATAAAATGGTAGAACAGAGATTATGTCTAGTGATGAGCGAACAGTAAAATGTTCAAGTTCGAGTCAAACCTCGAACAGTAGTGAAGTTGGGTTCGAAGTTCGACTTGAAATCGAACTCGAACCCCATTAAAGTCAAAGAACAATGTTCGGGTTAATTTTGACACATATATGTAGTAGGAAAAACTGTAATTATCATCCAGAAGAGTAAACTGGAAACATGGAACAACTTATTGCCTGAAATGTGGCTTTAAGAATGAAAGAGATGACCAAATAGTAAAATATTCAATAATTCGAATAGATTAGCTCCCGATATTTGTACGCAAATGGAATCCCATTATAGTCTAAGGGAGAAAAATACTTGGGACCTGGAAATCAATATTGGACCACTAGGAGGTCACCAAGTGCACAATAACACCTCATGAAATGATGCCAACAGCTCTGGAATGCATATGGGACAGAAGGGGCTGCATGCCTGGGTGCATGAACGTAAAGTAGAAATGTAGGTTTTGGTCTAGCGGTACTTGTGTACGTATTAGGTGGTGCGTAATATTAGCGTATAAATTACGTGCTCACTTGTGCATATGTATAACGCAATACGCAGGGTAGCTGATTATAATTGGTCCTTTTCGGGCGGTAGAAAAAAATGCTGCTTTTTTACCACAATTTTGCACAAATCAGGGCATCACATGACATTATCTATCCTGTACTATGAGCACCACGCTAGTTCTGCTGTAGTTACAGAGGGAAGGGGGGCCCAGGCTTGTTGAACAGCCTGGGGCCTATAGAAAAGTTAATCTGCCCATGAAAACTCACGACGAATGCAAGGCCCCGGGCGTATTGTCAGAGCTAGAAGCAAAGATGGCCCACAGATCCTCCCCATTGGGTTGTGCAGAAGCCAAATATCTAGTAGCATAAATGGATAAAATGGATTACTATCTTACTAAGGGATCAGTGCAGAATCCGAATCTGCATAAAAAATAAATAATAATACTTGGCTTGCGAAGAAGGTTCAATGTCAGAAGAAATCGGGGGCAGATCCAAAGGAGTCGGTCTGACCTAAAATACAAAAACCCAGAACGGCTGAGAGAGATCCATTTGGGTGAGTAAGATGCTGGGAGCCTAATACAGCAGTAGCCAGCACACAAGGACGCGCCCCCACCAGGCACCTCGCACAGACAGTAGATGACTCAGCATCTCTGAGACCTCACAGCAGACCCAGTGCACGCTCCACAGCTCATCACTCTGCAGGAGAAAAACTATCTGGATTAAACTAACTACATCTGTCTACTAACACCATCTGGGAACTGAGATTGCTGGTTACCTATCTACTACAGCTCGTATTAATACTACACAGTTGATCATACTGTAAAGGCAGAAAACAACTAACACACAAGACCAGACACAAATCTGGATAAAGTGACCACAACTTATCCACCAGACGTATCTTTATACATACAACGGTGATCCCCTACAACAGACTTGGGAGCACCCACAACATTCATCTGTAAATTCAACTTTTCCTGGATCAGACTGAGACATGTATCAAGGCATATCACATTGATACTCCAACACTCTTCCTACTCCCTGAGGAACTTGTCGCCATAGAACAAGGGAAACGCGTTGGATAAACGGAAGAAGGGATATCAGAACCACGACTAAAAAACATCTATACCTGCCTTTCATATGCTACACACTTTGTATATTACCAGACACAGTGACAACTGACATCTGTGACGGGAAAGACCTACACAACCCTAGCACAGGGTCAGTCCCTCCTGTTGTTTGGGGACGCCTAAACCAGGGGGTCCCACTTCAGCAATAGGCAGGGTTAAACTAGGGGTAACCTATCTCGTACCTTTACCCCGTACCCCCTATATCTTTACCTATAATCATCTAAGTATAAAACCTGTCTTTCATGTTTGTGTTTAATGTACATATTAATAAATACATGCTATAAGACGTATTATAGCATTTTCACCACAGTCCCTCCACTTTGTTTATTTTATTCTTAAAAAGCCTAGGACTGTGGGAACTCTCTACCTAAGTTTAATCATTAGGTTCCCCGACCCAACTGCTAAGCTAGTACTGTACACTGAATCATTTTACTATAAAGTTGCCAACCCCTTTAGGACAAGAAAAAAAATTAACTCTGCCTTTGGCGTTGCTTTGCCAGCATTGCCTGCATTTCTGCAAGCTCAAGTTGCAGGCCTGTCAGCAGGTGACTAGCTGCATAAGGGCGGGTGAGGACCTCAAACGGCGGTTTGTAATATGCTGGGTTTCTCATACTGGGGTGTGTAATATGCTGGGTTCTTCATACTGGGGTGTGTAATATGCTGGGTTTCTCATACTGGGGTGTGTAATATGCTGGATTTCTCATACTGGGGTGTGTAATATGCTGGGTTCTTCATACTGGGGTGTGTAATATGCTGGGTTTCTCATACTGGGGTGTGTAATATGCTGGATTTCTCATACTGGGGTGTGTAATATGCTGGGTTTCTCATACCGGGGTGGGTAATAAAACAGCTTCTGACATGTGGGAACTGATTTTGTATAATATTATATATATATATATATAAATAATGTATAGATACACAATTTTTTCAACAGTAAATTGTATTTTGGCATGCAGCTGTGATACAATGTCTCCTTCTATATCTCAGAATCAGTGATGCAGCAGAGGAAAAACAGAATAGGAATTTCAGTGCTAATTGTGATTACAGATAAATGTAATGCCTTTTTTTTTTTCTTTTTTTTTTTTTTGGGGGGGGGGGGGATAGCTGCTGCACCACAGAGGACACCATCTCGAGCAAGAAGCCCAGACCCTGCCACACCACCTCAAGTGATAAACGTAGACCCTAATGGTAGTGCCTTATTACAGGTGGGCAAGAACATAGCAGGGACTAAACCTGCTCTGGGACACTGACCATTGTGCTACAGATGGAACTTCCTACTACAATATATATGCTAATTTGTTCTGTTTTATTTTTCAGCTTCAACCGACATGGAGTCTCAGGGGAAATTTTCACCCGGGCCATTCAAAGATCAGCCATTATTTGTGTCCGGTATGAACAAACCCCTAATCCTTCAAAGTTATACATGTCCAAGCACTAGGGATCATTGACATTAATTTACATCCTCCTACTTTTAACAGACATTCTAAGCTAAAGGTGTCTTCGCTCATCACATCGCATACTGCCATGCAGCTTAAAGGGGTATTTTTAGGGTATAGCCGTGAAAGGGGTGGAAATAGGGGCTGCCGGTAACTTACCTTGCAGGAATCTGCAACTTGAGTTTGCAGAAATGCAGGCAATGCGACACCACAGAGTATTTTTTTTTTTTAATTAATAAAAATGTTATTTTGTATTCAGTGTTTATCTTTATTTTTTCCATTCCTTTTTATCATCCACCTTGCTGCATATTTTTCTCACATGCCCCAAGTCATCAAAGCACATGTTAATAATTTAATCCTACAGTACCAGTTGGAGGGCTGTAGATGTGGAGGAGTCTAATAATGCACAGTTCAGGTTATTGGGATACAGCTGTAATAACTAAACAAATGCACGTACACAAACAAGATGTACATTTAATAACTGTATAACAGGTCTTTCGTAACGGACAGAATCTCTCAGCTTATAGGAATAGAACTGTAATAAGTCAAGAAATGCACGTACACAAACGAGATGCACGTTTGATTACTGTATAACAGATTACAACTATTTTGTATTTTTCCTGATGGACAGGACATTCTTCAATTTACAGGAATACAGCTGTAATCACAAAACAAAATGTACACAAATGTGCTGTACGTTTAAGTAATGTATAACAGATGTGAGCAGACCAAAATAAACTTTTGGCCACTATGTATGAATTGGCAAATCCAATATGCAGCCTGCAATCCTAAAGGTAAGTATTGCTGTAGCTGCAATGGTGTCTATGGACAGGAAAATGCATGCTGCAAATATCCTAGTGTAACCTTGAACACCCCACTAATCTGAATGGCCAAGATTAAAAAAAAAAAAAATCTACAAATATCAAATTATGTGCAAAACAATAAGTACAATTGGACTAAGGAGGAGTTTATCAAACTGGTGTAAACTAGAACTGTCTTAGTTGCCCCTAGCAACCAGATTCTACTTTTTATTCCTCAGATTCTTTGAAAAATGAAAGATGGAATCTGATCAGTCTGATAAATCTCCCCCTAATTGTTTTGCATATTATTTGATAAGAAAAATCTACAACAGAGTGGTGCTTAGCAGAACTATATATTGTAGAACAGTGTTCCGTTAATGACATATATGTTACATCATGTGGTTTATAGCAATGAAATTATGGGAGGGCAGGGCATCACACACACACACACACACACACACACACTTGTAAACTACTCTTAACCTGTGGGATCTATGATATCACAGTATATTTGGTGATTAGAAGTGATGTTATACATGTTTAGTAGGTTTGTTGGTATGTATCAGATACCATAATTAAGGTACAAAAAAAAAAATTGTGACATGCTTAATCAAAACTTTATAGGTTTGGAATCTGCCCATTTGGTGCTGTTTTGTCCCCAACGTTAAAATTTGTTCTACTATGTAATTTAATTAAAAAAAAAAAAAGTTTGTCTGGGATTCAGTTCAATCCACTAATGGTACAGAGCTGAAAAACCACATACAAACTCAAGAGTAGTGGACACTCCCTTTTCCAGGATTGTTTGGGTCCTTGTAATTTACTGACCATATGAATAGCCCAATAGACATGTGCACTAACTGGAGAGGAGAAATATTCACTCCTGTAATCTATGGATGTGTAAGGCCTAAAGGAACTAAATGACTGGGTCACCAAGTAAGATGGTTGCCATTCTGTAGTCAGAAAAGAACCATGATTTACTAACAAAGATGTTTATTGAAACAAATATAAAAGCTATGTAATAAAATTATGAGACAATAAATAACATATATAGGAATGTCATCACTGAGTATTCAGAAGTCTTGAGACTCTGCAGTTTTAGCTTCTTGTGAGGACGAGCCTTTTGCAGTCTTCTTCGGCAGGAGGATTGCCTGGATATTTGGCAGGACACCTCCTTCTGCAATGGTGACCCCATCGAACAGCTTGGCCAGTTCCTCATCATTTCTGACGGCCAGCTGGATGTGTCTGGGCAGGATCCTGGACTTCTTGTTGTCTCTGGCTGCATTCCCCGACAGCTCCAGGACCTCAGCACACAGATATTCCAGGACAGCCGCCAGATAGATGCTGGCTCCAGATCCTCTCCTCTCCGCATAGTTCCCCTTCCTCAGGAACCTGTGGATACGGCCCACTGGAAACTGGAGCCCGGCCTTGGCCGATCTGGAGCCCTTACTGGCCTCGGGTTTCTGGACCTTCTTACCACGACCAGACATCTTTAAAAGTAAATTAATCCTAAAGGCCCATTAAAAAGAAAGTTCTATTAGTTCATGTTACATACAGTTCATGTTTGTCTACATACCAACTTTGTATTCTGTGTGCCATTACCGATTCAGACACTAATATGAACTCATACCCACATATTATATCTGACACCTTGGGGGGAGATTACATTACAAACTGTACAGCAAATATGACATGCACCAAGATAAAAAAAAAAAAAAAAGTTCTGACAAAGTTGCCAATTCCCCTCTAAGGACTTGTTGACATGTAACAGGTCAGCATGTCCTTTTATATGCGAAGGCATTAAAACCTCGTGGTACAAAAGTCACAAGTAAGGAGACAGAAAAAGACGCAGTCTAAGATCGTGCATTTTTTTGTCTCCCTAACTTGTGACTTTGGTACCAGGAGATTAACTCCGGAGGAGAAACTGCACTAAATCCCATCTGTGCAACTGTTTCAATGCTCAAAGAATTGACATGTGAGTTTTTTGAGCAGAGGCACACAAGACATCACATTGAAACAGTGAGGCAGGCAGTATTCAAGCAAAGTCCCCAGCACAGGTTCCACTTGGAATTTCCATCAGTGTGAACATACCCTTAAGCAGAAGTGGTTTTCCCAATGGGGCAATATAAAAAAAAAAAAAAAAAGTTTTCCACACTACAGGCCTGATTCCTCATGGACATTGGAGGAGATTCTCAGCATGAAGAGTCCACTAAGCAAGTCAATGCATTTGTTCAAAGTCTCTGCAGCTACAAGCAGTTTTTGTTGACCAAGTTGTGAACACACATCTACCTACAAGACAGCAGTCTCTTGTGACAGAAAGTGAAGACACAGTGGTTAACTTTACATAAATATATAAGCAGTCTGTTTTGAAAGCTTTTTTTTAAAATCACAAAGGAGACATTGCAAAAGAGCGAGCTCTGCAGATGGACATCTCAGAGAAGCTCAGGCTATAGACTAGTTCAGATGTAACAAGTAACACATTTCAGCCTGTAACATGAGGAGCAAGAAATCATAGTAAAATCCCATAAAAAGAAACAATAATTTACATAAACACTTTACCTTGGAGAAAATACAAAATGATTCCAGAGTCACTGTCCTCACAACCTTCTCTACCTCCAACCCTTACGTGACTAATCAGCCAGAAGGATCTACATCTCCCCCACTGATTGTTCCTGATATTTATATCATGTTAATTGATCTCACAGCTGATCTAAAGTGATCCAATAAGGGAAAGGAGTAGCCCTAGGCATTTTGTTGGTCAATCCTAGGCTGGGTTCACACGGTGTATTTGCAATCCGTTTTTTTTTTTTTAAATGGATGCATTTGTATGAATCTGTTTGGTCCATTTTCCATTGACTTCCATTATAAAAAAAAAACAAAAAAAAAAAAACGGATCAAAACGGACACAAAAATTAGGTCAACAACATTTTTCTGTCCGTTAAAAATGGAATAATGGAAGCCAATGGAAAAATGCATCTTTTTTTAAGTAATGGAAATCAATGCAAAAACATATGCTAACAGATCACACAATGGAGTCAGTCCCCCCCCCCCCCATAAATCATATATGTTAAACAGACTGCAAAAATGCAGTGTGAACCCAGCCTTATACTACTGTAGGTTCACACTGCTTTTTGCATCAGTTTCATTGTATCTGTTGCAATACTTTTACTTTTAGCATACAGAAAAACCTTGTCAACTATGTCTTTGTGTGTTAAAAAAAATTATTTATGTATCTGTTCCAATCCATTTTTTAAAATAAGTCAAAGAAAATTGTATCCTGCTGTAGGGCATACCATAACATCTGTTTTTACCATCCGCTTTTGCAACACAAACACAAAATTGTGGACATGTGAACGTGCCTTATGTTAAGTTTACACGAAACGATAATTGGCCCGATTGTACGATTAACGATGTCGGAGTAACGATTTTTTTTCATAACGATCAGCGTTTAGACGGTCCGATATATATCGTACGGAAAAATCGTTTTGTGATCGTTTTAAGATCGCGCGCCCACAGCCCGGCCCGCCCACAGCCCGTCCCTCCGCTCGCAGCCCGACCCCCCGCTCATCCGCAGCCCGGCCCCACGGTCAACCACAGCCCCCTATGCCGCCCCGATTGCCACTCCGATCACCACCCCCGCCACTCCGATCGCCACCCCCGCTCCGAATGCCACCCCCCCCCCCCCCCCCGCTGCTGCCGCTGCTGCTCCGATCGCCCCCCGGCGCCCCGGCCACGAGGATACCTTACCTGCTCCGCGTAGCAGGTATTCGAAATCCCCTCCCCTCTTTAGTGCATTGATTGGCTGAAGAGGGGAGTCGGGAATTTCAAACGGCTCCTCTTCAGCCAATCAGTACTCCTCTTCAGCACTGATTGGCTGAAGAGGAGCCGTTTGAAATTCCCGGCTCCCCTCTTCAGCAAATCAATGCACTGAAGAGGGGAGTCAGGGATTTCGAAGACCTGCTACGCGGAGCAGGTAAGGTATGCTCGTGGCCGTGGCGGCGGCGGGGGGGGGTGCGATCGGAGCGGCGGCGGCGGGGGTGGCGATCGGAGCAGCGGGGGTGGCGATCGAGCCGGCGCAGGGGGCTGCAGATGAGCGGGGGGCCAGGCTGTGGATGAGCGGGGGTCCGGGCTGCGGGCGACCGGCGACTGGACTTTCGCGCGACGACTGTTTACACAGAACGATCGGGGAATTTTTTGCGAACGGCGATTTAAGAACAAGTTAAAAGATCAAAATGACCGATTTCTCCTTCGTCGTTTGATCGTTCGCTGCGTTTACACGTACGATTATCGTTCGAATTCAATCGTTATCGTGCAAATTTGCACGTAATTGTTTCGTGTTAACGTAGCATTAGGCTACGTTCACACACAGTATTTCTGCTCAGTATCAAAACCAGAAGTGGATTAAATTTGTGTCTCTGGTCAGCATGTATGTGGGTTAGCTGAATGGAATAGCACAGAACTCCATGCTTTTCTACTGTACTGGATCCCATTTAAAACCAAATCCTGCACAGTATACATTTTTTTAACCCTATAGATGCTGCAGTCAGTACAACCGCAGGATCTATAGTAAGGAACAGAACATCATCGGGGCTGTGTGAATCAATCAATCTCTATGACAACCGTAGGCCTCCTTGAGGTCTCCGGTGACATAGCTACGGGGTCTGAGCAGGCTCAGCACTATTGCAGCTATGCCTATGACATTGCAATGCAGATCAGCACTGTAATGTATTATGCCTGTCATCAGGCAATCACATAGTAAGGGTATGTGCACACTACAGAATCCATGCAGATTCGCCTGTTCCATAGGCTCTTCCGTCTACCCAAAGAATAGACATGTTGTGGCGGAAGGTGGATTCTGGCTGAGCACAGAATGGAGCCTAATGGAAAGGAGGGGGCGGAGGGTATCTGCTGGAAGTTATCTGTGCTCATTCCGTAGTGTGAGGGTAGAACAACAAAATAAAGTATGAGGCTATGTTCACACAGACCTTTAACTGCATAAAGTGAGAGAGTTTGGATTTAAAAAACGGGCTATGGTTCTTAAGGCCAAAATCAGCCCAGTCCTTAAGGGGTTAAGTATAGTGATGAGCGAGCATGATCGTCTGAGCTTGGTTCTCGTTCGAGCATAACGGTACTCGATGGTACTCGTTACTCGGATGCGTATCTCGCGATACTCGTGAAAATCTCATCATCCATTTCCTGTAAGTTTGGGTGCTATTTCTCAGCCAATTAACATGCAGGAGACTCTTTGGTACATCCTGGGATCACGTGGGACCCATACATGTCAATAGCAGTGATTGGTTGGCCAAATCAGATGACCCTGCCATATAAAAAACGCGGCCGGCAAGGCTCGGCTCACATATATGCTGAAAGAGATTAGGGACAGAGCTGGTGCTGGTCAGGGAGAGAGTTAGGAAGGGATTTAGCTCCTCTAAGAAGTGCTCAGTATTTTTTTATGATTTTGTGGCTGGTGGTGCTGCTGACGTACATTGTATTGCTGTGATTTGTAGTACACCTGCATAAAACTTCACTGCTCATTGTAAGGGGGTGTCACAGAGTGTATTGATGCAGCCACCACTAGATTGTATCCCACAGCCCCCCAAAAACTAGTGGGACCACTAGTATATTTACAGATTTCTGTCTTTCTTACTCAAGCCATATTTAAGTTCACTACTTCTTGCACAGTGTAAAAGGGGTGTCACAGTGTGTATTGGTGCAGCCACCACCAGATTGTATCTCACTGCCCCCTAAAAACTAGTGGGCCCTGTACTATATTTTCTGATTTCTGTATTTATTACACAAGGCATATCAAAGTTCCCTACTGCTTGCACAGTGTAAAGGGGGTGTCACAGAGTGTGTATACTGTAGGTGCAGCCACCAACAGATTGTATCTCACAGCCCCCCAAAAACTAGTGGGACCACTAGTATATTTTTTTTATTTTTGTATTTCTTACTCAAGGCATATCTAAGCTCCATACTGTGCAGTGTCCATAAAATGGTGAACCCCAGGGGTAAGGGGCGAGGACGAGGGTGTGGGGTTCCAAGCGATGCAGTTGGCAGAGGGCGTGGTTCAGAGCAGGTAGACACAGCAGCACCTGTTGAGGAGGGAGCAGTGGCACACCACAGACGTTCAATCCCTAGCTTCCTCTCGCAACTTAGGGGGTCTCAGGGTACACCACTATTGAAACCGCAGCAGCGTGAACAGGTGATCACGTGGATAGCGGATAATGTGTCCAGTAACTTATCCACCACCCAGTCTTCCATGCAGTCCACCCACGCTACCCAAGGGAGTGGAACCCTTGCTCCAGCAGCTCAGCCTCCTTCCCCGCAGCCTGGCCCCTTCAGGGAAACAAGGGAATCAGATCCACCACCACCACCATGCTCCCAGGGACTCTTTTCTGGTCCGTTCCCTGAGTCTGAGCAACCGGAGCAGTCGATCTGTCCCGATGCTCAAATTATGCAGCTCACGCAGTGGTGATGAGAGTGGGGACTTGCAAGCGGGGTTGAAAGAGGTGTCTGATGATGACAATGAGACCCGGTTGTCAGACAGTGAGGTTGTTTCATGGATGTAACTCAAAGTGGGGAGCAGAGTGAGGAATTGGAGGAAGAGCTGGTGGATGAGGACGAGGTGACTGACTCGAGCTGGGTGGATAAGGCTAGTGAAGACAGTGCTTTTGAGGGGGAGGCAAGTTCGCCCGCAGGAACGGTTGGAAGAGGGGAGGGGAGTGGGAGAAGCAGGGGCAGAGCGAGTAGATCAGCAACTGTTTCTAGGAGTCAAACTCCCGTGGCCAGGCCTAGATGTTCCCAAGTCTGGAGGTTTTTTAAAGAAAGTGAGGATGACCGACGGACTGTAGTGTGCAACGTGTGCCACGCCAGGATCAGCAGGGGAGCCACCACTACCAGTCTAACCACTACCCGCATGCGCAGGCATATGAGTGCTAAACACCCCACTCAGTCGCACACCTGCTCCTTCCCCTGTGTCACGTGCTGGCTCTGTCAGTCCCCCCGCCAAGGCCACAGGCACGAGGGCCTCCCGCCCTACACGCACCCCTTCACCTCCACTATGCTCCACACTCTCCAGCAAGGTGTCCAAGCGCAGCGTTCAACTGTCCCTGCAGCAGACCTTTGAACGGAAGCGCAAATACACTGCCACTCACCTGCATGCACAAGCCCTAAATGTGCACATGTGTGTACAAATGAGCTTGGAGATGCTGCCCTATCAGCTGGTAGAGACAGACGCTTTTAGGAACCTCATGGCGGTGGCTTTCCCTCGGTACTCTGTCCCCAGCCGCCACTACTTTTCACGGTGTACCATTCCAGCGCTACACCAGCACGTGTTTGATAACATCATCTGTGCCCTAACCAACGCGGTCAGTGAGAAGGTCCACCTAACCACGAACACGTGGACACTATATATCCCTGATGGCACATTGGGTCAACTTGGTGGAGGCTAGGACAGAGTCTGACCCTGACACCAAGGATTGTGGGGCCTACCTCATTCGTGGTCTCTCATGATTTGTATACTTATTTCTCCTCCTATTCTTCCTCCTCCTCTCTATTACCCTCCACGAGCACGTCGCTTCCATTTCGTAGCGCTGGCTGCAACAGCACTGTGATGGGTAAGCGCCAACAGGCGGTTTTGAAACTGCTGAGCTTAGGCGACAAGAGGCACACTGCCCAGGAGCTGTTGCAGGGCATCACAGCGCAGACAGATCTTTGGCTCGCGCCACGGAGCCTTAAACCAGGAATGGTTGTGTGTGACAACAGGCAGAACCTGGTGGCGGCTCTGCAACTCAACAGCCTCACACATGTACCCTGCCTGGCCCACGTGTTCAACCTAGTGGTGCAGTGGTTCCTTAAGACCTATTTGAGTGCATCTGAGTGCATTTCCGCAAGTCAACCATAAATGCTGTCACCCTTAGGGCAGTGCAAAGGTGCTTGCAATGGCCGGCTCACAGACTACTGTGCCCACGCGGTTGAATTTCATCTTCCAAATGGTAGCCAGGGTTTACCAGCAACATGCAGCCATTGTGAAATGTCAAATGTCAACCTCGGTAAGAATCGGTAGTCAGGTCAGTCAGCTACCTCAAATCTACAATGAGTGGACGTGGATGTTTGCTTTCTGTCAGCTGCTGGGCCCCTTGCTGTGTCTGCTTCAAACCTCCCTGCTCAGCCTGAAGTCTGAGACTTTGCCTTCGTCTCAGGAGACGAGAGAAGAACAGTCGCCGCTAGATAGCCAGACCATCCTGACGTCAGTTTCTGAGAAGAAGAGGAGGAAGAGGAGCAGACTGCTGCCGACTGAAGAGGGTACCCATGCTCAATACTTAGTTGTTGAGCATGTATGGCCTGAAGAGGAGGAATTGGTGGAGGAGGAGGAAATTGAGCCTATTGAGGAGAGGGAGTTCTTGCGTTTTGGGACCCTGGAGCACATGGCTGACTTTATGTTAGGCTGTCTTTACCGTGACTCTCGGGTTAATTTTTTTTTACAACACCGATTATTGGGTGTTCACCCTCCTGGACCCTCGGTACAAACAGAACTTTTACACTCTCATTCCTGCCAAGAAACGCAGTATGAGAGTGAATTGATATCAACAGGCCCTGGTGCAGAAGCTGAAAATGTACTTCCCATCTGACACCACTAGCACCAGAGGACATGGTTCTGTGGTCCAAAGAGCGGGGGAGAAGACGGGTGGGGCAGGCAGCTTGTCAAGGGGCATGGGAACACTCTCCAAGGCCTTTGTTTCATGGCACCCCAGCAAGACTATGTCAACCCTCCCCGGTCTAGACAGAGAACTACGGACGCAGTTTTTACATAGTGTGAACATAGCCTAAATCAAAAACCACTTTAACTCCTCAACTTCTTACAGTCCTAACTGCATCTTGCCATGTAGAATATAGATGAGCTTTCCTGCACACTGAATTCACTGCTCACCAGCCATTCCCAATGATATGTGAAGTCACATAGCACCAGTAGCAAGTAGGCAAGCAGTTCAGAAGCCACTCTTGTATTCCCTGCTGCTGACTGTACTCAGTAGTATGATCAGCAGTATAGAATAGAGGAGCCTGGATACCCAGATACTCAGTGCTCTTTGGTATTAGATCTGTAATCCATAAGAGCAGAGAGACAGAACACAGACATCTATATAGAGTCCATACACACAGGTAACGTGAACAGATTTTGCAAAACAACATATATTTATCATTAGGTGTCGGGGGGGGGGGGGGGGGGTGTTACTTCAGCTGCTTTTTTGTCTATTTAAAAAAGCTGAGCAGGTTAAATGAATATGGCAATAATGTTTAAACTGCCTAAAGTAATAATATGATTAAGCTTTAAAGCGACTCTGTACCCACAATCTGCCCCCAAACATCTTGTACCGTCAGATAGCTGCTTTTAATACAAGATCTGTCCTGGGGTCCGTTCGGCAGGTGATGTAGTTATTGTCCTAAAAAAAAACTACTTATAAACTTGCAGCCCTGTGTCAATTTGGCTTGGCCTAGAGTGTCTGTGCCCTAGGCCTGGACACCTCTACTTCCCTTCTCCCCGCCCTCTTCTTCATTAGGAATGCCCAGGGCAGAATTTCTCCTATTCATCACATGTCTGAACACTGCACATGTGTTGGATCGTTAAGGCGCATGGGCAGTGTTCAGACAAGTGATGAATAGGAGAAATCCTTAAGGGCCGTCATAATGATGAAGAGGGCAGGGAGGAGGGATGGAGAGGTGTGGCAGGGCTAGGGCACCGACTCTCTTGGCCATGCCACGTTGACACAGGGCTTCCTTGGGCCGAACTGACCCAAGGACAGATCTTAGATTAAAAGCACTAAAAGCAGCTATCCGACAGTACAAGCAATTTGGGGGTGGGGGCAGGCAGACTGTGGGTACAGAGTTGCTTTAAATGGGT
Organism: Dendropsophus ebraccatus; assembly: GCF_027789765.1. Taxonomy (NCBI): domain Eukaryota; kingdom Metazoa; phylum Chordata; class Amphibia; order Anura; family Hylidae; genus Dendropsophus; species Dendropsophus ebraccatus. The sequence continues at coordinate 151,096,167 of NC_091457.1, read as the reverse complement.
ACGCCAGAGATTACATTATGAAATGAATTTATATAACCTCTGCAATTCCCAACACAAACGGTGGCAGCAGAAAGGTACCTGTCACCGCTTACTGTTGCCACTCAATGTAAGTGCAAGCATAAAGAAAAATGTGTGGTGAACTCCAGTGTAAAGGCACGGACGGTCACTTGCCAGATGGTTAGGTGTGACACCACTCTGGTGGTGGTGGTTGGCCGAGGTATAGCTCTGTCTGTTGGTAATTTGTTGTGATGCCAGTGCTGGAGGGGCACACAGGTATGCTAGCACACCTGCTTTTATTTTAGTGGGCTGGCTATACCTTTTTCTCCTAAGGACATCAGCCTGCCGGGCTGTTTGGGGGTCCCTTGCGCAATTATCACGATAGTCCGGAGTGGAGTAGTGACCCACCTGGACTATTGGTACTGCCACCCACCCAAGGGGAGATAACCCAAAGAAGGTGTATTCATTGTGTAGGTGCTTAATGAAGGACCACAGAATCCTATTACAATAAATAAAATCTGTTTACTTGATGCCGGTAATACAACTTTGTCTTGATATGGTATACTGATATTTATACTTGATAGGCTAGATCTGTACTGAGAGTGGAGCAGAAGATACAGCCTTGTTGGGTGGGTTGCATGCTGGGAGGTAGAAAATTCATTTAGTCCCAACCCAATTAGCACTGTGCTCTGCCAGAACATCAGAGGTAGAAGAAGTAGAATACTTGAAAGTAGAGAGAATACTTGTTTCTGTGTTTTGACTCTTTGGTCTTTGTGTCGGGTGACCTGTCCTAGAGGGTGACAAAAGCCCCAGACCTTGTTACCTAGGATGAGTGGTATGCTAGGGGCTTACACCTGCGCTGCGAGATAGATTGCATATACTTCTCGCAACTTTTCTTTATCCGGATCAGTTCCTTTACTTTTTATGGAGACTGTCCTGCGCTGTGTTTCTTCTGGTTCTTGGCGTGGGTTGAGATGATCCCTGACTTGTCCTTTCTAGTAGCGACTTAACACTGCATTGTGTTTAGTAGTGTTGCTTGAGTTAAAATGTGTCTGGGTCTAGTGTGAGCATGTGCTCAGTTCAACATCTGGATCACATCCCCTTTGACTGGAGGACCTGGCAGGAGCTTGGCTGCTGTAGGGAGCGTTCTAATTTGCGTCCTTCCTCTACAGAATCCAAAGTAGAAATACCCTACCCTTCCTCTACCCATGTGACTTCCTTCCTACAGCGCATGTAAGGTGTGCTGTGAGTGATTGAGAAGTGCATGTCAAAGATGTAAAGAGAAAGGTGATAGGAAAGAAGAAAAAAGAACTCTCATTGGTGTACAGATCTATGTGACTGTCAGGACCAGTCACACCAAACACAAAGAGACAGTGAGCCCTGAGCTCAGCCCCTCCCACTGTCCCTACCTAATTGCCACAATCTGCCCTAAAATGGCAGCGGACAACTTGACGGCGATCCCTGGCCTGGATACGTGATACAATAGACAAGACAAAACGAACAAACACAAAATGAATAGTCAACAATCAGGGTCAATAGTCAACAACGGTCTGGCAGCAAAGGTACAAAATCAGGATCCAAAAGAGTAGTCAGAAAACAGGCAATATGGTCGGGGGCAGGCAGCATGCAAGCGAGGTCAAAAGATACAAGGCAGAAATCAGGAGAAGCAAAGAAACAGAGCCACAAGCAGGCAGAGACTAAGTCAATAACCGGCAAGGCACAGGCAGAAGCTGAAATCTTAAATAGGAGACCAGGCACCAAGTCCAGAGGATGATAGGAGGGACCAGCTGTCAATCACTGAGGCAAAGGCAGGTTAACCGTTACATGACCAGGGAAGCTTAGCAGAACAGACACGGGTGGGGCAGGGAAAACAATTAGCAGACCAGAAGGAATAAGACACAGTTCAGACAGGGCACAAACAAAGGCAAACAAAACACAGAATAAATGAAAGATTATGGCCAAAATCGCAGTCTTTGGCGCAGAGGTCGAATCTTCGCAGCAGAGGGTATCACTGATGCCTTTTCAGGCGCGATCATGACAGTGACACACAAAAAAACAATAACGCTTAAACTTCTACAGCCGCACAATATCTAGGCACACATACTTGCGATAACGACATCTAGTGGTAAAAGTTTAATACTGCTACTTTACCACTTACACATATGAGTACAGACTTTTGCAAAGGGTGCAACCAATAGCAACACCCGTGGTGGTCTACCACAAAGGTGTCAAAAAGTGTTTTAATTAAGTTATAATACAAAGTAGTTTAATTTTATTAAAACAATGTATTAAAAGAAAAAAAAAGGCCTTGAGTCCTTGGAGTACCACTTTAAGGTTCATTGTTGTAAGAATCCATTCAGTAATATGTTTCTGTTTACCTTGGACCCCCACACATGTGTTAGCAGGTGTTTGATATAATCATTGAAACCCCCTACTGATATAGTGCAGTCAACTGAAGTGATTCTACAATTTTCTAAGTTTAATAGTCCTGAGTATTTTTTTTTTCAGTACAAAGTAAATACAATAGGCCATAAAAGCATAATAGAGAATGTTGATATCAATGAATGTGGAAGGTCAGAATTGTTAATAAATGCCATCATTCAGTGTCCTACGTCGCTCCTTACCAATGCTTACTTAAAGGGGTAGTGCGGCGCTAAAAAAATATTCAAAGAATAACACACATTACAAAGTTATTCAACTTTGTAATGTATGTTATGTCTGTGAATCGCCCCTTCCCGTGTCCCACCACCCCCGCCCGTGTACCCGGAAGTGTGTCATCAGCTGCTCAGCCGCGATTGGCTGAGCATAAATGTGCTGAGCCGATCGCGGCTGAGCACAGTTGTGACGCAGCGGAGGGGGGGCGGCGGCAGGGATTCGTCCGTCCGAAGATGACGTTTGGCACAAAATGGCGGACGGCCCTCGACACGGATCAGGTAATGTATAATGCACCACACACTTCCGGGTACACGGGCGGGGGTGGTGGGACACGGGAAGGGGGCGATTTACAGACATAACATACATTACAAAGTTGTATAACTTTGTAATGTGTGTTATTCTGTGAATAATTTGAAAATGAATGTCTCAGAGTAGATCTCATGCTGCTGCACAAAGTACTATTAATGCCTTTATCCCTCTACTGGACAATTACCGCCACTATCCATTTTAAGAAGCCGTTAATGCTGTCGCACCCAGTAGTCAAGTATACTTAGTCCACAGAAAGTGCCATAACTGTTGGAATAGTATGGTGGGGTTCCCATTGCTGAGACCCCATGATTGTCAGATAGGACGCCATTGATGTTATTTTCATGGTAACACACTTCAGTTAATACTAATTTCAAATGTAATTGAGACACTCAAATGCATATATCCACAGGATATTCCATAAATGTCTTTAGCAGTAGCTGACCTTGAACCTGTTAACACATTTTCACATATATGTACTCCCCATGATTGAAATAACATTGAGTGATGTCATCGATTGGTGACGGGTCCCGGCAACCAGCCAGTGACCTAACATCTTTCCCGTCTCTGATCTCCTCACTTATGTAAGGAAAAAATTCAGAGGTGGGGAAGAAGAACAATAGCTCTGGCATAGTACAGTCATCTACAGTAAGCACAAACAAACAAAATAACCCTTTCCTACCCTAATAATCTAACCTGTCCCCTTTTGTCGTACCTGGGGTTGTCTCCCCTATCCCCAGTACTATACCTATAGTTACCCCTGTTACTGTACATGATATCCTTACCTGTCCCTGTTACTGTACCTGATCTTTGCTCCTGTTAGTGTGCCTAATCATTGCAAAAAAAAAAAAAAAAAAAAAAAACAGACAATGGATCCTGAAAAAAACAAAAAACGGACAGTTTGCATCACTTTGACTCAATTTTGAAAGATCAATGTATATACATTCTAAAAATATGTAGTAAAATACCACTTTGTAACCTTGGGAGCCCTGATTCCTTTGGTGCTTTTGCTTTCTTGCTACACCCCCTGAAATATAAGGCTTGGTTGACTATGTCTACTTTCCCTGAATATTCAGATTGGTAGAAATGCTATTACAAAATGGGGTGTGAACCATTATGACCCACCTAATCCCATCTCCTGTATCTCCATCAGTAGCGAAATTAGGTGGGGGCGGGGGGGCTGGCAGGGGGCCTACTGAGGTCTGGAGGCAGGGCCTTAGGGGTGTGCGAGCAGTGCGGTGCTGTGCACTCCCAGCAGGGAGGGGGCGCCACCTGCATCCCCCTGAGGCCATATATCCATCCCTTGCTGAGAGTCAGCAAGGAGGAAGCTCTTCCCCCCATCCCGAACATGTGACTGCAGCCTGGCCCCATCCCACAGCGTCTCCTAGCTCACAGATGCCCATAACCCTGCCCCCTCCCCCGACTGAGACATTAACAGTGTGATCCTCCGCTCTACCTCCTCCTCCTCATGGGCAGAGACATCCTCCACTACTACTGCTATGTGAGTATATGTATCTATGTGTCTGTGTGTACAGTCATGGCCTAAAGTTTTGAGAATGACACAAATATTATATTTTCACATGATCTGCTGCCCTTTGGTTTTGATGTGTGTTTTTCAGATGTTTTTATCACATACAGAAATATAATTGCAATCATATTATGAGTAACAAAAGCTTATATTGACAGTTAGAATGAGTTAATGCAGCAAGTCAATATTTGCAGTGTTGACCCTTCTTCTTCAGCACCTCTGCAATTCTCCCTGGCATGCTCTCAATTAACTTCTGGACCAAATCCTGACTGATAGCAGTCCATTCTTGCACAATCAATGCTTGCATTTTGTCAGAATTTGTCGGTTTTTGTTTGTCCACCCGTCTCTTGATGATTGACCACAAGTTCTCAATGAGATTAAGATCTGGGGAGTTTCCAGGCCATGGACCCAAAATATCTTTTTTTTTGTTTTCTGGGTCATTTAGTTATCACCTTTGCTTTATGGCAAGGTCCTCCATCATGCTGGAAAAGGCATTGTTGATCGCTAAATTGTTCTTGGACGGTTGGGAGAAGTTGCTCTTGGAGGACATTCTGGTACCATTCTTTATTCATGGCTGTAAGAGAGACAATTCCCTTGGTTGAGAAGCAACCCCACACATGAATGGTTTCAGGATGCTTTACAGTTGGCATGAAACAAGACTGGTGGTAGCGCTCACCTCGGCTTCTCCGAATAAGCTGTTTTCCAGATGTCCCAAACAATTGGAAAGGGGATTCATCAAAGAAAATGACTTTACCCCAGTCCTCAGCAGTCCACTCCCTGTACCTTTTGCAGAATATCAGTCTGTCCCTGATGTTTTTTTCTGGAGAGAAGTGGCTTCTTTGCTGCCCTCCTTGAGACCAGGCCTTGCTCCAAGAGTTTCCGCCTCACTGTGCGTGCAGATGCACTTACGCCTGCCTGCTGCCATTCCTGAGCAAGCTCTGCACTGGTGGTAGCCCGATTCCGCAGCTAAAACACTTTTAAGAGACAGTCCTGGCACTTGCTGGCCTTTCTTGGGCACCCTGGAGCCTTTTTGGCAACAATAGAACCTCTCTCCTTGAAGTTCTTGATGATGCGATAGATTGTTGACTGAGGTGCAATCTTTCTAGCTGCGATACTCTTCCCTGTTAGGCCATTTTTGTGCAGTGCAATGATGACTGCACGTGTTTTTTTTAGAGATAACCATGGTTAACAGAAGAGAAACAATGATGCCAAGCACCAGCCTCCTTTTAAAGTGTCCAGTGGTGTCATTCTTACTTAATCATGACAGATTGATCTCCAGCCCTGCCCTCATTAACACCCACACCTGTGTTAATGGAGCAATCACTGAAAAAATGTTAGCTGGTCCTTTTAAGGCAGGGCTGCAATGATGTTGAAATGTGTTTTGGGGGATGAAGTTCATTTTCTAGGCAAATATTGACTTTGCAAGTAATTGCTGTTAAGCTGATCACTCTTTATAACATTCTGGAGTATATGCAACCTGCCATTTTAAAAACTGAAGCAGTAGACTTTGTAAAAATTAATATTTGTATCATTCTCAAAACATTTGACCATGACTGTATGTCTGTGTGTGCGTGTGTTAGTGCTCTGTGTGGCTGAGTATAACTACAGCTAACAGCATGCCCTGACAGCCTGTGTATAACTAAAGCTCCCAACATGCCCTGACAGCCTGTGTATAACTACTTCTCCCAGCATGCCCTGACAGCCTGTGTATAACTACAGCTCCCAGCATGCCCTGACAGCCTGTGTATAACTATAGCTCCCAGCATGCCCTGACAGCCTGTGTAAAACTAAAGCTCCCAGCATGCCCTGAAACCCTGTGTAGAACTACTAGTCCCAGCATGTCCTGACAGCCTGTGTAGAACTACTACTCCCAGCATTTCCTGACAGCCTTTGTATAACTATAGCTCCCAGCATGCCCTGACAGCCTGTGTAGAACTACTACTCCCAGCATTTCCTGACAGCCTTTGTATAACTATAGCTCCCAGCATGCCCTGACAGCCTGTGTAGAACTACTACTCCCAGCATGCCCTGATAGCCTGTGTAGAACTCCTACTCCCAGCATGCCCTGACAGCCTGTGTATAACTACTAGTCCCAGCATGCCCTGACAGCCTGAGTAGAATTTCTTGTCCCAGCATGTCCTGACAGCCTGTGTATAACTACTACTCCCAGCATGTCCTGACACCCTGTATGTGTATAACTACTACCCCCTGCTTGTATGTGTATAACTACTACTCCCAGCCTGCCCTTACATCCAGTCACCCCCAGCTGCCCCAGTCCCTCTTAGTCCCCCTCAGTCACCCCCAGCTATTCCTCAGTCACCCCCAGTCTGCCCCAGTCCCTCTCAGTCCCCCTAAGTCACCCCCAGCTCCCCCTCAGTCACCCCCAGCTGCCCCAGTCCCCCTCAGTCACCCCCGACTCCTCCTCAATCACCCCAGTCTGCCCCAGTCCCTCTCAGGTGATGGGGGCACAGGAGGAGATTATAACGTGATAGGGACACAGGGAAGATTATGAGGTGATGGGGACACAGAAGGGAATATGAGGAGATGGGGGACACAGGGGGGAATATGAGGAGATGGGGGACACAGGAGTGAATATGAGGAGATGGGGGATATGGGATATATGAGGAGATGGGGGGCACAGGAGGGAATATGAGGAGATGGGGGACACAGGGGTATATGAGGAGATGGGGGACATGGGGGGTACATGAGGAGATGGGGGACACAGGAGGGAATATGAGGAGATGGGGGACACAGGAGCGAATATGAGGAGATGGGGCACATGGGAGGGGAGATTATGAGGTCATAGGGCACACGGGGTATTATGAGGAGATCGGGAAACAGGGGGATTGGGAAACATAGGAGGAGGGGAATATGAGGAGATTGGGGAACACTGGAGGGATTATGAGGAGATGGGGCCAGGGAGATTATGGGGGGACACAGGGAATTATTAGGAGATTAGGGACATAGCGGGAAGGGATTTTGAGGAGATGGGGGACACAGGCGGATTTTGACTACATAGGGCACAGGATGGGGAATTATACTATATATATATATATATATATATATATATATATATATATATATATATATATAGTAGCGCACTGTCAGCTTGCTATTCTTAACCTGATCTCCTGATCAGTGAACTGAACACAAACACACATTGTAGAGACAGAGATAGGTAGAGGCAAGGACAGGTAGGGAGCGGCAAAGAAAGGCAGAGAGAGAAGGTTGATTAGGTAGAATTGGTAGTGTAATCTGTGTAGCTGTGAAATTGCTTCTTTCACTTTGTGCCCACAGCTCTCCTGGGTGATTTTAAGCTTTTCTATCACCTGTCAGGAGACATTTCATTTTCTTAAAACCATATTTCAGTCGTCCAACACTTCTGGTTTAACTTAACCCTTAGAGGACCCGGCCAATTTCAATTTTTGCATTTCCGTTTTTTCCTCCTTGTGTTTAAAAGGCCATAGCACTTGCATTTTTCCACCTAAAAACCCACATGAGCCCTTATTTTTTGCGTCACTAATTGTACTTTGCAATGACAGGCTGAATTTTTGCATGAAGTACACTGCAAAACCAGAAAAAAAATCAAGGTGTGGTGAAATTGAAATTAAAAAACGTATTTCTTTTATTTGGGGAGTATGTGTTTTTACGCCATTCGCCTTGGGGTAAAACTGACTTGTTATATATGTTCCACAAGTTGTTACGATTAAAACGATATATAACATGTATAACTTTTCTTGTATCGGATGGCCTGTAAAAAATTCAAACCATTGTTAACAAATATACGTCACTTAAAATCGCTCCATTCCCAGGCTTATAGCGCTTTTATCCTTTGGTCTATGGGGCTGTGTCAGGTGTGATTTTTTGTGCCAAGATGTGTTCTTTCTATCGGTACCTTGATTGCGCATTTACGACCATCTTGGAGCGGTCCCCGGCCGGCTTCAGTATCGGAGATCGCTCCTCCGGGAGCGATCTCCCCACTATACCACCACCGATCATATGCAGCCGGTAATCGGAGGCAGCTGTCATCTTTGACAGCTGCCTCCGATTACCTGATTAGCGGGCACGGCGATCGGACCGTGCCCGCTAATAGCCGCGATCACGGGCTACATGAGGCACCCGGGATCGCGGCGGTTCAGAGCGCGGCCGCCGCGCGGCCCTGCTCTGAACGCGGGGAGGCGGCCCTGGACGTAAGGGTACGTCCAGGGTCGCCTAAGGGTTAACTGTTTTACCTAGTGACATCTTCAGTAAACTTTACAAAACGTGTCTTTTAGGCTAAAAAAAAACTTGATTATACGTCAGTCATTCAACTCTAATGTTAGGAAGGTGACTTTGCGCTCCTCGGTCCGTGCCGGGCGGCCGAGGAAGTGCTGAATTTATGTCTGTGTTTGCACTGAATGAATTGTGTCTGAACTGTGTTTTACTTTTCAGCCACACCTGCCTTGCCTGTCAGACTTCTGACAGTGCAGGGGTTACTGCACTGCTAGGTCTGTTCAGCTGAGCTTGGTGCTGGGATCAGTGCTGCTCCAATCAGCTGCTGGACCTAGTCTCTTATCCTGGATAAAAGACAGCCAGCTCCTCATTTCCTTGCTGGCTATTAGTTCACACTAGTCCCAGCTCCCCTGCTCCTTTCCCAGCGTTCCCTGTCCTAATCCCCTTGCTATTGCTCTGCCCGTGTTCTCACCTCTCGCTTGACATTTGACTATCCGCTCTCTTTCTGATTTTGTACTGTGTTGTCCATTTGGTTTTGACTCTGTTAGCTGACTATCCTCCATTGTGTTTTGTTTGTCTGTCTACGTTTTGTGTCTTCACCGATTCCGCGACCGTTTAGGGTCGTCCGTGGCAAGTAGGCAAGGAACATTGGTTGGGGCAAGTTTCAGGGTGCACTGTCTTGTCCGTGTCTCCCCAGCCTGACATCTAACCATTAGAATCACCTGGCAGGTTACATCTTCAGTGCTTTATAAAAACTGGGTCTGGCAGGATAAAAAATGTGATTATACATCAGTCATCCAACTCTCCTGGTGCAACTTAACCCTGTGTATCATCTGGCAGGTGACATCTTGAATGTTCTCTTAAAACCGGGTCTGGCAGGGTAAAAGCCATGATTGTACAGCAGCAGTTGTGTTATCAACAGGCGTGGCAACAGAGTGCTGCTACTGGAAAGATTCAGTGGTCATGTTTTGACCACCCAGCTGGCAGTCCTAGATTGGTTAACACAGAGTTCGAACTCCACGTTAGCCAGTGGCCAAACTCATAGCCATCCGTCAACTGGCTGTTCTTTGCCCTACTTGGATGAAGAGAGGGCTGCTTCTGCTAATGTTTCCACCATCAATTGCATGTTCTAGGCCCTACTGGTTTGAAGAGAAGGCAGCTACTGCTACTGCTGCCACTATCAACTGGCTGTTCTAGGCATAACTGGGTCCAAGAGAGTTCCTCTGGTGTTGTCATCTTCAACTTTCTGTCCTGGGGCCTGTTGGGTCACCTTCACTGTGGCTAATATAGCCAAATCTGTTATAGAGCAAGTTAAGTCTAAATAAATCTTACACCTGTTTTTCAATGGCCTTGTGAGGTTACTGAGACCACTGTTACCATTACTTACTCTCTAAGGGTTCGTTCACATGGTTATAAAAAACAAACAAACATGTTTTCGGTGCAGGTTTTGATGTGTATTTTGGCGCTATTCTGATGAAAAATTGCCTTTTAGTGCCTTGAACAAGCACAAACCCTCCTACATGTCACTTCATTTTATGCACAACTTGTATTTTGACGCTTCTCCCAATAAAATCAGAGGAACATTAAAATGATCTTTTTTTGCAAAGAAAAAAAAACACACAATTTTGAGGTGGATGTCGCAGCAATACAGCCCTTATAGTCCCAGTATTATAGCTACAATTGCTTAGCTCTTTTAATGTGGTTCATTTAAGGTACTGTTTGGACGAACCCAAATTGTACGCCAAAAATTTGCAAACCTGCTGAACCAAACTTTTCAAAAGTTTGTTCATCTCTAATTATTATTGTTCTCTATTTGTTGTGTTTAGTCACATAACAGATCAGGTCTAACTTCCTAATGTTAAAGATTTCCAAGAACTGCCAACATGCCCAAGGCAAACCATTCCCTCAGATTCATCCCCAGAGTAGAATTTAAGGTCCTGAAAGAAATGTCTTGCACATGGTTCTTGCCTTTATTGATCTTAAAGTGAATGAGTCTACCATTAAAAGGGGCTCAACCGATTAGATCTACAAGGGAGGTGTTCCGGGAGGAAAGTTGCTGTGCAGAAAGAACATTGAAGCAAGACTAAAGTTTGCCTATAGAGACCAAGGCAAAAAAACAGGACTTCTATAACAAAGTTTAGAAAGAGATATTTGGCAACAGTATCAAAAATTTTACTTGGGTATAATGTAAAACTATCTGTCAGAAGTTCAGCCAAATGTGAACCTAAGAATATGACAGTGATCCGAAACATATTAGTAAATCCATGAGGTATCAGAGAGGAACCTGATGGGTTCTAAATTGATGGTCTCCAAACACTTCTATTATCAAAAGTCTTCTTTGGGGGCATTCACGTGTTCCGCAATTATGGTCAGTGTACGGACAATGTGCTATGGACCAGAATTTAGAACTCCCGGCATCATCATTCATGATGAGGCTGTAAGCTCCAAAACAGTTTAACCCCAAGGGGACCTGGGAAGTACCGGTACGCCATGGGTGCCTGTCCCCAGACGATCCTTGGTGTATCGGTACATCCTTTGCTATGGAGCGCGCTCCGGAGCAGAGTGTGCTTCATAGGATGTGGGGGCCGGCTGCAGTGATCAGCCTGGCCCTCACCCTTGCAGCATGTCCGTGGCATTTAAGTGTAAGTGACAGGGGCAGTTTCTGTCGCTTACCAATCGGGACCCCCGCAGTGTGACTGCGGGGATCCCGATCGCTGTATTGGTCTCTTACCTTCCTCTGTGCTGTCCAATCGGCTTTCTGCTCACTGAGCCTGCTACAATCGGCGGTCCAATCGGCTTTCTGCTCATTGAGCCTCAAAGAGCAGACGCCTATAACACTGATCAATGCTATGCCTATGGCATAGCATTGGACAGTATCTGCAATCTAAGTATTGCAGGTAAAAGTCCCCCAGGGGGACTTAAAATGTGTAAAAAAAAAAAAAAAGTTAAAAAGTTTTTATAAGTACCCCAAAGCCCCTCCCCCAATAAAATTTAAACTCACCCCTCTTTCCCATTATATAAATAAAACATATAAAAATAAATAAATAATTAAACATATTATATACCATAGCATGCGTAATTGTCTGATCTATTAAAATATAACAATCATCGTCGTGAATGGGGGAACATCGTAAACGAAAAGAGGTCAAAAAAGCGCCAGCATTAGGGATGGTCCGAAACTGCCGAGGTTCGGGTTCATATATCCTTGAAAACTGGGATACAGCCTATGGCTGTATCCCAGTTTTCCAGGCCGTCCTCCCACTGTATCCACCCTCTCCATGGAGATTGCAGACAGCGGGAATCATTGCCGAACCCGAACCGAACTCGGTTCGGACCATCTCTAGCCAGGATTACAGATTTTTTTGTTACATTATATATATATAAAAAAAAAAATATTAAAAAGTGATCAAAACGTCCGAGCTACACAAATATGATATAAATAAAAGCTAGAGATCATGGCACAAAAAATGACACCCCATACAGCCCTGTAGGTGAAAAACTAAAACCGTTATAAGCGTCACAATAGGGTCACTTTATTAATAATTAATTGCAAAAAAAAAAAAAAAAAGAATAGTAACAGAGAATCTGTGTAAACCTGCATTACAAAGTACAACTACTCCTGTAAAAAACAAGGCCCCACATGGCCCTGTAGATAGAAAAATGAAAGTGCTAGAGTTCTTTAAAGGGGATGAGGAAAAAACGAAAACACAAAAATTTAAAATTGCGCTGTCCACTGGGTCAATTTTCACTGGTCCTAAAAGGGTTAAATCTTCGCAGTACTATATTGATAGCCACACGGCTGAAATTTAAACTGTTTTGGAGGTTACAACATTATCATGAATGATGACCCCCGGGAGTTTTGACGTCTGTTCCATAGTACATTGTCCGTATTTATGGACAGTGCACTGAATGTGTAAATGCCCCCTTACTGTGCAGCATTTTTTCCACACCTGCTTAAAACTTTTTCACAGAACTCTATGTCATTTAAGGTACTTAGCTAGCCCACCATCTTAACAACCACTACAGTTGGAGCCATGATACAAATGGTAATATGTGGTGGTATTATAAATAAGTAAACAATGAAGACAAGTCTGTATGAAGTTTGTTCTTCTTGGGTTATCTCTTTTCTCTTGATTGGTTTAATTGGCTTCTAAAGATATTGGAGTGAGCGTGTGAAATCGGAAACTTAGATAATCAGCCCTATGGTGAAAGAGACAAATCTGAGAGAATTCCCTCTACAGTGCGGCTATATAACTCATAAGTGATGAATATTAATGTGCACATCTTTTGATTTTCTTTCCAGATATAATTTGCAGAATTATAAATGTAATATGAATTCACCAAACTAATCTATGAGTTTTCGAATCAACTGGTTTGTAGAAACTTTTTGAAACTTTAAATTTTTCTTAAAGGGGAAGTATCAGCAGGTTAGATGAATCTAACCTGCTGATAGTAGAGATGAGCGAACCTGCCGAGGTTCGGGTTCGTATGAACCTGAACTCTCAGCTTCTGAATGCCGCTGTCTGCAAGGCTCCGTGGAGAGAGTGGATACAGCCGGAGGACCGCCTGGAAAACTGGGATACAGCCCTAGCCATAGGCCTCCGGCTGTATCCACCCTCTCCACGAAGCGGGCAGACAGCAGCAGTCAGAAGCCGAGAGTTTAGGTTTATACGAACCTGAACCTCGGCAAGTTCGCTCATCTCTAGCTCATAGCCCCCTATTGTGCATTGGGGCACCGAGGAGGAAGGTATGTCTCTTACCGTCCTCCTTGGCACCATTCCCATGCTGTTTGCAGTGCAATCCTTCGTCTGAAGCACTGTTAGGAGCACTGCCCACCCTTCTTCTGCTAGCCAGACCGCTGAAGCACTATAAGGAGCACTACCCTAGCACTGCTAGCCGGACCACTCCTTCTGATGATAATCAATGGAGAGGACGGACCCATGCGATAGGGGCGGATGAGTGCTCTTAACAGTGCTCCAGACAGAGGATTACACTGCTAACAGCACGGGAACGGCGCCAAGGAGTAAGGTAACAGACATACCTTCCTCTTCGGTGCCCTGTGCGCAATCAGCAGGTTAGATTCTTGTAACCTGCTGATAGTTCCCCTTTAGGCAACAGCCATTATTTGGAACTCAAAACAACAGGCGTTGTTTTAAATGAAAAATTGCATTGAAGTCTATGGACAACAGCCAGAAATAAATGACATGAACATTATTTCAACGGGCATTGTTTAATACATTATGTGAAACAATGGCCGTTGTTTGCATTAACTTCAATGCAAACCATTGCATTATGAAAAGAACGGACGTTGTTTTCAACAGCCGCTTTTAAAAGTTGTTTATTTAAACCACTTTTTTTTTTAAAGCCACATTCTTACTTACCTAGGAACTCAATACCATGTAATCAGCATTACCAGGCTTAATCTAAAAGTTTATAACAAGAAAAAACACCTGTAATGAAGCCTGGTAATGCTAATCCCATGGTAAAGCCAACAACACTAATTTAGACTAAATTGCCACTAGACTTAAATTTTGTAGCCCAGATTATGGTTCAATATACTGTGTGAGAACAAATAATAATAATAATAATAATAATAATAATAATAATAATAATAATAATAATAATAATAGTAGTAGTAAAAACAACAACAACAACAACAATAATAATAATAATAATAGTGCAAAAGGCAAGCGTTTTACAGGTTAACTCTAATACGAAAGAATCATTTCATAAACCACCCTACTATGACAGTGAAGGGATGATATAAAGAGCTTTTCTGTCAATGCAAAACATGTTTTGCTGGAATCTCGATATCTTGGAGAGATTGCATTAGCCAGGAAAATAACTTCCTATAAGCACTGATTGCATAAGGCGTGGGAGAACGAATAGGGCAACATGAAGGACTGCTGCTAACAGATGGCAGATTGCACTGACTTGATAATATAATAATATAATTATGGAAGTGGAGTGTAATATTAACAGTGTATACAGTATGTTAACCCTCTATGTTTCTCATATGATCTTGTGCAGTGTGATGATATTCATACCAGGCATCTAAGCTCTAAGAACAGAGTTCGAGGGATCAATGACGAGTTTTCTGTAAAAAGAAACTGAGATCAACATATTCTGATGATAATAATAATAATAACAATAATAATAATAATAATAATAATAACAATAATAATAATAATAATAATAATAATTATTATTATTATTATTATTATTATTATTATTTGTATAGCACTGTGTTACGCAGCACTTTTCAATTCTGAGGATACATGTATCTATGGGAAAGTTATATGTATATTATAAAAAAGGCAAGCAAAGGACAGCATCTCCTCATTAAGGTGCTATTGCTTTATTGTGCCAGTTTGCATAGAAAAAAGTGCACTGTTTCAGCTCTAATCCATGAGCCTTTGTCAAGGCGCATGAAACAGGCTATGTTCACACAACATCAAAAATAGAGACAAGGCGACCAATTTTCTTATTTAAAATAACATCCGTTTTTGCCGCAATTTAATTGACTGCAATGGCAATGCATTGGAGTCAATGGGAAGACAGACGTCCAATGCACACTATGCATTGAAAAACTGACATTTTTGCCGCGGACGTCAAAATAATGAAAAAGAACATTATTTTCGGACGTCTTTTGCAAACAGCGGACGTTTTTTATTAGTTGTTCACACACAGTTCTTCTTTTGTAAACTTTTTTTCTCCGTTTTTACTATTAAATTCAATGGACTTTTAAATTAAGACACACCCAAAGGGCAATCGGTAATCCCAAACTAAAATAATGTGCAAACATCGGTGATTGGGGAGGCCAGCCTGCTAAAAACGTCCGTTATTTTAGTCTCAAAATAACGGACGTCCTTTTAAACGGAGCTGAAAAGAACGTTGTGTGGACATAGCCTTAGAGTTGAAACGTTGCACTTTTTTCTATGCAAACTGGCACAATAAAGCAATAGCACCTTAATAGGAAGATGCTGTCCTTTGTTTTCCTTTTTTGACTACGATTGGGGTAAGAGCCGAACCCCGAGAGGACTGTGCATCCCACACTGTGTTACCGTGGATCCAGCTTTGTTTTGTATATATGTACAGGCCTGTATTTAGAGTTCATGCTGCCCTAGGCACTTTGCACGCTGAGGCGCCCCCCCACGTTGCTGTACATGCATGGTATATACTCTGGCACTTGGGTGCCGCTCTGCTTGATGCCCGCTGTTCTCATCAAACAGACGTGATGGAGGAAGGAAGGAGGCCGGGGACGTCTTAGTTTGGGGACTGCTTCTGTCCAGTGTTGGACTGGGGTACCTGGAGCCCACCAATATACAACCAGTGAGAAACGACATGCTGACCCGCTCCTTTCCTGAATTCATCTGTATCTGTGACAAATTTTAGAACACCCTCCATTTATACAGCTCTCAGGGTATGCTGGGAGTTGTAGTCTCTGAGAGGACAACCCTGTAATAAATCACTGTGTGCAGAGTCTCCTGGTGGCTGCAATCTGTGGGTGACAACTATCAGCCCTGAAGGTCCAGCAGTACATCTGTCTACAGCGTCAGCTATCAGAGGACTGTACTACTGTACTACAACTCTCAGCATATCCTGAGGGCTGCAGACTGTCAGTACATGCTGGGAGTTGTTGTGCCTGCAGCTGTTGTAGTTGGGTCCTATACACTGGATGCTTTGTGGCACATAAGAATACATAGATTTGTGGGGGCACAGTGCAGGGAAGTGACCCCAGAACAGCACTAATAGGGGATAGAACAACAACATCTCCCCCTATATCTTATTAGTGATGTTCTGGGGTCACTTCCCTACACTGAGCCCCCACAGATCTACGTATACTTATATGCCACAAAGCATCCATTGTATTATGCACCTAGGACCGAACTACAGCAGCTGCAGGCACTACAACTCCCAGCATATCCTGAGGGCTGCAGACTGTTCTGGGAGTTGTAGTGCCTGCAGTTGTTGTAGTTGGGTCCTGGAGGCGTTGTGGGAGATCAGAATACATAGATCTGTGGGGGCTCAGTGCAGGGACGTGACCCCAGAACATCACTAATAGGGATAGGGGGAGATGTTTTTGTTCTATCCCCTATTAGTGCTGTTCTGGGGTCACTTCCCTGCACTGAGCCCCCACAGATCTCTGTATTCTGATCTCCCACAAAGCCTCCAGTGTATAATGCACCTAGGACCCAACTACAATAGCTGCAGGCACTACAACTCCCAGCATTTACTGACAGTCTACAGCCCTCAGGATATGCTGGGAGTTGTAGTGCCTGCAGCTCTTGTAGTTGGGTCCTAGTTTGAAAGTTTGGGCTAGTGTACTGTAGTGACCGCAGGGATGTGTCAGTACACTACCGCAAACAATACACTGACCCATTGAGACCCCAATGGTACACAGGCTCTGCACACTATAGAAGTGATTACAGTGCAGTTACTAATGACTCACAGGTGACGTCTTCTCGAATTGCCGTCGCTAACTTTTTGCTTTCTTCTCCATCTGGCGCAGCATCATGAAGACTTCTCCGACCACAACTCGTCTGCAGTGTGGGCAGCTGGGGGTGACTGGGGAAGGGAGGCAGCTGGGGGTGACTGGGGAAGGGAGGCAGCTGGGGGGGGACTGAGGAAGGGAGGCAGCTGGGGGGGACTGAGGAAGGGAGGCAGCTGGGGATGACTGGGGAAGGGAGGCAGCAGGGGGAGAGGCTGGGGGGGCAGGGGGAGAGGCTGAGGGGCAGGGGAGAGGATGAGGGTTAGGGGGAGAGGCTGGGGGGTCAGGGGAGAGGCTGGGGGGCAGGGGAGAGGCTGGGGGCTAGGGGGAGAGTCTGGGGGGGTAGGGGAAAGTCTAGGGGCAGGGGAGAGGCTGGGAGGCAGGGGAGAGGCTGGAAGGGCAGGGGAGAGGCTGGGGGGCAGGGGAGAGGCTGGGAGTTAGGGGCAGAGGCTGGGGGCAGGGGAGAGGCTGGGGGGCAGGGGAGAGGCTGGGGGGGGGCAGGGGAGAGGCTGAGAATGCAGGGGGGAGAGGCTGGGGACCAGGGGAGAGGCTGGGGGGCAGGGGAGAGGCTGGGGGTCAGGGGAGAGGCTGAGAATGCAGCGGGGAGAGGCTGGGGACCAGGGGAGAGGCTGGGGTGCAGGGGGAGAGGCTGGGGGGTCAGGGGAGAGGCTGAGAATGCAGCGGGGAGAGGCTGGGGACCAGGGGAGAGGCTGGGGGGCAGGGGGAGAGGCTGGGGGGCAGGGGAGAGTCTGGGGGGCAGGAAAGAGGCTGGGGGGCAGGGGAGAGGCTGAGGCTGAGGGTTAGGGGGAGAGGCTGAGGGTTAGGGGGAGAGGCTGGGGGCAGGGGAGAGGCTGAGGGGGGCAGGGGAGAGGCTGAGGGGGCACGGGAGAGGCTGGGGGGCAGGGGAGAGGTTGGGGGCAGGGGGAGAGTCTGGGGGGTAGGGGAGAGGCTGGGGGGCAGGGGAGAGGCTGGGGGGGGAAGGGGAGAGGCTGAGGGTTAGGGGGAGAGGCTGGGGGTCAGGGGAGAGGCTGGGGACCAGGGGAGAGGCTAGGGAAGAGGCTGGGGGGCAGGAGGAGAGGCTGGGGGGCAGGAGGAGAGGCTGTGGGGCAGGGGTAGAGGCTGGGGTCAGGGGGGAGGCTGGGGGGCAGGGGAGAGGCTGGGGGGCAGGGGAGAGGCTTAGGGTTAGGTGGAGAGGCTGGGGGGGCAGGGGAGATGCTGGGGGGGGGGGGCAGGGGAGATGCTGGGGGGGCAGGGGAGAGGCTGGGGGTAGGGGTAGGGGGAGAGGCTGCCCCCCAGCAGGGGAGCAGCTGAGGATGCAGGGAGGCCGGGGGACGGGCAGACGCTGGGGGGCAGAGGGGAGAGACTGGGGGGAGATGGGGCGGCCGGGAGCAGGATAGGCAGGCAGGCTGGTTCCCTCCCTCAATGCAGCGCAGAGGTCCAGGGTGCATCAGTGTAGTGACTGGAATAGAGGGGAGGCATCTGTGTAGTGACTGGCACAGGCAGAAGTCATCAATGTAGTCACTGGAACAAGGGGGAGGCATCAATGTAGTGATCGGCACAAGGGGGAGGTGTCAGTGCAATGACTGGCACAGAGAGGAGGCATCCGTGTAGTGACTGGCACAGGCAGAAGTCATCAATGTAGTCACTGGCACAAGAAGGAGGTTAAAGTGCAGTGACTGGCACAGGGAGATGCATCAGTGTAGTGACTGTGACAGGCGGGAGGCATCAGTTTAGTAATTGGCACAGGCAGAAGGAATCAGTGTAGTGACTGGCCCAGGGGGTGCATCAATGTAGTGATTGGCACAAGGGGGAAGCATCACTGTAGTTACTGGCATGGGGGGGGGGGGGGGGTTGTGGCATCCGCATAAATTCCAGAAGAATTTCCTGAGGTATAAATTTGTATAGAACAGAAAAATATGTAAAAAATATGGTGGATTCTCCATATATATATATATATATATATATATATATATACATACATATATATCAGTTGTAATCAACAACCGATCATCAGGTGTCATTCTATAGACTTCTTCCCACTCTGTTCACCTTTGGAACTTATCTCCATAGTTCTGATCACAATAATCCCATAATGTAAGCTTTCTATGTATAGCAAAGATAAATAGGTCAAAGTTAATATATAGTGATAATGATGATGATGTATACGCAAAAGGAATGTCAAAAAATGGGTAAACCTTGACAATCTTGATATTATTGAGTTGATCATTTCCACTCCTGTAATTGTAATCTATAATATTTGTAATGTAAAATATCAAATGAATGAATGAATGTATTTTTTTGAATGGATTCTGCTCATTTTCAGAGAACATGTTATTACTTATTATTTTATATACTGTATGTATTTATTTATTTATAATTTTTTTTTTATTAAATAATTTATTATTCAGAATAAACAAAAAAAATGAGTTTTTGCTTAGTGTGAACTGAGCCTAAGTGTCAAGTTAGGATGTTGTGTGGGATAGGTTACTGTGACTTAAACAATGTTGTGATACGTCATTGTGATATGTAGGCTATCTGAGAGCAGAATTTCACTCACACCTTGGCTCCAATCCTCAAACAACATTGTCACCAAAGTCTTTTGACCCAATTTGTAGATTTGGACATTAAATTAACTTATTCTGCAGATATAGTCAAAACACTATGCTTTTCTTCCTTCTCTGGCTATGTTTACACTACGTAAAAAAAAAAAGAAGAAAAAACACAGAAAAGTATGCTTTTTTTCTATTTAGAAAGACATCTGTTTTGGCCATGATTACCTTCATCACAATACATTGAAGTCAAGGGAATGACGAACATCCACATAATTTTTTTTTTTCACCGTCCTTTCACTATTTTTACTATTAAATTCGATGGCTTTTCAATTAAAGACACACCCAAAGGGCAATCAGTCCACCAAAACTACAAAAATGTACCAACAACCGACATTGACGGGAGGCGAAACAGAAAATTGACTGATTTCATTTCTTCTTTTCAAAAACGGAGAGGAAAAAATGTCATGGCAACATAATATCTGACTGCACAAGGTTAATTGTGACCCCCCCTCCCCCCCCCCCCCCCCCCCCCCCCCGGCCCTGTGAGGTGCAAAATTTATTGAACAACTCTCTGTCAGCGTCGGGTATGGTAAAAGGCAGTCATACAAGACATGGACAGTGAGCCCTAAGCTGATCCCACCCCTGGGCCCTGCCTACTTGCCACAAGGCGACTGCGGACAACCACGGTGAAAGTTTCTATACTCAATGGGGTGAGACACAAAACAGCTACAGACAAAAAAAACGAAATAAATCCAAGGTCAACAATCTGGGTCGGTAACAGCGGGCAGCTAAAGTACAAAATTGGCAGACAAGTCGGGTAAATGAGAACAGGCTATAAGTCAGGGCAGGTGGCGGACAGGATAGAGAGGGAACAGGCAAGGGTCAGAGAAACACACAGCAGATATCAGAGAGAGAGAATGCTTAGCCTAGATTGCTCTAATAGCCAGCAACTATTGCTGGCCACAGAGACTATTTATAAGGAACCTGGAGTCTGGTCAAGATCCCATTGGACCGGTGCTTAGCTTAACAAAGACCCTTTACTGGCAAAGGCACCTGCCTGTCAAGGAAAACCTAAGACTACTCAGCTGCAGGAATCAGCTAGCAGTGAACAGTAACCCTATAATTGCCAGAGGCTGAGAGACAAAGCGGGTGTGGCTGAACAGATAAAAACAGAGCCCCCGTTCACACAAGGTTCAGTGCCTTCTGCACTGCTCGCCCCTAACTGAGGAGCGCAAAGGCAAATTCCTGACACTCTTACTGATTCTTCAATTCAAGAGAACTCATATGAGCTATTTCCCAGATTGTATAGGACTCCTCACCTACTATAGAAACTGGGACTAAGGCTGTATTTACACGTTTTGATGTGAAATGCATCTAACGGACTTTCCCCCGCCTGGGCACCATCTGTTGTAAGATGCTGGGAGTGGGGGAACTGTACAGATATGTGCTGCACTGTAGTGAATCAGCGGCGCGGCTCTGTCATTACAGCGCGGCACATCTGTACAGTTTCCCTGCTCCCAGCATCTTATCACAGATGCTGCCTGGGGCTGGGGGGAGTCCGTTACATGCATTTCACGTCCGTGTCCCGTGAGGAACACGGATCGTGTGAATGCAGCCTAAGGTCCATTGCTACTTGTTGGAGATATAAAGCGCAAGTCACAAATGAACAACAGGTGCCAACAGGGTGTGTCCAAATGCCTGAAGTGCCCAGAATTTCCATCTCCGATAGCTTGCCTACTTCTCCTGCACTTGTGCTTCATGTTGTAGGATATGTTAATGTTGGGCGCTTCAGGCAATTGGCCATGTTCTATTCTACTCTGTTTTTTGTTTGTTTTTAATATAATTTTTTTTATTTATTGTTGTGTTTTAAAATTCCTTAAAGGAATATTCTTTGACTGATGGAGATATGTTAGTGGGCACTGGGCACTGGGCAGTAGAGTTACTGAAAAAACCTTTGATGTCCAGCAAATATAACAAATTGCCAGCAGTTTCTTTTAGCCCTATGACTAATGATTGTCCCGTTATCTTGAAGGTCGCTAGGTCACATGATAAAGGGTCTAGGTCTTTTCCCTGCTTAATTATAAAAACAACCAGTCAGAAAGAGGAAAGTTGTAGTTGCGAGATGGTGTTTTAAGTATTTTATACGTCTACTGACATTTAGCGAGATGCCATATTCCACATCTACCTCTCAAAGGGACTACTTAACTTCTAATTGAAAATTAATGATGTATGGATCTAATAGTTTAATATTATGCAAATCTAAGTGTAAAACTAATAAAGAACATGAAGGGAGTATCCAACAGATTTCACCAGTAACCTTTCATTAAAATCCTAACCTGATTAATTAGTTGGCATTTCCGCCATAGTTAGAAAGGTCATCGCGGGAGTCTGACATTTTAGTAGGATTTCATTTCCTGTCACATAGGTCAGATTGTAAATTATAAAATGTAGGGCCAAAGGCGGAATCTCCATTTCTTCCTAAAGATTCTTTTACACCTGCAGTTTTTAGGCTTTTTCGGTGCTGTTTTTTAGCACTGAGAACCCGACCAATGAAAACATTCACAACTATCCCAAACTACCAGGAATGTTCTAGCTATTTTCTCTTTAAATAAGCATAGTTTGTTTGAATGACAACTTTCTTTAAAGGGAAAACTGTTTTTATAGATCACATTTGAAAGGTAAATTCTGGTGATTTTTTTTTTCCTTTTAGCCCTTTGAAGACCAGGCCAAATATCCTTTTTGCACTTTTGAGCCTCTGTGTGAACAACTAATAAAAAATGTCCTATGTTTGCAAAAGATGTTTGAAAATAATAATCACGTTCATTATTTTGACGTCCGAGGTAAAAACGTCAGTTATTTAATGCATTGTGTGCATTGGACGATCGTCTGCCCATTGACTTCAATGCATTGCCATTGCAGTCAGTTAAATCGCGGCAAAAACGGACGTTATTTTAAATATCAAAATCGGGCGCCTTTTCTCTCTTTTTGATGTTGTGTGAACATAGCCTAAGACTGGAAACAATACACCACTTCCTGCAGGACACACAGCAGCTGATTAGTACTGGAATACTGGAAGTTTTGAATAGAAGAACATTACTAGTCTAGATAACTTTCAGACACCAGTTGATTTTAAAGATTTTTATTTTTTGCTGGAGTGCCTCTTTAACCCATTAAGGACGGAGCCCAAAATGGCCTTAAGGACTGAAACAATTTTCAATTTAGCGTTTTCGTTTTTTTACCTCCATGTCTTCTAAGAGCTATAACTCTTTTATTTTTTCCAGTTACAGGGCAGTGTAAGTTTTTTTTTTTATTTTTTATTAGGAACAAGTGCACTTTGTAAAGGCGCCAAAATATCATTTATGGGGTAAAATTGGGGGGAAAAAATACAATTCTGCAAACTGTGGGGGATTCCGTGTTTAAGCAATGCACTTCACAGTCAAACTGAAATTTTATCTGTATTCCATAGGTCAGTCTAAATACAGCAATATGCAGTTTATTTAGCTTTTTTAATGTTTTACTATTTTTATTAACAGTAAAACTTTTTTTTGCAAATAGGTGTGATTACAATGGCCCTTTTTGACTCTTATAGTGTTTCTATTTTTTCACGTATGGGGCTGTATGGGGGGGGGGGTCATTTTTTTGTGCCATCATCTCTAGTTTTTATTAATACCATATTTGTGTAGATTAGACATAACTGATCAATTTTTATTCATTTTAATTGAAATAAAAATGTAATAAAAATAATCAATCCTGGCATTTTTTTTTTTTTACCACTATTTGTTTACACCATTCACCGTGCGGGAACAATATTGATTTATTTTATTAGATCGGACGATTATGCTACGGTATATTACTTTTATTTTTAAGTGTTTTATTTTATAAAATGGGAAAAGGGGGGGGGGGTGATTTAAACTTATTGGAGGGGGGGGGCTATGGTGTGTTTTTTAAAACTTTTTTTTTTTTCATTTGTTTTACACTTTTTATGTCTCCTTAGGGGACTTTAACATCTTTACATTGGATTTCTTACACTGATCATTGCTATACCATAGCCTAGCATTGATCAGTGTAATCTGCAATCATTGCATAGATTCTGCCTGTGCATACGGATCACCGATCTGACTGCCAGGAGGTAGGTAAAAGACCTCCGGCAGTCAGATCGAACTATCAGAACAGATCGGTCAGTGACAGGAGTCACAGCTCCTGCCACTGATGTAAGTGCCCGTCATTAACAGTGAGGACCTGGTTGCATATAGCAGCCGGTCCCCGCATGCGTTGAAGTGAGCTCAGCTCCTGAGCTCACTTTAAAGCACCACCGGACTTCATGACATACTGTACAGGCACAGCATGGGTCCTTAAGTGAGAGGATTCCATGATGTACCTGTAACTGTAAAAATGAGAAAGCAAAAAAAAAAAAAATTCCCTGTGTCATTGAAGGGATTTTCAAGGCAAAATTTATTGTTTGCCTATTCTAAAGAAAGATCAATAATATTAAATTGATAAGAGTCTGCCACCCATCACTTTCATGGGTCAACTGTTTGCCAGAGCCATGCTTCTGGTATACACGGTGAACACAGCTCTGCCCAATGTGGAGTGGCCAAGACCATGTACTGCAGCTCAGCTCCCATTGAAGTAAATAGGACAGAGCCGCAGTAACCCAGTCTGGCCATGGAACGGAGCTATCTGCTTCTGGCTGTGTCACTCTGTATACCAGCAGTGCGGCTCTGGCAGGAAAGAGACATGCAACAGAAAATTTGGGAAAGGCTCGGATAAAATAAATCAATTCTTAAAAATAGTAGTTAGTTTTATTTCCTGGCATCAGTTTGACAGAATGAGTGCACGACTGAACAGTTACATTGAACACTTTGATATTCTCTTGCTATTAAATCTAAAAGTATAGTGAATAACGATGCTTAATATTCTGGCTGTGTTTCAAGGTATAATGTAGACTACAGCTGAAGAAGTGATACTAGATATGTATCTGCTATACAGTACAGAGGAAAAATTATTCTGCACTGGATCAAACCCTGTAGAGGAAATATTAACTCTCCACATGCAAAGAAACACGTGCAGATATTGTACTGTACAGTATATATAAGAAAGAGATGAACGAGCACTAGAATACTCTAATGCTCTTTATTTGTGTAGAGTATTTTCCAATACTTGAATGCTCGATCAAGTAACAAGCCCCATTAAAGTCAATGGGAGATAAGCAAAAGAAGAGCCTGTGGAGCCTCATTTAAGAGTCTCAAAATGCAGGACTATCCAGATATCCCTTCAGGAAGGACCCAGCCAGGGGGGCGCTCCTGTAGGGAAACCACCAAAACCACCATATTAAGTGGCCCTATAAGTTAATGTAATGACAAGGGGAAAACCAAGGCTAGGTATCCATCCACAAACAGCTCTTTCGGGTGTTGCCCTTCATCAGTGTGGAGCAGGAGAATGGGAGATAAGAGCGTTTTCCATTTGCTATATTACACAAGTACCATGAGCAAATTTACAGTACTAGCGAACCAAAGTTTCCCCCAGTAACTTCTCCCAGTTTCTCAGGACTGGATCCAGATTTTCCAGGCACCAGGAAGAAGCGTCAGTAAGTAAAAAAGGAAGCTGGCAGATTTGCGTATTACAGAGATAACAAAGCAATTTACTTCTAATTACTGTAAATTCTCTCATCTCTACTGTATATATAAGTATTAGATAGAAAAAAGAAAAAATTGGCCACACATCTATGACTCTGTTCACACTGCAGGTTTCACGCTGCTTGTGGCTTAAGTACAGACAAAAAAACAGAAGGTGCAACAGCAACCGACAGGTGCAGGGGCTCACCGTATATATACTCCTCCCAGTATATAAAGTGAGCCCCTGCACCTGTCGGTTGCTGTTGCACCTTCTCCCAGCGTACACACAGTAAACATCTCCTCTCTAGCTAGTAAAAAGTGAGGATCTTAGCAAACTATTTGATCAAACAGAGTGTACCATGTCATCACGTTAAGGCGTCCTCGAGACATGGTCCCTTCTCCAGCATTTTCACACTAGCAATGGCCTCTCCTGGGCTGAATAAGTCTACAACTGGGCAGATAGGAGCCAAAAGATCTCTTTTTATAGCACCCTTGGGACATGGGTGGAGTGCAAGCTAACAGGAGGTAGCCACACACTCCCCCACATTCAACAGAAAAAAAGAAAAAAATGGCCACACATCTATGACTCTGTTCACACTGCAGGTTTCACGCTGCTTGTGGCTTAAGTACAGACAAAAAAACAGAAGGTGCCACAGTAACCGACAGGTGCAGGGGCTCACCGTATATATACTCCTCCCAGTATATAAAGTGAGCCCCTGCACCTGTCTGTTGCTGTTGCACCTTCTCCCAGCGTACACACAGTAAACACCTGCTCTCTAGCTAGTAAAAAGTGAGGATCTTAGCAAACTATTTGATCAAACAGAGTGTATAATGTCATCATCCCCGAAAGTGACGTGCTGCCGTGTGCTGCATACTAATAATGTGGGTGGCGGCATGGGCCCCCCCAGAGCCTCGGGCCCTGGGCGGCCGCCCAAACCGCCCATATTATAATCCGACACTGGTTGCACCCAATCACCTCCCCTATAAATGAGCACCTGTCCCGACATTCCCTGCTGGAGCCTCTGCATGCATCTATAGTGTGTGGTCCCAGCTCTCTCTGTGATTCCTGCCCGTAGTTCCTGCCCATGATTTCTGCTATCTGTGGTTCCTGGCTGTGTCTGCTATTGCGGTTCCATCTGTGAGTCCTGCAGTGTTCCAGCCTGCTTGCCTACCTGTTTGCCATCTGCATCTCGCCCGCCGCTAGCAATCCAAGCCAGGGGTAGCAACCTGGGGGGTCGCCTGCCACAGCAAGTCCTTCCTGCCTTGCGGTGGGCACTGGTAAAAACCAGAAACCCCTTAGACAGCTCCAGTGGTGGTACAGCAAAGCCACAACTCCAGTCATTCCAATCAGGGCCGCTACCTATGTTACCCAGACACTTGCCAAGGACCTCCTTTACACATCAGATAAGAAATCCAGATAGATTCCCTGACCCTTTGGGTCCGGAGGCGGCTTCCTCAGCTAGACAAGCACTTTCTATGTAGGTTGTGGCCCTTCATCTTCCATTTTTGTTCCGTCTTTTTTCTCTGTAGTTGCAACCTAGGTATCTGGTAGTCAATCTCTGGGGTAGTCTTAGACTTGGCAGCTTCTTTTGGTCCTTTTGAGGTCATTCAGATTAGACCCTTGGCTCACATCACAAGGTCATTTTACAAATTCTATTTATACAACAGTCGAAACCAGATGTTCTTATTTGTTCAGTGGGTGTAATCCTGTAATCTCCTAAATTACAATTATAAATCTGGGCTGCAGGTGTATTGTACTGGAGGCCACACTTACATTCTCATAAATAACAGATGTGAATGAGTAGTTTAAGGTCGGTTTTATTCGCAACACATTACCATTAAAGTCACTTTTAAATGATTTGTTCTATGTATACAACATTTACAGCTTACTTATATCTTCTTTTATTGTCAGGGAGTACATTCCTTCCATGATATGTTTTAATGTCATCTTCTTTTTTTTTTTTTTTTTTTTTTTTTAATAGATTTAGCTTGAGTTCAGGGGGTAACCCAGTGTGTAATCCATAGTATCTTAAGAACATTCAGTACAGTGCTCCTACGTTTGGTGTGATTGTCATGGAGGTTGAAATGGAATTCAAAACTTATTATTCTTCTCATTCTTGGTGTTAGGGTTCTCTGTTATTATTGACCACTGACAGAATTATGTAACATGTCGCTGCCACAATTTTCCTTGATCTTAGGTTACTCCTGTGAAGGGATGGTCTGAACCGAGTTCGGTTTGGGTTCGTACGAACCTGAACCCTTGGTAATGATTCCCGCTGTCTGCCTGCTCCGTGCAGCGGGCGGATCCAGCGGGAGGACCGCCTGGAAAACTGGGATACAGCCATAGCCATAGGCTGTATCCCAGTTTTCAGGGCGTTACTCCCGCTGGATCCGCCCGCTGCACGGAGCGGGCAGACAGCGGGAATCTGCTGCCGAGCGTTCGGGTTCATACGAACCTGAACCTCGGCAGGTTTGGACCATCCCTACTCCTGTGGTTGTGGATTGTAAATTAGTTATAATGATGTTTAAAGATAACCTGTCACCAGTCCAATGTGGATAGCCACTAGAGATGAGTGCATGCTCGGGTCAGATTGTTTGGCATTCGAATACTGGTGGCTTAAAAAGCTGGGTGCAGCTCTAGGGAGTCCGGAAAAATATTAATACAGATGGACTGTCTAGGGCTGCATCCAACTTCTTAAGCCACTGGTTTTCAAATGCTGAACAGGGACATAACTACCACTGTAGCAGTCATAGCGGCCGCTATGGGGCCCACTACATCAGGGGGCCCATGTCTGTAAAAAACAAGGCCTCCTGAGCTGTTATCATACTACCAAGGAAAATATCTACCTTGAGGGACATTATGTACTGGGGGGGGGATATGATGTGAGACGCCTAACATGGGAGACACTAGGGCAGATGTCTACCATACAGGGCACTAGGGGAGATGACTACCATGGGGGGGACTGTCTATTTGGGGGATACCCGGGGATATGCCTAACATATGCTATCTATTGGGTGGAGGGCTAACAAACAGGGGGGTTACCTACAGTGGGATGGGGGAGAGAAGGGGGGCCCAATTAGTATCACTAGTATCACCTAGAAGATAGGCATACAGCCTAGGTAATAGGCTGTATCTCTGTTTTCCAGGCGGTACTCGAGCTGTCTCCTTCTTCCCCACGGAACGGGGAGGCATAGGGAATCAAATGACGAAGATTCGAGAAAGTTTGAGTTCGATCGAATCTGAAAATGCACGATGTTTGATCATCGCTACTCATGGTACTGTGTATTCCTACTGAGTATAGTAGAAGATTGGTCCTAATAAGAAAACCATTCCTTGGTAGCTGAAACAGATAAAGCATATGTTTTCTAAATGTTGAATTGTCTTCTATGAGCCGTTCATAGTTCATTAAACAAATGCCAAGCTTTTATCCAGCCATCTCCCAGCTACCGTATAAATGAAAGTTTATTTCTTTTTTTTGCTGTTCCTTAATGAACAAAACAGGAAACAATTACCCAGCTAATGAATTCCATCCCAGTCACTCGCACACAGTTTGTCGACTACTTTCAGGTATAATTTATTTACATACATTTCATAAATTATTTTCTCCACAAGCTTTATTCATGCAAGTAATTGTATTTAAACTGCTGGAATAACCTCTCTACCCAGCCAAAATGTTCCCTCCATAGAGACCAAAGCAATTATTTGATAAATACCTCCAAGGAAAAAAATATTTTAGCCATGCTAAGGCCTTCGCCAACATAGCATAATTTTCTGTTATTTATTTATCCAGGATTAGAAAAACATAGTCGATCTCTTCTAAAAAATAGCACCCCAGTGGTCTTCAGGTTGTATGGGGTATTACAACTCAGCTTCATTTACTTCAATGGAACGGAGCTGCAATACTGCAGTTGTGGTGCTGTTTTTGAAAGGGAAGAGTTATTTTTTTTTAACCTGGAAATATTCTGTTTTAGACAATGCACTTTTTTTTTTTTTTTTTTTTTTTTGGGGGGGGGGGGGGGGGGGTGTTTTTTTTTCTGTTTACAATAACTATTTCAATAGAATGAATGAAATTTTTTTTTTTTTTAAAGTGAGGTATTTTTTTACTTTTTTTTTTTACTTTTTTTATACAGTCACCTTGTAATATAACAGTATCTATATTCTGAGGGTCAATAGGATTATAGTGATTCAGGATTTGATTGCTTATTCAAATTAAGGCAATAGTTATGGATTATATTGATCCATTACATAAACACTTCACGATCGCTACTGAAAGCTGTTGAAACCAAGTGTGAAGTGATCTATATAAAGGGGTTATCCAGGATTAGAAAAAACTCAGCTACTTTCATGCAAAAACAGCTCCACCCCTGTTCTCAGGTTGTGTGTGGTATTACAATTCAATTCCATTCCCTTTTATGGAGTTAAGCTGCAATACCACTCCCAAACTGAGATTAGGAGAAGTGCTGTTTCTGGAAGAAAGCAGCCATGTTTTTTTTTTTTTTTTCTTTCTAAATCTGTATAGACCCTTAAATCTTTATCAGTTTTCAAAAATGTTAAGAAGCCCCCTTGAGAATGAATTGATTACTTGCTGTGCTGGGTTTATCCAGGGAACAATTCTAATTCAATCTCAGAATTGGTGGAGGTCTGAAGAGTCAGACCCCCTGTTATCAACTTGTTATCCCCTATCTTGTGGATGAAGGTTATCTTTTGATGTTGGAAATACCCTTTAATAATGCTACTACTATAGAAATAATAATAATAATAATAATAATAATAATAATTATTATTATTATTATTATTATTATTATTATTATTATTATTACTACAAATATTTGTTATAATTGTCATTTTGTTGGTGGTTCTTAATGTGAAGAAAAAAATAGATGAATTTTTTTTTCTTAAATGTTAAAATATTGTCAAAACAACAAGAATAATTGCAAAGCGCTTCTTAATATTTAAGTCAACAGATCAGAGTAAAATCCATTATGCATGTAGTTTAGAAATCACAAAATGCTGATAACACTCTGCTGGATGTATGAACACTAGAATACAACCCATTTGCCGAACCAAAAGATGTAAATCATCTTGCAGAGTCTTCAAATAGGTTCCCTCCAGAGCTGCTAAGATTTATGGTCCAAAAGAAGGAATTAAAATTCAGCTCATGAGTTTTCTCTGTGTAGTTATTTTATAAACTTCACATGATCTTCTTCTAACAACAGAAACTGATAAGAGTGAACTCAATACCGAAAAGCAATTATATATATGTGGGTGCCAATGACTTATTATATGGCCCCAGAAGGTCACTAAACTTCAAGGATATCTTATCTATGCAATTACTGTATAATAGCCCTATAGTTATAATTACTGTATCATTAATCTGTAGTACAGGAAAGAAGAAACCTGATACCCAATTTCTGTAATTGTATAATGGGGGCTCTTTTATTGTATAATGGCGGCTCAATTTTTTGCAAAATGTTAACATTTGGTGTTTTTTTTTTTTTTGCATTTACACCATTCACTCCCTAGTTTTGATAACATTATGTTATAGTTTGAGCATTTATGCATGCAGCAATACCAAAGGTTTTTAGAGTTTTATTTATTTATACAAATTTTGTTCGAAAAATTGAAGAAGTTTTAAATGTTTTTATTTATTTATTTTTTTAAAATGTTTTTATGTATTTTTATTTTATTTCAATATTTTTTATTTTTTTTTAACTTTTCCCCCTAGGAGACTCTATTTATTTTTACTCTTCACCCTAGGGGGCGTATGTAAGCAACAAAACACAGCATTCACTGAGCTCAGAGAGACCAGCGACAAAAAAATCAAGTGGAGTACTCATTGAAGAGTCTCCACTGATGCATTACCCCCTATAAATTTAAATATGCAAAAAAAAAGGGTCTGTGGAGTCTCAGTTACGAGCCTCAAAACACGGGAATAGCCAGATATCCCTCCAGGGGAGGGAAGCCTATTGCCAAGGGGGTGCCTCCCAGTGGGGAGACCACCAAACCACCCTGATACGTAGCCCCTTAAGTCCCACTCGGTTGCGAGTATTGGAACATAAATAGGGAAATACCAGGGTGGCCCAATACCAGGGTGGTTTACGTCAAAGTCTAACTCTGTGGCGAGTATTGCGACATGACAAGGGTTAACCAAGGCAGGCATCCATCCACAGACGATCGTTTCCCTATTTATGTTCCAATACTCGCAACCGAGTGGGACTTAAGGGGCTACGTACCAGGGTGGTTTGGTGGTCTCCCCACTGGGAGGCACCCCCTTGGCAATAGGCTTCCCTCCCCTGGAGGGATATCTGGCTATTCCAGTGTTTTGAGACTCGTAACTGAGACTCCACAGACCCTTCTATGGCGTATGTAAGCAATTTTAAGCTATTGCGTTGCATGAAATTCATTTATTTATTTGCAATCTGCTAATGAAGCCTGCCTATGACAGGTTGTAAGAGCAGATCAGTCACAGCAGCCATGGAGAACTTTAGAAGACTACAGGCTGCCATGGGAACAGGTTAGTTCCGCCAATCTCCTTGCAAGGAGACCCCTACTTGACCCCCTTATATGGTGTACTACTGCTTAAAGGGGTTATCCAGCACTACAAAAACATGGCCACTTTCTTTCAGAGACAGCCCCACTCTTGTCTCCAGCTTGGGCGAGGTTTTGCTGCTCAGTTCCATTGAAGTGAATGGAGCTTTATTGCAAGCCGCACCTGAACTGGAGGCAAGAGTTGTGATGTCTCTGAAAGAAAGTGGACAGATTTTTTTTTAGCACTGGATAACCCCTTTAAATGCCACTGTCAGTTATCACAGGAGCATCTGCGCAATCTAAGAATCAGACTAGGTATGTGGTTCCTGAGGTCTCTACAGTTCAGCATGAAGAAATGTCCGCTATGTCTCTCCATGCTGAGCTATGAAAAACATGTGGGGCCATATCATTGGACTTAAAAATATCTGAATCAGAAATCACTCCCAGCTGGACCCTCAGCTGCTCAAAACAGCCAGGGTATAATCAGGGGTTGGTAAGAAGCTACTTACGTTTGTTCCCTTCATTTTGAACCAATTCCAGTTCAGTGATGTCTTTCTCATATGTTGGTACTTATTTTTCCTTCAGAAAAGCATCTTATCTGCTGTGAGACAAATGTAATGGATATTTAAACCAGAATTTAGAAACACATTTGTGCCTTGCATGTACGTTTATAAAAGTGGATGTAAAGTGGAGTAGAGTGGATGGGGCTTGTTGCTCGGCCAGGATTTAGAAGCATGGTGGGGTGGGGGAGGACCATTATTACTAGAAATTTTTTAAAAAATGCCCAATACTCAAAAATTTGCAAAAACGTTTTAGGAAAAACTTACCCAAAAACTTGATAAATTTATAGACACTTGTATAGAAAGAGTTTGTACCTTTAGCTAAACAGAAAGTTAAAGGCAAGTACAGTGTCGGACTGGGGTATCTGGGGCCCACCAGAGTAAATGATCCTTGGGGCCCACCAATGAAGAACCAGTGAGAAACGACATGTCAGTCTGTGTCTGTGCAGGTTCTAAAGCTGGGGGCCCACCGGAGGATCCTCCAGTCCTCTGGTGGGCCAGTCCGAGACTGGGCAAGTATCTAACCTATGTCCCTATAGTACACAGATCCTCTGTGCCATTTCTGTGATATTAGGAGTTTAATCCCTATCACATATGATGTTTTGATACACTGAGGGTATCAATCTGCCCCCCTCCTAACGAATACCAACACATTGGGACAACCAGGAATGGATTGATGCATTGGGAGCAGTAGTCCCGCCCCTAGCGCACCAAAACAACATATTTGGCAAAGAGTAAACGGCAAAGAGGATGAAGGCAATAAACTTACCTTCACCTTCGGTGCCTGGTGATGGTTTCCCTTTAATGGCAGAGATGTACATTGCAAAGATTTATCCATTTGGGGAGATGGAGTCATAAATCTTGTTCATTAATAAATTTAACTCCTCTTTTTTTTGTAGAATGACGCCACTTTGATGAATGCAGAAACCATAGAGTAACATAAAAGATAATGAGATCTTTCTTTTATTAGACTATATGATTCCATAGAAAGGATGTGGTGTTTACGGTACACCGTTATGCTAATAGGGATACTTAATCACGACAATTACGTGAAAGTCTTCACTTTTCTCCCATTGTGTATTGTTGGGCGGTAATAGAATGCTATCTCAGCAAAGGCCTATTCATCCAGATCTAAAAGTGTTAAAGGATTATTGTAACAACTGCCCATTTTGGGACTAATTATCACATCTCCGAGGAAAGAACAAAAATAGACAGGTTTCAGGAGCAGAGGTTGCCGCTCTAACTACCAGATTGTTAGTTTGGAAGTACCAATTTTCAGCATTGATGAAACGCGGTTCTGCAGGGATATTAAAAGCCATAAAAATCAGCACTGTGTGTTTGCGAGAACTCAAGATGTCCCTTTCTTATCTGCCTAATGTGCCGTGAAGAAATCATTGTATCCACTGGAGACTGTGCCTAATAGAAAATTTTTCATGCCTGATATAATACAATATACTTTAAAAAGTCTGTTGATTCAATGAATATTTTGCTGTTTCAAAGCAGCCGAGGAAGTGACAGTGACTCATTCTAAAACCACATCAAGTGAAATAAATTACCTCAAATGTGTACAAGAGTAATGGCGAATGCAAATGTACAGAAAAAAAAAAGGATTATTGTCTCCGAATGGGAGCAAAAGCTCTAAATATAACCTGCGCGTGTTTGTGGGTCTAATAAAGTGAATTAGAAGAGGCACATCTGATTGGTCATAGACAGCAATGGTCAGATGACTGCTCAGGTCTCAGTATGTCTAATTAGAGCGGAGAATGAAGGTCTAATAATATAACCACCCAAATCAGCATAGTCTTATTTAATTATAGGGTCGATGCAGGAAGAAATTAGATTTAGAAAATAGTTTTTTTTGCTCTGGAATTCCTGGAGACTAAAAACTAAATCTTGTTGTTATTATATATGAAAAATAACATTTAAATCTGACCATCACTGCTCTATGAGACTATGCTTGTCCCAGTGTACTCTCATCTGCCTTCCCTACATTGTTCGGCTACGTTCCCACACCGTTGAAATTACGTTCCTGGTCATTAAACGGCAAATAATGGCCGTTATTCATATAACAATAACCATTGATATATCATGTAGGTTATTTACCGTTAAATGGCAACCATCCAATAAAAAGGGCCATCATTTTGAACATAGCCTAAAATAGTGTGTGAATATAGCCTAAAAGGAATTCAGTCATAGGCTATGTTTACATATAGTATAGTATTTAGCTAAGTATGTTTTTACCAAAACCAGGAATGGGTGTAAAAACACCGAAACTGTAAAAATCTTTCCTATGTACTGTATTTTTATGCAGGTTCCACTCCTGATTTGTGTAAAACTGCTTTGTGTAAAAACAGTCATAACGAGTCCCATATGGGATTTTTGTATCTATCTGACAAACATGGATGAGGTACAGTATAAGGCTAGGTTCGCACTGTATTTCGTATTTCATAACAACGGTCATTATTTGTGAAATAATGGCTGTTGTTTGCATAACAACTGCCATTTTTATTAAATACGGACGTTGTTTTTACATAGTGTGAACCTAGTCTAAGGCCATAATCACACAGCGTGGAGCGGCCGATCTCTGCAAAGATCATCCCCGGCGTTACTGCAGTACCGGCTGGATGATCTTTATGGCCGTAGAGTTCTGATGCGGGCCGATTGCAACAACGGACGTACTTTAACACTGTGTGAACATAGCCTTAGGATGTAAATTTTGTAGATTGTAAGCCCTAGCAAAGAAGGGTTCACATAGCTTCACCTGTCTTTTCCCCACACAAGTTCTTTAAAAGTGTTGACCTGGTTAAGAGCAATGGAGGAAAACTAGAGATGAGCCAACCGGGTTTGGGTTTGAGTCGATCCGAACACGAATGTTCGGCATTTGATTAGCTGGGGCTGCTGAACTTGGATAAAGCTCTAAGGTTGTCTGGAAAACATGGATACAGCCAATGACTATATCCATGATTTCCACATAGCCTTAGGGCTTTATCCAACTTCAGCAGCCACCGCTAATCAAATACCGAAAGTTCGGGTTCGGATCGACTCGAGCATGCTCCAGATTCGCTCATCTCTAATGAAAACTTGTCTCTTTACCACTAGAACCTGAAAGCTGCATTAGGGCTTCATCCAACTTCTTCAGCCACCGGAAATCCAATGCAGAACGTTCAGGTTCAGATGAACCTGCACCTGTTTGAGATTCGCTCATCTCTATCTTTCACGCTTTTATTTTTTCTATAAAGTAAAGCGCATTCGACTTTTTAAGCTGCCCGTTTCGGCTAAAAGAACAATGTCTGCTTTATTGCATCTTGAGGAGCAGGAGCACAATTGTGTTATTTTATAACCAGCTGCTTTGACTTTCATATTCTGTCCACTGATACAACTTGTGACTTTATGTTTCAGTAAGATTATTATGTTTGAGATGCCCTGTGGAAGCATGAGGAGCCATATAAAACAAATAATAAGACACAAGTGTTCACTTTGAATAGCAGATCTTAAGTGGCTGATATTTTGGATGCACAATGGCTCGATGTATTAGAATAAACTGTACTGGGAACAAGAAGGCTTAGGCTATTTTAAACATACACAAGTATTTTATATACCAGCTGCGCCCGCATCCGAATTAAGCGGCACTTATGATCATCTGCAGTACCGTCATCATCTGATCCAGCCGGTGTCTTACCACATGTGAACACAGCCATATAGCTATACCTGATTATTAGAGATGAGCGAATACGATTCGATCGAGTAGGAATTCTATCGGATATTGCGGTATTCGAAAGATTCAAATTCAATCGAGTAGTGAGGCGAATACGCGGGAAACATTTGAAAGCCCTCCCATCGCAGTTGATGCTTTTTTAAATCCAATGACCATGCAGGGAGGCCGTGAGGGACCCTGGGAGTACGCACGCAGCGCAAAAACGGCGTCTACCCTCATTGAATAGCTGAACCACATGACCTTGAATCTTAGATACTTGGCTCCCGCCTCTCGACCGCAGATGAGCTTTCAACCTAGCCAGGGAAAGATCTTGGAGCAGGGAGAGATACTGTAGGTTTTAGTAGCATTTTGGTAAGGCAGGATTACTACAGAACCCAAAAGTCTTTTCAGGGCTAAAATCAAGCGAAAAAGTCATCTCTGAATCAAAAGCATTTCTCAGTGCCAAGAAATAGATAATATAACAGCAGCATCAGGTGTATTCATTCCAGTACCCTGTGTGTACAAGTGACTTATAGTGTCCCTGTTTAACACCACTAAAGGCATGTTATACATAATGTTCCAGTAGCCCAGTAAAAGGCACGTGATACATATTGTTCCAGTAGCCCAGAAAAAGGCACGTCATACATAATGTTCCAGTAATGTTCGTACAGCATTATGCGTGATACGCGCGAATAACATGACGCTCTGCGGACGCACATTGGAATCATGTATGTAACACTGTGCAGGAAATACGAATGAAATGTGTGAACATTGCCATAAATGTTCATAAAGCGTTGGCAGATATTTTTTCTTCGCAACTGCGGAGAGTGCCATTGTACTGCGATTTTGGGATGTTAGATGCACCCAGGCATGCTCCCTCTAATGTCCCAGAGTCATTCCGGAGGTGTTTGCATCATTTAGGGAGGTTTCATGGGGGACTTGGTGACCTCCAAGTGGTCGAATTTTGATTTCCACAATTCCACAATTTGATTGCCACAATTTTTTTTCCCCATAGACTATAATGGGATCAAATACTCATTTGAATAGTCGAATATCGGTGCCTATTCGATTTGAATTCTCGAAAGTCGAATGTTTCACTACTCACTCATCTCTACTGATTATGTCTGTTTTATTGTTTGTTAGAGATGACTTCTCGTAATAACCTGTCTGATGTATATCACACGCCTAGTAATGTAATAATTGTAGGATATGAGTAGCTATTTGGTCTCCGCATAAGCCTCCATGCTAATGATTCTATATTTCTTAGGATAGTCATTTCCTACTCGCATGTCTGTTCTCCTATTATGAAGTATTTGACAATGACCTCCGCTCCCTCGCTATGGTTTGTTTGCTTTCTTTGTTACTGCAAAAGGATCAATAAAAACATTTGAATCCCCCTGGACGTGGTCTAGTTTTAGCCTTAAAGGCACATCATTTTTTTTTTCCTTTGTATTTTGACGTATATGACTTTCTGTCCAGTCTGTGCCTGTCTAGCCAGAAGGTACGGGCGGGGGTAGGCGTCATGGCATGAAGGTAAGCATACATTATAGCATCTTCAAGGGGTATTCTCATCTCAACCAACATAATTGAGCTTGACATTTTGAGATATGGTGGTGCTGTATGAAACTGAGGGCAGGTTCCCTTTAAAGTCTCCAGCTAACATTCCCAGCCATGCAATGTTATAGCAGGCTGATAGCGTGTTACTCGGTTGTTTACCATGGAACCGCACTGCTGTGTAATCACCTGCTTTAAACACATCACATTTTCTGGCTAAATTACTTATGAAGGAAAATTAATTACATTTTATTGCGTTGGACCAAATTAATTTGATCACATAATTATGTTATGTTTAAAAACACATTTAATTTGCAATCATAAAGCTTAAGACTCACAACCACTTTTTCACTCTAATGGCGCTGGCGGGACTAAAGCATGACAGCACATGTGCAGTATGGAAAAGATTGAAATGCTATAGTAATATATATATATATATATATATATATATATATATATATTTATTATTATTTCTAAAAACATGTTTTATAAAAGGGGTACTGCGATGAAAATAACTTGCTTTTAATAAATCGGTGTCAGAAAATTATACAGATTTGTAAATTTATTCTATTTAAAAATCTTACGTCTTTCAGTACTTAGCTGCTGTATGCCCTGCAGGAAGTGGAGTATTCTTTCCAGACACAGTGCTCTCTGCTGCCATCTCTGTTCATATCGCGAACTGCCCAGAGAAGTAGCAAATCCCCATAGAAAACCTCTCCTGCTTTGGACAGTTCCT
Organism: Dendropsophus ebraccatus; assembly: GCF_027789765.1. Lineage (NCBI taxonomy): Eukaryota > Metazoa > Chordata > Amphibia > Anura > Hylidae > Dendropsophus > Dendropsophus ebraccatus. Next base: position 151,057,738 of record NC_091457.1, on the reverse strand, counting down.
GACATGAACCACCACCACTGGCAGCAGAGAGCACTGTGTCAGACAAGAAAGAATAAACACCACTTGCTGCAGGACACACAGCAGCTAATAAGTACTAGAAGACAAGATTTTTTAAATGGAAATTGTATGCAAATCTATATAACTTTCTGACACCAATTAATTTGAAAACATTTTTTTACATTTTTTTTTTTACTCTTTAAGGTCTATGGAAAAGCTGGCATCAGTGCATACTAAAAAAAAAAAAAAAAAAAAAAGGCCAGAATTACAATGTTGTCATTTTATTTACATCTATGGCCCAGAGTTACTATTATCAGTGTATCCAAATATCCAACATGCTGACTGCCTTATGTGACTTCATTATGTTTTGAAGATATTTATTAATATGGTGCATTTTAGTTTTGCCTGTGTCATAAATGGCGTCAGACAAATTCCATTGGTAAATTCTTCATACTGATATGCAAATTTTAAACAAGGCCCCCATTGCATAGTAACATATATAATAAGGTTGAAAGAAGACAAGAGTCCATCAGGTTCAACCTAGGGAAACCCTACTGTGTTAATCCAAGGGAAGGCAAAAACCCCTATGAGGCAGATAACAATTGCCCCATCACAGAGAGAAAATTCTTTCCCGACTCCAATGGCGATCAGAATAATCCCCAGATCAACGTATCAGCAGAAATCTAATGCCCATAACTTGTAATATTATATTTTTCAAGAAAAGCATCCAGGCCTCCCTTGAACAGTTTTTAATGAATCGGCCATGACAACATCATGAGGCAGAGAGTTCCACAGTCTCACTGTTCGTACAGTAAAGAACCCGCGTCTGTGCCGATGGTAAAACCTTTTTTTCTCTAAATGTAGAGGATGCCCCCTTGTCTTGGTAACAGACCTAGGAATAAAAAGATCACTACGAAGATCTCTGTACTGTCCTTTTATATATTTGTATATTGTGATCAGATCACCCCTAAGATGTCTTTTTTTATAGACTAAATAACCCCAAGCTTGATAACCTGTCCTGGTACTGTAACCCACCCATTCCCTTAATGACTTTGGTCGCCCACCTCTGCACCCGCTCCAATTCAACTGGAAGAAAAACTCTAAACATTAAACAATCAATAAAGTGTCGCCCAATCAGTGAATAGAAAAAGTAAATGCTGTATACTTGCCATGTGCCCAACTTTGGTAATGACAGAAAGATATAGAGTTTGCTCTAGTAAACAACCCCACACTATCACTGTGTACACTGATGGATTTTCAAAAAAATTTATACTTTTTAGGCTATCCTAATACACATAAAAATAATCGCAAAATGCGGCCATATTGATAGTGAACGATACGGACATCTTTTCAGGCTATGTTCCCACAACGTCCATCATTTTAGCACCAAAATACATCTGAGATAAGCGAACTGGCCGAGGTTCGGGTTCGTATGAACCTGAACTCTCGGCTTCTGATTCCCGGTGTCTGCCTGCTCCGTGGAGCGGGTGGATACAGCCGGAGGACCGCCTGGAAAACTGGGAAACAGCCTATGGCTATGGCTGTATCCCAGTTTTCCAGGCGGTCCTCAGGCAGTATCCACCCTCTCCACGGAGCGGGCAGACAGCGGGAATCAGAAGCCAAAGTTCAGGTTAATACAAACCCAAACCTCGGCCGGTTCGCTCATCTCTAGTCCTAATGTAATTATGTGTTCTATTGAAGAATGTGGGAAATAGGCCATCATTACACACTGTGCAGCAGATAAAAATGGCTGTATGCCTGTTCAGGCATAGAAATAAGGAACATACTCATTATTTATTAAATGACCATTTTATCTTTAACTGTTCTATAGCGAATCTCGAGTATGCTTGTTTTGCAGCCACCAAGAATAAAATGTTTCACACTCGGGTTCAAGGTTACTGTGTGTGTTCGTTCTCGGCAAAAGCCAGAGCGAACATGCATGGGCCTGATGCCGCGGTTACTTCGCCCCCTTCCCCCCCAAGTTCCTCACCTAACTGTGCTCCTGCTTCTTCCCGTTCTGGCTAGTATGCGCTCCCCTTCCTCCTTGGATGCCAGCATGCTAGCTCCGGCAGGTTTAAAGGGCCAGTATGCCCTTAATTAGTTTGCACCTAATCACCTCTCCTCTATAAATGTACACCTGTCCTGTCATTTACTGTTGGAGCCTCAGTACGCTTATCCTTAGTTTGTGGTCCCGCTCTCCTGTCTGTGGTTCTGCCCAGGATTCCTGCCTGTGGTTCCAGCCCTTGTCTCCTGCCCAGATTTTGGCTGTACTGTGTTCCTTCTTGCCTTCCTGCCTATGTGTCTCCAGCAACACATTGTCTACCACCACTAGCAAGCCAAGCCAGTGGTAGCAACAGCAAAATGGTCCCACCTTGCAGCGGGATCTGATGAAGAGGTTCAGGGGCATAACTACCACTTTAGCAACCATAGCGTCTGCTATGGGGCCCACCACATCAAAGAGGGTCATTGCCTGCTCTTGCAATATGCTGAGCCCCCTGAGCTGTCTGCAATATGCTGAGCCCCCTGAGCTGTCTGCAATATGCTGAGCCCCCTGAGCTGTCTGCAATACACTGGGCCCCCTGAACTGTCATCATTTGGAGCACCAGGTGGCCAAGCAGGCCTCCGAGGTTCTGCAAAAGTCCCTGTAACTGCAAGCTCTCCTGATGAGTGCTTGCAGGTATGACTAGACTTGACAGCTCAGTAGTCAGTAAGAAAGGAAGGGGGGCCCAATCAGAAGTTTGCTACGGGGCCCAGCCATTTCTAGTTATGCCCCTGAAGATGTTACTTGCATTATTGGATATTGTGATGGACTGTGATGAACATACAAAACAACCCAAACTCATCCTCCTCGCTCCATCTGGGATATCCTGGGATGCCTTCTAGTCCACATTGGCTACTCTTCCTATTACATCCATGATGGAATTGTCTGGGCAGCCAATCACTGATTGCAGTGTTTCAGAGATTAGCCATGACTGTTGAGACTAGTCCAATTTAGAAGTTATAGGAAGCCAAGGGGACTGAAAGACATCACAGGGCATCCAGGGAGGGAAGGAGAGGGGAGGATGAGTTTGATTTTTTTTTTATGTTCACAGCAGACCCAGCACAATATAAATACAACTATCCAGAATACTTTTTTAATGTTGCATGCCTGCTTTTATATTTTTCCATTTCTCCAGCTGGAGCATCTTACTCAGCTACTACACCCGTCTGAATTTTACATCATTGCATGCCATTAAATACATTATAGTAGATGACTATAATTATTCCCTTTATGTTCTTTTTTCTGAATTATACTATTAGACCATGTATTTCAGAGGTTACCAAATGCATAGGCTGGGAAGACCTGGGATTTTTATTTTTTTTCCCAGATGAGATCTACTGTATTTAATTTCCTCTTTTCTCATGTTAATATTTCATCCCATTGTACTTTAAATGCTTTGTTTTTCTAAGTGAGACTTTGCCATGTGCAGATATTATATTGGAATAAATTGCTTAACATAATGCGGCTCCGGACGGCTGCAGTGTATTTTTCATCTTAATTTTCCTGATCTTCCCTTGATGCATATATAGAGCATACACTGTGTAATATACTGAGAAAATAATATATTGTAGTTAAAGCGATGGCAAAACTACAAATCAATAAAACAACAATGCGTGAAATGAACATATGGCAACATAACACAATAAAATTAAAACTACAAATTGCAACCTGGATATAAAAAAAATAGACATGTGGTGTATAGTCTAAAAAGATTCAAGTTCAGGACGAACACTTTTAATATTTAAAGATGAAAAAAAACACAAGACGTATTTGTGGACATTCTGTATTTCTTGTTGATAGATGATACTCCGGTGATGGATGCCGACGTGGAGCATAATACAAAACATGAGGCACAAGATTACACTTGTTATAGCTTCAGGCCAAAAAATATATTTGTAAATGATTAAGGCGATGTGTCTTAACCAAGCCTTACTCACCTGATCAAGAGTTCCTGAGAAGATAGCTGAAAGATCCATCATTTACACAATAAAGAGACTGATTTTAGCCCACTCAAATGTTACCAGACCGCAGCCTGAGTATAGTACTAGACAAGAATCAAAGAACTCATAGATAGCTCTATACCTGGAAACTAGAAAATATTTTAGATGTGAACCTTTGGTGGTAAGTAGAGATGAGCAAAGCTAACGGAAATTTGTTTTAAGAGCTTCGCAAATTTTGGGTTAAATATGTTAATTTTTGCCAAACGATTCTTAACGAGTTTCAATAAAACAGCCGAACTATAGTAGCTACAGAACTGGAACTATTACAGAAGGGAAATTTTGTTAACGCATGTTCGTAAAAGTGTCAAAATTGGAAAATCACAATTTAAAAAAAAAGTCAGTCAGCCAGCCAATCATCTAATGAAACCCAACTTGTATAACATAGTAAATTGCTGATGGCTGATACCAGTAAATTGGTATAACTCAATAGTAGTTTACAGTGCACAGTGAGTGAATAATATGGACGGTGTCTTTACTGGTCCCAGTGAATTCCTATAGGCACCTAATTACTTGGTAAACTGGACACTTGGTTGGCAGCTACAATAAATAATCACTCACAACCAGCCTTTCTATCCTCTCCTCTCTGTCCCTATATCACTCTGTTAGTCTCTCCCTGCTCTGCTCTAACTGCCTGCTGCCATCCTGCTCTCTCCTCCATACACAATCGACTGGCCACCTCCGTAACCGAACTGCCTTATATAGAGGAGGAGGTGCTGACATCACAGAGGGGCCTGCAGCTGATTGGACGGGTGCTAGGGATTATGGTCAATGCCATTCCCCCACTCAGTGATGCTCCAGACAGCATGGAAGGCCACCCATTTCCTTAACAAATTGGCAGGAATTTGCTTTAAAGAATAAAGAAAATTGATGGCCCAGTTTGCAGCAAATTTTGATTTGCTTCGCTCTTCTCCAGTAGTAAGGTTGGAAATCTCTGAACTTAAGTCATAAAAATCGAAAAAAGCAGAATATTACCTCGGCACTACTCACTAGGGCTTACTCAATGCTTTGCAATTCCATCTGAGTTCATAGCAGACTAAGTTAACTGTTCAGCTTTGGCTCCGAACTTGTGTGGTGCTTAAGATGTAAAGTTCCTATATACATACATACATACACAGTAGAATGAAGTTGCGGCACTCACCTAGTCCAATTCAAGGGACTTTATTCCATTATTCTGATCATAAGATGGAGACTCAAGGGCAACGGACTGAAGGCCTAAAGGAGCACACAGCGTTTGGGGCATTATAAAGTCTGTGACCCTCAATTCTCCATCCTGTGACCAAAATAATTGATGTCCTTTCCTCAAGCGAAGTATCCATCAACAGACAGCTTTTTCGGGGTGTTGTCCCTCATCAGTGTGGAGTGGGGTTCTGAATAGGCGGAAGCAATGCCTAGTAGACCACCCTGGCCAAACGATCACTTACCGCTGGGAGACCAGCAAAAGAAGACACTGGAGGCTGCAAGTTAAAGCGCTGAACACCATGAGAACCTAGGTGTATTGAACCCTAGGAAATTTAAATAGACAAAAGAGTCTGCAAAGCCTCAATTAAGAGTCTTGAAACACAGGACTAGAAAGATATCTCTCTAAGGAAGGACCTAGCAGAGGGATGAATCCTTTAAGGAGACCACCAAAACCACCATATTAAGTGGCCCATTCAGTCAATATCCAGCTCAAGTCTAAGAGCCCTTTTACACAAAGTGATAATCAGGCTGATTCGGGCGATTGTCGATCCGTGTAATAGAGACAACAATCAACCAATGAAACGATCATCGGCTGATCGCTTCTTTAGGTCCAGACCTAAAATTATTGGCTGCTGACTGTGCTTCGCTACTTGTAATAGCAATGCGCGGCCGACAGCTCAGGATTGAACAAAAGTTAATACATTACTTGTCCACGTTCCTGGGGTTATCCTACCTCCACTTCTGAGACGGACTTATTTGGCAGTGACAGCCTGCTCAGCCAATTACTGACTTAGAAGGGACAGCACCATAACCAGTGATTGGCTGAGCAGGCTCTCACTGCCAGACGAGTCCATCTCAGAAGTGGAGGCGGCATTGCTCAGCCGAAGATGATGTAGAAAAACACTGGGGGAGTGCCGAGAGGTAAGAATACACTGTTTGTTACATTGAACTCCATTCACAGCAATTGATGCTGTTGCAAACAATCAATGGTCATCTTTATTACCAGAGACAGAAGAATGATACATTCCGGCTCCAGTGATGCCTCATATAAATTTTCTACCTTCATGTTAAAGTACGGGACCAAGCACAGTGATATTCGATCGCCACAGGTCACCATAGGTCAGTTGTTTTCTTACCCAACTATAATAGAAATGTGAGGGAACTAAAATAAGTGTAGAGAAAGGTATAGGTCCAATATCATTACGGAACTGGAGACCACTATTACCTGGCTTCGCAATTGCTTTGTATAATAACCTACATGTGTTAGGTTTGCAGTTTGAGATCCTCTTTGAAATATATAGCCAACAAGCACCTATTGTGACCCGCCTGGCACCGTATAAGACTACCAATGTTCACAATGTAATAGCAACTGTGTGTTAAGGGCACTGAAGCAGATAAGACCTTAAACAAAACATTGCCACAGACACATTTTGCCTTAAGGTAGAATTTCTGTTCTGAAGCCAGATGCAATTTCATTCCACAATATTGCTAGATACAAGAAAAGCTTTGGCATCTTTTCCTGTAACATAAAGGAACTAATGAGTCTACAACTACAGAGATAATATCTTTTTTCTGGGCCACTTAACAAGATCTCGTATCATTAATCTTCCTTACAATGGCATCATAGTCGGGGGAAGAAAAAAAAAAATACTACCATTGAGCAAGCTGACTTGAAGTGACAGCTTCAGAATGTGAATAATATAGCTTTGTATGTATGAATACGGCATTTCTAATATTTTTGTACAAAGTTTAATGGAATGAGATTTTCAGTAAAGCTTCAGACGTTGATTTATTGAGTAGTCCATGCATGTATAAGATATTGAGATTTTTGAAACTCATTTTTGCATACAGTATTTTTCATTGTGGTGGCGGCAATGTGTATTCGCATCCTTCTTAGGAATTATACATGGAAATAAATAAGTGTACGAGTCAGCGGAGAGAGGAAAAAAAAAACTCACGTCTTGAAGTCTAGGCAAACGGTAAAGGTTTTGGTTAAAGAAGTGGTAAAGAACTAGAGTTCCTGTCTTTACTTTGCTTGATGAGAATTGGAACATTGGAACCACCAGAGGAAGTCATAGTGTATCACAAATCATACATCATTCATAGTCAGATACTATACAGTATATCTTTTCTGTATGTTAGATAGAACATGAATGTATGAAATGTAAAGCAGTGATCAAAATTTTCCTCAAGGGTTAAGAAACACTATGCATTCCTAGGTCATGTTCATGCATTGTATGTCGTTGTCAGAAAAGATCATCCCGGACAGTATTGCAGTACCGGACGGATTATCTTAACTGCAGTTGAATTCGGATGCAGTCGCATCCGTGCTTGCCCGCATCCAAATTCACTGCTGCACTCAATGGAGCATGCGTCAAGAGCCGAATGCTCCATTGTGTGCACTGACAGGTTTTTCTGTGGCCGCTATTCATTGAATAGCAGCTGCAGAAAACTGACATGTCATTTTTTTGCGCCGCCACTAGGGGTCCCGGCCGGAGTGTATACTATGTGTATACACTCTGGCTGGGATTTCCTTAGCCTGCAGCACAATGTGTGTATAGGATTAATCATGGCCGTGTTGCAAATTGGCAACAACTGACGTGATAAATAATTTACTTATGTTGTGTGAACATAGCCCAGTGGCATAGCTACCAGGGTAGGCAGGGAGACAGTGTAGGCAGTTGCTATGCGGCCGGTGCAGGAGGGGGGCCCGGGGGAGAAGGTAACATCATGTGTCTTTCTGCTTAACCCCTTATGTACTGCAGTGTGTAAGTGACCCAATTTTTGCTTACATGCTGAAACACGAAAAAAAAAAAAGAGTTGACAAGCAGAAGACAGAGATCCCTGCTTCACTGCAGTGATAACTTTTGACCTCTGTTCTCCAGCTGCACAATCAAGTAGGAAATGAAAATGTGCAGCGCTCCATGCAGAGGTCAGGGGTGATCAGTGCACCAGCAGTAAAGTATATATATATATATATATATATATATATATATATATATATACACGCAGTGCTTTGTGTTGTGCATAGGGGAGGGGGGCCCCTTAAATATTTTTGCTATGGGGCCCCGTGAATTCTAGCTACGCCTCTGACATAGCCCTTTACTGTAACTGGGTCATGTGATAAGCAGCCTGACCCACAGCAAACTACAGTGTTTAATGTTTTAACATGGTTTCGTCTGGTCATACCACAGCCAGTGTTTGCAATTTTTTTTATGCTTTGACCCCTTCATGTCAGCCATACTGCTATATACTTTTCTGTATATAAACGTTCCTGGCTGTGAAGGGGTTTTAATTAGAGATGAGCAAACCAGGTTCGGGTTTGAGTCGATCCGAACCCGAACGTTCGGTATTTGATTAGCGGGGGCTGCTGAACTTGGATAAAGCTCTAAGGTTGTCTGGAAAACATGGATACAGCCAATGACTATATCCATGATTCCACATAGCCTTAGGGCTTTATCCAACTTCAGCAGCCACCGCTAATCAAATGCCGAAAGTTCGGGTTCGGATCGACTCAAGCATGCTCGAGGTTTGCTCATCTCTAGTTTTAATGTGTACAGGGCCGTTTCAATGTGATTGGCCCTCCACACATTACTGTCCCAAGACCCAGGAATGACAGGCAGCCGCAGTCCAAAGCTGCCTATCATTAACCTTTTTAAACGGCGCAATGCGCAGCTATTTAAAGATCAATGATAATACTGATGCATGCTATGCTATGGCATAGGATTCATCAGTATATGCAATCAGGACTTATTTCTGCAATACAAAATGTGTAAAAAAAAACCTAATAAAATGTCCCTACAACCATTTGTCACCCACTTTCCCATTATAAAAATAAAAATATTTAATAAGTCTAAAAAAGTAAATAAACATATTACATATTGCAGCATACGGAATTGTCAGATCTATTAAAATATAACAATATTGTTCCCGCACAGTGATTGGCGTGCAGCAACTTAACCCCCGTAACTTAACCCCCTGGGGGCTGGACTTTCTGATGTTTTCAGCTGAACAAGACATCCTCCCCTCTGTAGAGCAGGAAGACCTGTATTAAATGCTGGAGTCTTTTAGTGCTTGCTCAACACTAGATGACATTTATGGGAGACTCAAGTGTTTTACCAGGTGTCCCCAACTGGGCAGAGAAAAGTTGCTGTACTTTAGACACACTCACAACTTTGGTAAACATTTTGGGGGAGATTTATCAAACATGGTGTAAAGTGAAACTGGCTCAGTTTCCCCTAGCAACCAATCAGATTCCACCTTTCATTCCTCACACAGTGGAAAATGAAAGGTGGAATCTGATTGGTTGCTAGGGGCAACTGAGCCAGTTTCACTTTACACCTTGTTTGATAAATCTCCCCCATTGATTAGAGATTAGCGAACCTACCGAAAGTTTCAGTTCCCACAAACCCGAATGTTCGGCATTTAAATCTCAGTTCCTGCAGAAGGTGAATGCAGCCGAGGACTGCCTGAAAAACATGGATACATGCAAACTCTTGGCAGGTTTGCTCATCTCTAGTAATAACCAAAATATGGCATAAAATAATGTGTGCGTGAATCCAGCCAAAAACTGCATGAAATCAACAGTGAAATCTACAACACAAATTGCAAGTTTAGATATCATGCAATTTTTTTTTTCTCTGTTGAAATCATTGGGCAGTAAATCCAAGCCAGCACAAGCATACTGCGGGTAATACATTCAGCTCTGTATACTCTTTTCTGTGTATTTTATCAGCAACATCTGAACTAGTTACAAAATTACTCGGTTTTATTGCCTGACAGTCTATGGAGGATTTTTGCTGCACATTGTCCATGGTAGAAATCCACAAAATGCAACATGTATCCTTAGGCTATGTACGCACATTTGCCGTTTTCAATAAAAAAATGGACCAAAATAAAAAAAAAAAAAAAAAAACGGCCAAAGCAAAAACAAGTACTTCTAAAAATCAGGCTTATAATATGTTTGGTACAGTTATGCCTATCAATAAATTTATTCCTTTTTTTCGTTTCATATGATTAAAAAAAAATAATAATATATATATATATATATATATATATATATATATATATACATACACAGTGGTACCTCGGTTCTCGAACTTAATTGGTTCCGGAAGGCAGTTTGAGAACCAAGCAGTTTGAAAACCGAGCAAAGTCTTCCCATAGGAAATAATGTAAATGTGATAAATTGGTTCCAGCAGCCACTAATAATTACCTACAATCCTCATTTATTACACTGATAAGTGCTCAGTATAATCACTACAGTACAGTACAGAACAGCACTATACTGTACAGGACATTAAACATAAGAAATGTTCATCAGAACCAGCAATTATAGTACAGTAGTCACCAACTTCTCACCCATCCATTACTGTATAGCGTCCCCCCCATCCAAGCACTGTTATGTATGGGAGATGGTGGTGCACTGCCTGTACTACTACTGCACTGTATATGCACTCCAGCAGTCTTATACAGTGCTGTACTGTATGTGAAGCCTCACCACTGCTTAACTCACCAGGTACAACCCACCATACACGCTCGCAAAACGTTCAAAAACCGAGCAAAGTTCGAATTCCAAACACTACTTCTGGGTAAATTTTCGTTCGAATACCAAGCAGTTCGAGTTCCAAAGCGTTCGAAAACCAAGGTATTACTATATATATATATATATATATATATATATATATATATATATATTGTTGAATAAAATTTTGTTTACAGTAGATTCTTCTACAGCATGTAGTTATTATGTGTTTTCTAATTTTTGTAAAACTAGATGTCTTTTCTTAAATTACCCTTCCAAGTGGGAGGAGTGGGATTTTAGTGCTCTAAGGCTCCGTTCCCACTGAGGAAAGGTAGCGGAATTCCGCGACAGAATTGTCCGCCGCGGAATGCCGTTAGCCTCCCGCTCGTAATGGGAGTCTATGGGAGGCGCGCGCTCCTGCCCTGTCCGCGCTTAAGAATGAACATTTTCATTCTTCAGCGCGGACAGGGCAGGAGCGCGCGCCTCCCATAGACTCCCATTACGAGCGGGAGGCTAACGGCATTCCGCGGCGGACAATTCCGCCGCGGAATTCCGCTACCTTTCCTCAGTGGGAACGGAGCCTTACTGCTGTTGGGAGTCCTCTCCATGGTGCATCGATATTTTACATTCTATCCATTCCAGAGGGCAAGACCAAAGCTAGGCTGTTTGCCAGTTATACATGCACGGGGCTTCCTTACTTCTGTGGCCAATCACAGAACTACTGTGCCCTAAATGAGACCGAGGGATAGTTTTCACAGTACGCTTCTATTATTAGCATGTGGAGGGAGAAGAGATTACTGCAGCACTAAGTTTATAGGGTGCTTTGTGATTAAAAAAAAGGAAAGAAACAGCAGCAAGATTGTAGCAGAGAAGTGGATACACTAAGCCCAAACTGTAGCTGCTTAAATGTAAGAAGCTTAATTGAGATGAAAGGAGGAAAATAGGAGGAAGTAACTGCAATAGATACACTTGTATCTCTCTCTCTCTCTCTCTCTCTCTCTCTCTCTCTCGAAGCTTATCACCCCCAAAAAGTCAAAGGAAATTATAAACAAAGAACATCAAGCGTAGGTGATAATTTTCCAACCAGTCATATCTCCACTCATCATGAGAACAGTATCTTTATAGCATAAAGGGTGCTGAGGATGAAGGTAAGTATGGAGTTTAATCCCTATCCCTATTAACATATGGATTGAACTGCTTATAGTGTGGAAATGGCGCCATGAATGTAGGTCAAAAACTTCCCATCATCCTCAGCCCCCTGTGCACTATAGGGAGACATAAGCAGGTTATATACTTTTTGACAGTTCCCTTTTCATAGCAGACTTGGAGCCAGGTGAAGATATACAAGGATGCGATAAGATTCTGTCATGTGTATGAATGCTCTTATTTGCAGCCTTATCATTCCAGTATGTCACGGTCATATTTGTTTCCTTGAATACATTTCCTTTATGTATTTTTCCCGTCTTCTATCCCTTTTCCTCTGCAGATGTATAGATGAGAACAGAGGGAGGCAGGCTCCGTACTCAAAGTTTTATTCTAAAATCCATTCTGTCAGTTCAGTAATAAGGTTTCACCTTCCGTTGTAAATCTTTGGCATCTTTAAACACCTTCATCTTCTCTCCACTCGCAAGGTCTAGCTGGAAACAGATGAAAGACTGCGCTCCTGACTGAGGTGTTAAGAATTTATCTCTTTGACCCTAGATGCCTACTTGTGGGGTAGGTTAAACCTGTATTTTCTTTTGTGCTTTGGTCTGTAAGATGGAAAATAGTACAGTGATGTTAAATTACTTCACCATAGAAGCCTTTTATATACTTGCTTGTTAACATCGCTCATTCTTAGGAGAATACCTGAATAAAGAATAAAGTCATTACACTTACATTTATATAACTGGGTGGTAAATGCAATCTAAATGGATAGAACAGAACAAATTGGACCATAGGAATTTAGTCAGTAGATATTTCTAACATGATAGAGACTTATATTTAAAGGGTAACTCTACATGAGAACTCTATACATTGGCACTACTCTTTTTAAAGGGGTCTGGGACAGGAACTGTTTATAACAGATTTACTACTGATCTGGACAGTTCCTGACATGGACAGAGGTGACAGCAGAGAGCACTGTGTCAGACTGGAAGAATAAACTATTTCCTGCAGGACAGACAGAAGCTGATAAGTACTGGACTTGAGTTTTGAAAATACAGTAAGTGATCTCCAGGGAGCAAAAGGCTTGAGATCCCCACACAACCCCTTTAAAGGAGTTTTAAATTATAAGGAGTTTTAAAAAAAGCGGGGAAAGGGGTGAAAAACAAAACCCATGAACGGGAAAGCCCTGTAGTGGACTTGTTCCCTGCTCGACATCATGTATCATTATTGCTATGGCCCGGGCACTAGTAGTAAATGTTATGTGCCGCTGGTGGACTCTGGTGTTTTGCCGATCGCAACAACGGCCGTATTTTTGGCGCAGTGGAAAAATGCCTTACTTTTAATAGGATCCCATACGGGGCTGCAAATAACTGACATGCCAGTTTTCTGCAGCCAGAATTCAGTGAATTCCGGCCACAGAAAGCCCTGTCAGTTCACACAGTGAAGCGAGCGGCTCCGGCCGCTTGCTTCACTGTGTGCTATGGGAAGCTCTGATGCGGGCGCGCTGATGCGGCCAGAAAAATCATCCGGGTGGTACTTAAGTACCGGCTGAGATGATCCGGCCAGAGATCGGCGATTCCTTGACCCGGCCGGGGTCACAGAACGGTCGGTCTAATACTTTGTGTGAACATAGCCTTAATCTGGGCTTAGACTTTGCTTGAAAAAAATAACTTCAGTGCAATACAAAAAAATACTGGAGCTGTGCAGTGCTAGTGAAAAATACTTGACAGTACTCTGAGAAGATCTTTAGGAGTAGAAGGAGTAGACTCGAGTAGAAGAAGAAGTGGAGACTTGTGGTAGTATAGGGGCCGGGTAGGAGCCTTTGTCTAATTCGTAACAGTACTCTGCCGGGATATGTGTACAAACATAGAACCTTGAAGACCTTCTCGTACTCACACTTAGATATAGCCCTGATATCTGATTGCCTTCTGCCCACACAATATCGGAGACTGCCTTGTGAGGTAGTACAAGTCACAGGTCTCTGGGTGGAGCTAGTGAAGGTTTCCCCACGTAATCGAATGTGTGTCAGTAAGGTGCCTCGGTTCTTAGCATCTTTGCCTTACTGGGAATCAGTCCCTCTGCCTTTTCTTACATGGTTACTGTCCTGATTGTAGAAATCCACAGCTTAGAAAAGGTTTTCTTATTGTCTGTTTACCCCACCTCTTGGGTTTAGCACTGTGTATTGGCTGTCTCTCTCAGAATACAGAAAGAAGTATAGTCCCTGTCAAGGGCTCTGGCCTAAGCCAGGCTGGCTTAGCTACTGCAGCAGGGACTCATTGGCTTGTTCTGTCTCCCATGCACACTCTCTAGACTTAGAACTGACTCTTGACATTAAATCCCTACCTCATATATATAGGGTGGTGTGACAGGAAGTGAGAGAGAGAGAGAGAGAGAGAGAGAGAGGGTAGAAGTGTACCGAGTGTAGGCATAGCTAAGTTAACAAGAACATAGCTCAACCTTTTACATAGACTGCAGCTGTGCACAGGGGGAGTGAGACACCTAGTGGCTGTGGTGGAAAACACAGCTAATATCAGTTGGTGTAACACCTGAGAGAGCTATTTTACCTGGGTGGTAGAAGAACTTAGGGAACCACCTGTGGTGGGACACTACAATATGATGCCAGGAGCTGAGAAACGGAATCTTTGAGGCACTTAATGACACAGCCATGTAGCTGCTTTACTGCAGTGCTGCCAAGATTCAAACACTTTCCCCGCTCCTGGCATCATATTGGTACATGATGTAGAGCGGAGAAAGAGTCCCTGTCTGTGGGTTCTGTGGGTTCTGTGGGAATAAGCCCTTAGTAGATTTTTGCTCCACCACCGGGACTGAGGTCTTTTTATTCTCTAGCATAAACTTTGGTGTTACTGTATTCATTTCTATTTGCCTTTCTTCAAGAAATATTATGGAAATACTGTCTGACGTTTCACGCCTGCTATCATTAATCTTTGTAATATAAGGATGTCTTTAGACGGTGAAGACATAATGACTATAAGGAACAGTTTTACATACATTGTGGATAAGTAATGTTTAATTCACTTGCAAGTAAAAGTACTGTACTTCCAGTGATTTTGCTGGGACTAAGACGTATTTATATCACTTACTATGCTTTTATATGTGTATTGATTCTGCATTGATAATTTTATGAGCACCTGTATACAATATACCAAAATCAGTGTCAGGTATTTGGGACTATTACATATAGAACACTGATTGAAGAATAATTACAGTCATAAAATATTTACTGTGAACCTTTATATTTTATGCTTTTTTTTTTTTGTCTATTTTTTAGCTTGTCTTTCCCACGTCATATTCGATTGGAGTGAGAAAGATTCTCCCTTGCGTTAATCATAGCTTCAAGCATGCCAGTAGGTAGTATCATTAGCTCACCAGATAATATGTTGTCTGACAAATGATGGAAAGTCCATTGCTAACTATCAGAAAAAAGACAGGTAACAAGTGTTCGGCGATTATATATTAAAGAAATGGATCATTTATTTACTTTGGAACAACCATGGTGAAAAAAATAAAATAAAATTAGTCATTAAACAGATGACGGTTGATATTTCAAAATTCTTTTCAGTGTTAAGTTCCACTTCAGGAACATATTGGGAAAGGTCTTTTAAAGATGGCCACTAGGCATGCACTGTGGCCATGTACCTTGGGTACTCTAGTGTAATATCTCATAGCTTAAGGCTATAAGTAGAGACGAGCGAACCGGACCAATGCTTGACAATCATATGAACTTCAACCATCTGCATTTCACTCGCGCTGTTTTCCCATTTCATGGGGAAGGTGGAGGCAGCCCTTGGCTGTATTCCTGTTTTCCAGGTGAGATGTGGGCTGTCTCTACCTTCCCCATGGAATGGGAGGACAGCGGGATTCAAAAGCCAATGGTTCGGGTTTTCTCATCTCTAATTTTAAGGGGGTAAAAAATGTATACCTAACTGGCTTGATCTAGCTGTAGCCTGGTATCACAGGAGGTCATATAAGCTTCTTAGACCTGATAAGTGCCTTCCATCTGGGGATGTTTGTCACAAATGTATTCATTTATTCCTCTTTCCACTTAAATAGTTGGTATAATATCATAGTATAGAATATTCATCGATGGGAGCCCGGTGGAAGTCTTCAGACTAGAAGCTGCTCTTTAGCTATTAAACAGGCTCTAATAAAAGTGTTTTCTGAATAAAATGAATTGATGACCTATCCACTGGATGCTGCCACCCAGAACCCCTACCAATCAGTTCTCCCAGCCGCAATACCCAACACTACTGTCCAGTGTTCCAACTGATTACTGCAGTTCACTTCCCAATGAGTAGGCCATCAATCCATTTTGCCAAGTAAACTACTTTACCTTGAAATTTGTGGCAGCAAAAAAAAAAAAAAAAACTAGAGACACCACTTGACATGGTTTCCATATTCACTTTCTACAGCAATCCTTTTAGATATTAGCATTGGGTGTGGAGTAGTCAAATTCAATGGGGCTAAATTTGTTTTAAATGTCAATGTCGAAAGCCACAGAAAATTCTCCAGTATACACAATCAGGATGTAGATTATTATTATTATTATTTTTTTTTTTTTTTTTTTTTTATCCAGCAGGAAGGAATATAAGTCCTTCCTTAATACTTGCCATTACTTTCTAACTACTCAATCCTTATTTCTCTTATTTTATTTATTATTAAATTATTTATTTACCTTGTGAAAATACCATTAGGTTCTTTTTTTATTTTTATTTTTTTATTTGTTACATCTTCATGTGTTTTTTTTTTTTTTTGTTTCTTTTTAATCTGGTGCTCTTAAAAACTTACCTAACACTTTGTGGGCATGGCACTTTGTCCTAAAGCAAGTGTAGTACCAACCTGCCGAAAGCTCCATAGGCTGCATTAAAAGTGTATTACAATGCAGCCTGTAGAGCATCTGGCAGGTCTGTACTATACTCGCTTTAGGAGAAAGTGTAGAGCCGTGGGAGTTTTGAA
This sequence comes from Dendropsophus ebraccatus, assembly GCF_027789765.1. Taxonomy (NCBI): domain Eukaryota; kingdom Metazoa; phylum Chordata; class Amphibia; order Anura; family Hylidae; genus Dendropsophus; species Dendropsophus ebraccatus. Next base: position 151,040,877 of record NC_091457.1, on the reverse strand, counting down.
CAGGGATCTTGCCATGTGCAAAAAGTGGTAGGTAACTTTTAAAGGGAAACGTTTAAGAAGCATCTGACCTGATATGTCTCTGCACCGCACAGGTCTTGAGGATGAAGGTGATTTTCTTACCTTCATCCTCGACACAGTTTTTGGATATAAGTATTTTATTATATAGGCTATTTTAGTGCACTGGGGGTGAAGCTTCCAACCCTAGCGCACTGATGTACCCCGGCCAGCTCCTGATGTATCCCCCCCCCTCATGTCAAAATGCCGTACTAACATATTTTTTGTACAACATTTGTTAATAACAGTTAGTTGCCAGCAAAAAGGGTACAAAAGGCACCATGAAAACCGGATGTTGCACTCTATGGTCAAATACTAACACCTAACATGCTACAAACATAAACAGTGATTTTTTATTTTTCCCCTTTTTTTTAGGGGGGGGGGGGTCATGTAAGTATCTTCTGTTTTGTAAAATGCAGCATGGAAATTTAAAATGTTTTAACATGTTGTAACAAGTGAAAAGGTTACCTTAAAGGCTTCATGACACTATTTACATGTCCTTTAAAAAGATTCAAAACTCCTGCTTGTGTGAGAGTCCTTATACTGATGGACATGTTAAGGACGTTCTAATACTTAATTATGTCAAGTTGACACCAAATGGAGGTCCAGGGAGCGATCTAGGTGAAGATCCTTTATTAACCTATGCAATGTTTTAACTCTCAAGGAACTTTTCTTAAGTAATATTTCTTCCGAAAGGCTTCCTGAGAGTTTAAGTGTTGCATAGGTTAATAAAGGATCTTCACCTAGATTACTCCCTGGACCTCCATATACTGTATGGGATGTCTTTATCTTGTCCCATGTACAACAACTCTTTTTGTGTTGCTTTTTCCTGTTTTTAACATCAATAGGTTCTAGCCTTTGGTGTTGTGATATTACTTGGATTGTTTAACTTTGTATAGACTTGTGAGCTGTTGTGGCACATTGCGTTCCCTTAGTCCCTCTCATCTAAACAAAGCAAACCACTTTGTTTGATCAGCGCTCCACTCAGCAAGCCGTCGCCTATTTAGTGCTGCATTGCTCCCTTCTGCTCCTCCCCAGATGCCGGGAAGAACTGGATCCAATCCTGGAAAACTTCTCCCAGTTTCCCTGGATTGGATCCAGCTTTTCCCCGGCACCCAGGCTGGAGCAGCAGGGAGTGGAGCAGCGATGAAAGGCCGGCAGCTTCATGAGCGGATCACTGATCAAACAAAGCGATTCACTTTGTTTATATGAGCGATTTGCTTATCTCTATCTCTGATACATTGAGGCATGTGGATATTGCTGTCCTGTGTGCATGAATTATTACTCCTGTCTGTGGTTTTATATTATATTATGTCATTTTCAATTGATCATGAAATAAAGCCGCTTGCTTCACTGTGTGAACTGTGTTCACTGAATTCCGGCCGCAGAAAACTGACATGTCAGTTTTTTCCGGCGCCGCACGGGATCCCGGCTGGAGCGTGTACAATGTGTGTACACTCCAGCCGGGATCACATTAAAAATAAAGCTATGTCCCACCCCGCAAAACTACAGCCGTAGTTCTGCGGCGAGAATTACGGCCGTAGTTTTACGTAGTGTGAACATAGCCTTAAGCTGTATCCCTGACCTCTTGCTGGACCTTTCTTGTTTGCAGCGTGCCCTAACTCTTGCTTGACTTTTGAATTTGCCTTTTGTCTGGTGATTCAGTACCTCTGCTACATGTCAGTTATTGTCAGTGTTTTCTATCTTGAGTGGTTCAATGTTTCACCCACGCAGGACAGTGACCATCTCCAAGTTACCTTCTTTCCATTTAGGGCTCACTTGCTCTACCTGTTTGCTGATGGTACCTAACAGTAGGGAACATCTCCAAGTTGTCCTTCGTTGCCTAGGACATGTTGGGACAATGGGCATGGGACAGAGCCAGGGTTGCACTTGTCTCTGCATTACCTGTATGTTCTCTTACCTGTCCTGACAGCGAGCTAGTGAAACAACCAAAAACGAACACTCTACAAATATACTATCATACATATTGGGGATAACATCTGTGCTCACCCTCAGGAGGAATTTTCTATGTCGGATGGTCTGTGCTGACTTTGCCCTCATCTCAATAAATATGGCATGGATGAGAGTAAGTATTTATATGGCTGTCTTATTTAATCCGCTGCATTGTGTTAATATAGTATAGATAGTGTCTCTCATTATAGTAGGGCTATTGTGTTCACCTAATGGCTAAACACAGAAGATAACATTATCACAGTTCCGCAATGATTTCCATATGGAGCTAAATGGATACTTGTCTAATTGCCTTCTATTTATATGTATTTAACTGCCCTTATTGTGTTTTGAATGAAATATTAGAAATTTGTTAAACACTGGAATAATTATAATATTTATTATTATATACACATGCATTGCCGACTACCTAATATATGATAAAACTCTGTTGTGGAAGAGCTGGCATATTTGATTCCACATAACTGTCTTGCATAAAAATAAGCTTAGTTTATCTACACTTCACAGCTTCTGCAGAGCACATATTTGACATATGGATGATGCCACCTGTCACAAAGTGTTAAGTGTCATCCTTAGAAGAAGACGTTGCGATGCACAACACTCTGACAGACTTTCAGAGTCTAAAATTAATTGTAGGCAACCAAATGGCAGAAATTTTCCGAAGATGACAAGCTGGTTTGTGTTTTAAGCAAGAAATAATCTTAATTCGCTTAGTACAGTTCAGAAAAGAAAAAAAAAATTGCAAAAAGTCCCCATTTAAATTCTTTGTGATCCTCAAATTTGCCCTAATACCGGCGCTTATTTCGCTCTCTTTACAGCTTTCATACATTTCTCTCTATGAATTATTTAAGTATAGCGGGATCTATTTTTGTAACATTCTGCACAGAAATGCGACTTTAATATTTTATATAACTCATCATTGTAAATGATAGAGAGCAAAAGCCGCTACATACACGAAGCAAATGCTCTTCTTGGGTTTACTTTTTAGTTTAAAGACACACACAAAAAAAAAAAAAAAAAAAAAATCTTTTATTTTTTTATTAAATATTTTAAAATAACATATTATCTAAAAATTCCTTTTGCAGAACATCATTTCTATTATAGGTCTCAGTCACTTTCATTGAGTTGCCTAGCACAGTGTAGCAGTGATACATTGGGCAGAAGGCAAGGTAACAGAATGTAGTGAAGAAAAGCAAAATCAGACGGTCCCCTGCTAATGCTAACATTGTCCTCGCAACCGGCCTGGCCGGTTGCTAGGGGCGCGTATGCCATGTGCTCTTTAACCTTTTCCCGACCTTGGGTCTTTGATGCATCAATGCCCTGGTCGTTTTTGGACATCAGCTTATGGGATCATAATGATCCCATAAGCTGATGTCCCTATGTCTGCCCCCTCTCCTCTCTCCCCTGCTGCAGTCACAATCTTGTGACAGCAGCAGGGGAGAGGGAGGAGGGGACAGAGTGCACAGCCGCGAGCTTAGCGCGTGCCCTGCCTTCCCTCCCCCCGCCGGCCTCTGTAGCCAGGAAACCGGAAGCCTGAGGCTTCCAATTTCCATGGCTACCATCGGGGCTTATCGGTGCTGAGAGTTGCGGCGGGTCCCTGACTATCACAGATAGCCGGAACCTGCTGCAGGTGACACAGGCACAGCTTTTGCGCCTGTGTTATCCTCGATCGTAATTTAACATCGCTGCAGCCTCAGTCATAGGCTGCAGCGATGTTAATTTACAGTGTAGCTGTGGGAGGAGGTTAATGTTGCCATGGCCAGTGCTTCACCACCCCTGGGACATCGGCTCAGCTGTTTTCCATATGATAATGCTGACTGGCAGCTGGCACCACCTGTTTGTGCTAGGGGCTGAAGTCTCTGCCCCAATCATGCCTGGAGCTGGGACTTTAGCCTCTATAATATTTCTCCCTTAATCATTCCCCTTGCCTGCAATAGAGCCTCTTTTGAGTGTGACTAAGCTGGTGTTGTACCCTGATTTGTATTCCCTGGTTTCCCGATTCTGGCTTGACTTTTTGACCATTCTTCTTGACTTCTGATTTTGTACCGCACCAACTGATAGTTACCGACTTGGCTTGTTCACCTAGAGAGTATTGTGTTTGTTTGTTTGTTTGTCCTGTCTTGGTTTTTGTGTCTCGCACATCCAGGTTAGGGACTGTCACTCAGTTACCCGATGTCGCCTAGGGCAGAAAGTGGTAAGTAGGCAGGTCTAACCTGTCCTGTGTCTTAGGGTACTATTGCACGGAACGATAGTCGTCCGAATCGCCCTGATTTGGGCGATTATCACTCCGTGTACTAAAGGCAACGATCAGCCGATGATCGTTGTCATTGGCTGATCGTTGATATAGGTTAGAACCTATAATTGTCCGGCGCCGACCACGCATAGCTATGTGTAATAGTGGTGCGCGGCCGGCGACTGACGATATACATTACCTATCCACGCTTCAGGGCTGCTGCTGCCAGGGGTGGATTAACTTTACCATAGGCCCCGGGCTGTTCACTCAGCCTGAGCCCCCCACCCCACTGTACCTATGGAAGCACTAGTGTGGTGTTTATAGTACAGGATAGATAATGTTCTGATGTCCTGATTTGTACAAAATTGTGGTAAAAAAGCTGTGATATTTGCTCATTATGGCAGAACTGTAGCCAATAGACAATACACCTCTGAAAATATAAGTCTTCTTGGGTGCCCATGGGCCCCCCAGGAGCTCAGGGCCCCGGGCTACCGCCCTGAAACGGACCTGTTATAGTCCACTACTGGCTGCTGCGGTCCACTTCTCCCCAGGTCCCGCGCGCTCTAGCTTCAGAGCGGCCTGTCAGCTGACAGGTCGCTCAGCCAATCGCAGGCTGGGACCGCCATGGCCTGTGATTGGCTGAGCTCTGAAGCTAGAGAGCATGGGACCCGGGGAGAAGCGGACCGCAGGAGCAGCCCTGGAGCGTGGATCGGTAAAGTATATAGTTAAAGCAAGGGCTTCGGTAACGATGTCCTTGCAGCCCTTGTTAAATGATTATCGGGCCGTGTAATGGCCCAGTAAACGAGCGCCGATCTAGCAGATCGGCGCTCATTTACAGGTATTATCAGGCCCCCATCGGCCTGTGTAATACTATCCTTAGTCTCCTAACCTGACAACAATACTGCAAAATACTAATAAATAGGAAAATGTAAAAAGAAACAATGGAAAATGTAATTTCAGATGAAAACAAAGAAGAGGAGTGGGAAAGGGAAAAAATGCAGGTTATAGGAAAAAATAGGGTGAATGGGACAATTCATAGGCTCACAATTTATGTTCCCACAGCATCTTATTTTGGCCTTTTTGCTGTGTTTTGGCACCAAAATGACTCGTGTAAAAAAAAAAAAAAAAAAAAGAAGGAAAAGAAAAATAGATAAAAAGACCCCATGGGAACATAGGCAAAGTTAAATCTTCACCCTCTTCTGTAGCTAGAGAACCAGTCAAGGAACTAAGAAGTATCTTTAAAATAGTCCAGGAGTGTTAGTGCTATTCTCTGCTTTTTAGCTGCACAAGGTTGAAAGAGTACTCTAAAAATAAACCCTTGGAATTGGTTCCAGATATAAAGAGAACTCAGGCAAGAATGAAAAACCCAGTGCTGGCAGGGAGGTTTGGAAACATAATATAGCAGCTACAGTATACTTACCTGTCCAGGTACCCCCTCAGCGCTGCTTCACTGCTTATGGACCTCTGCTGGCCTTCTGTAGCTCTGGCTCCTGTAATGTCATGAGCCTGCTAAGGAATGCCCTCTAAGCCAATCAGTAACTGAGACGGAACACCACTACAGTCACTTATAGGCTAAGCAGGAAGTTCCCAGGTCATGAGCAAAATGAAAATGTAGAGAAACTGGAGGTCTGTGAGCAGTTATGCAGCACTGAGGAGGCACTTGGTTGGGTAAGTATAGCTTCTTTATTGTGTTTCTCCATCCCCTGCCAACACTGGGTTTTTATTTTTCACCAAAGTTCTCCTTTATACAATAGACCTTCTTTTTTCATGTGTGATTTAATGCCATGTGTTAGATATAATGAGGAGGACAATGGATGCCCTCAGGTCAGTAGCAGAGGAAACAATCTTTAGGGTCCCACAAGACCCCAACCCTGGTAAGGTGCTAGTGTCATAGTCATGGGCATCTATTTACAGCTTTTGCTGGGTTAACACTACGTATATTTCAGTCAGTATTGTGGTCCTCATATTGCAACCAAAACCAGGAGTGGATTGAAAACACAGAAAGGATCTGTTCACACAATGATGAAATTGAGTGGATGGCCGCCATTTATTGGCAAATTTATTTGCTGGTATTTTAAAACAACGGCTGTTATATTGAAATAATGGCAGTTATTTACCGTTATATGACGGCCATCCACTCAATTTCAACATTGTGTGAAGAGAGCCTTTCTGTGTTTTCAATCCACTTCTGGTTTTGGTTGCAATATGAGGACCACAATACTGACTGAATTATACGTAGTGTGAACCTAGTCTTTAAGTAACCATTCTCAGTCAAAATACCCTCCCAGGTCTTTTCAGGCACCTCCTATGGATAATTCAAACATAACTTTTCATATATTGTTGTCAATGGCAATGGTGAGACTAACAATTCATTCCATACTGTTATTATCTATTTAGTTAACACCCCAGTCACTGACTGGCTGAATGGGCAGTCCATCAACCGGGTCGCAACATTCAAGCAGTAAGAAATCCCTTAGCTCAGCAGGGGTCCTGGAACGGCAATCCAGCACTAAAGAGGCACGGGGAGAGGTAAGTAATAATTGTTTATTATGTCCCCCCCCCCTGTACCTGCCAGGTGTTGTTTGTATGGGATATCCTCAAATCAAGGCCTGTTGGGTATACTTGAGGACTGAAGTGGAGAAACACTGCTGTAGATCCACCATTTGGCAGAGATTTGTGGCCATATTATGGACCACCAAAGAGAAGGCATCCACTGCAGTAACATTCTTGGTATATTGTATCTGAGTCCTCTGTTTTGTCGCTCTATTTAATCTCTAGGATTTTGGATTTTGCATGACTTCACCTTTATGAAGCACATACAGCTTCTATTCATTTTACTAATGTTATTTAAGGATATGCATGCCCTTTTTTTCTTCCATTGAAGCCTGTCCTAACCAATGAATTAATAAATGGAAACAGTATATTCTATCAATGGGGATTTAATCAGAAATGATAATGAGCCACTTGCCTGTAATAATATAAACCCTTGCCAGCTTTATTGAATTTTATTATCTGAGTATCACTTATTACTAAGTCTCCTTGAAGTATTAAAGTCATAGTCTGTACTGTACTAATTTCGGCTCCCTGGATGCTGTATCAGTAAAACTACTCACCATGTCTTCCTTGCTTAGCCTATTACAGCTTGTACATCTGGCATACTGCTGAGAGCAGCACTGCTGCCTATGGAGAGAAATTGTTACACTACACGATAGCAGAATGAATTCCTATAAAATGACCACCTTCACAGTGTAATGATTTCTGTCCATTGAGAAGGCAGCCAGAAAGCTAAATGATAGCCAGAAGATCTTCTTGATACGTAATTCCACAGGTTATAAGATTACACTCAAATGATCCTTTTACTTTTTTTTTTTTTTTTTTTGAGCCTAATCCGTCACTTTCAGGAAAATTGCGTGTCACATTTTTTACACTTTCAACTCAGGCTGCGGTTTTCTTTCTGTGATTTCTCATGTTATCCACTTATTATTCTTAACAAATTCCCACCTCACTTATCTACATTCTTTCATCCACTTCTCCAGGGCCCCTTTTATGGCTTCTGATTTCTACATCTGATTATATTTTGCCCGCTAGGTTTTGCCCTTCACTGTCTCCTTACAAAGTATTAACTACTTTTTGAAATAAAATATCTATACGGTACTGTGAAGGCAGTCATTTCTTCACAATTTTTTTTTTCTATTAGCTGTTGGCGCATAATAAAATAATAGTAAAGTAAAAATACAACTAATATAAATAAATACATTTTTATATAATAAACATAATAAAATACTATTTACATGAAGTAAATACAAACTACTTAAAGGGGTTAATAAGCGCTACAAAAACATGGTGACTTACCCCCCTCTCTTGTCTCCAGATTGGGTGGAGTTTGGAACTCAGTTACATTGAAGTAAATGGAGCTTTAATGCAAACCACACCTGACCTGGAGACAAAAGAAGGCGAAAAGTGGCCATGTTTTTGTAGCTCTGGATAACCCCTTTAAAGGGATACATTTCCTAGATTTTTTTATTTTTTAATGATTAGAAACATGTCCTTTTTTCTACTCTGTTTCTATTTGTGTAACATAATTTTTTTCATATTTAATTTTATGTATACTATTTTGAAGGCTGCCAACTTGCCTAAGTTGTTTCACAGCATTTACAGTTATGCTTCATGGCAAGCCCCTAGACCATAGGCACAATAGACAGGACCTGTCCCCTCTAGATGAATGAGAAAGGCTTCTGGGCATGCTACGGGACCTTCATACAGGTCGTTATAAATAGGAGTGAACTCAGTTGTGAGCAGCAGCTATTGTGTGCACCTCTGTTATCCATATAATGGTGTCACCTGTTACTGTAGTCTGTGATGACACCTGGGAAATGTACAGAACAGGAAATTTCATCTTAGTTTTAGGCCTAGTGACCAGAATGAAAACTTCCAAATTTCAGGATTATTTTTATATATATATAGACTGTAAAACAGAAAATTAGAAGAATAATCTTCAAAAATTCTTTAAAAAAAAAATAGTTTCACATAAAAATGTGATTTGAACAATAGGTCATTTAGATCAGTGGGGCTCCATCTACTGGCGATCATTAAGATCAGCTGTTTGAAAGAACAGAAAGAAGCTTTACTTACCCATCTCCGTGCCCCCACAGCACTATGTCACAGACCCACTGACCGCCTCCGGGGTCCTGGATCTCCCGGTCCTGCAACAGCACAGCCAGGCTCAGTGGCTGGCACAGGACACCACTGCAGTCACTGACTGGCTGAGCGGGCTCTTCCTGCCGGGTCGTAACAAAAAGTGGAGCCTGCCGGCGGTCAGTGGTCCTGTCACACGGCACTGTAGGGGCATGGGAACAGGTAAGTGTAGCTTCTTTACTATGTTCCCACACCTCTCTGCCTGTAGCAATTTTTTTTTCATTTTGGCCGGACTTCTCCTTTAAGTACCCTTTATTAGACAATATTTTAATCAATGTTATTGCATGCGGCAAATCATATAAAAATGTAACAATATACTGCCGTCAGAAAATGTGTGAATTATGGCACAATGACAACGGCTAGAAGTGCTCAGATGATTTGACTGAAACTTTTTTTCTTTTTTGAAGTATGACTTTTTACTTCAGCAGCTGCCAGACATCTCAGCTTTTTAAATCAAGTTGTTTTATCATGTTATATGAAGGGAGGAAAGAAACAGCAGGCGGAAGGGAACTAATTAACAATCTTATGTACAAGTACAGTCAGATTCGTTCCAGTGAGTCTCTTAAAACTCTGCAGCAATTGAGTCTTTAATCCGATACACAGAATGTGTGTATACATGTGTATACATGATTACTAATTCCAGGATGATATCTATGCATTCATGAATTATACATATATCAGTGTATTATATTGGTTAGCTCTTTCATGTCTGTTAAGGGGGGTGGGGGTTGAATGGTTCAGACTACAGAATGGAGGGTCATATGTGGTATGTCTGATAGGAAGGGCTCAGTACTAGAGATGATCCAACATCGGGATTTTGCAGATTCGATCAAACTCGAACGTTCTCGAACCTGAAGCATTCAATTCCTGATGCCTTCCCCAGGTGGTACTCGGGCTGTCTCTTCCTTCCCCACGGACCGGGAACCAATGCTGCAGGTTCGAGAACGTTCGAGTTCAATCGAACCTGCAAAATCCTGATGTTCGATCATCCCTAGTCAGTACTAGTTTTGGGTGAGCATTGGGGTGCATGATCGAGCTTGAAGCTTGACCAAGCATCTCATGGTGCCAGGGCTGCTGTTTACATATTCATGTTACTGTACTGACACAGTTAACAGTTCCAAAACTCGCAGTGTCATTATTCATTTAAAAAATGTTATTAGTATTTAAAAACTAATTCTAATTTTTAGATATTTCATTCACGCATGTCTTCAAGAGCCAAAAATACAAAAATCAGAACAGAAAAAGGCAATAGGTGAACCAAGCACCCTCTGCTCTGCCGAGTAGGAAGACACATGGTTAAATGTCCCCTACTAATTTTATTGAAATTTATTACTGGAGTCGGGTACACAACACTAATCAGTACCTTTGATGTGATCTAAATGTAACTGCAGCAAGGTTATGGGTGCACATGGCTGTTTGATCATTGTGATGGAGCAAAGGTTGGCCCAACTGGTCGGATTCCATAGAAGAGGTGCTGATTGCTGATAAAAGGTGTAAAAGAGAAGAGAAAGAAGGGAAGGTGAAAAAGTGGAAAATGAGGATATGGACTATGGGTCCAACCATGATGGGTACCATGATCTCCACTTTCTGGTTCCAATCTTTCCACAATGAAATTATCTCTAATCAATCACTTGCCATTGGCTAGGTCTGTAATTTTTGTGTGTTAAAAGGGGTACCAGAAAGTAAAGATGAGCAGAGACCCTGACATCATGGCATTGGGGGTAGTGTATTTAAAGTGTGCCTGTTGTTTTCATTTTTCAACATGAAATAAAAAGTACCACTATTTTAGGTGTTATAACTTTTAGTGGGTGGAGCATTACATCTATAATGTCTCCAATACACTGCACACAGAAGAGTGGTTCCTACACTTTTATGCCCTAATACATATCCTAAGAAGCTATAACAGCATAAAGGACATTACAGAGCAATAGTGGGCAGTCTAAAATGTTCATCTAGCCCTGGGATAAGATGCATAACTTACAATAAGCTCCAGTACAGTCTCTTGGCAGTCTATCTCTGCTATCTGAATTCACTTACTGTACTTTCCCAACTCCCTTCCCAAGCTTTCAGTATCCATAGCATTGTATGGGCCTCATGTAAGCTGATCTTTCTGTCTTGTTTACACAGGACGAAACTGAGCTGCTTTTTCAGAGGAAAATAAATAAATAAATTGTGTGTGTGTAGTTGAACCTTTGAATTCCTCACTGAGCTACAACTAGTATTCAGTTAGCATGCATGGTTGAGCATAGTGCTCGATCAAGCATCAAGTTGTTCAATCAAGCTTGAGAAGGGGGGCACCTGGTTAACCCTTTAAGGACATGGCCCATTTTCGTTTTTACGTTTTCGGTTTTTCCTCCTTGTGTTTAAAAGGTCATAGCACTTGCATTTTTCCACCTAGAAACCCACATGACCCCTTATTTTTTGCGTCACTAATTGTACTTTGCAATTACAGGCTGAATTTTTGCATAAAGTACACTGCGAAACCAGAAAAAAATTCAAAGTGTGGTGAAATTGAAAAAAAAAACGCATTTCTTTTATTTGGGGGAAATGTGTTTTTACGCCATTCACCCTGGGGTAAAACTGACTTGTTATGCATGTTCCTCAAGTCGTTACGATTAAAACGATATATAACATGTATAACTTATATTGTATCTGATGGCCTGTAAAAAATTCAAACCGTTGTTAACCAATATACGTTCCTTAAAATCGCTCCATTCCCAGGCTTATAGCGCTTTTATCCTTTGGTCTATGGGGCTGTGCGAGGTGTCATTTTTTGCGCCATGATGTGATCTTTCTATCGGTACCTTGATTGCCCATATACGTCTTTTTGATCGCTTTTTATTAAATTTTTTCTGGATTTGATGCGACCAAAAATGCGCAATTTTGCACTTTGGGATTTTTTTGCGCTGACGCCGTTTACCGTACGAGATCAGGAATGTGATTAATTAATAGTTCGGGCGATTACGCACGCGGCGATAGCAAACATGTTTATTTATTTATTTATTTGTTTACTTTTATTTAAAACCTGGGAAAAGGGGGGTGATTCAGACTTTTATTAGGGGAGGGGGCTTTTTACTATAAACAACACTTTTTTTTTTTATTTTACACATATACTAGAAGCCCCCCTGGGGGACTTCTAGTATATACACTTGGATCTCTCATTGAGATCTCTGCAGCATAGATATGCTGCAGAGATCCATGAGATCGGCACTCGTTTGCTTTCGGCTGCTGCAGCCGGAAACAAACGAGTGCCGAGCCGAGGACGGCGCCATCTTGGACGCGTCCCCGGCCGGCATCAGTAACGGAGATCGCTCCTCCAGGACAAGGTCCCGGAGGAGCGATCTCCCCCACTAGACACCAGGGAAACGTTGCCTCCGGTAATCGGAGGCAGCTGTCAACTTTGACAGCTGCCTCCGATTAGCTAATTAGCGGGCACGGCGATCAGACCGTGCCCGCTAATAGCGGCGGTCCCGGGCTACACGCGGCACCCGGGATCGCGGCACTTCAAAGCGGGGCCGCCGCGCGGCCCCGCTTTGAAGTGCAAGTGAGGACATAGGACGTACCGGTACGTCCTATGTCCTTAAGAGGTTAAAAGCTTAAAGAGGTCTTCCAAGATTTTTAGGTTTTTTCAAAAAACATCTAGCATTATTGCCTAAGTCAAGAAAAACCTCCCCATATACTTTTTTCTTCTCTATCAGGTTCTCTTGAGATGAAACTGCTCTTTTTATATCTTGTATTGTTTGTTTACAAGCTGCTCTGTCTGTTTACTTACACAGCACACCCAGTGGCCAGAGTTGGAATTGCAGTGTATAACAAGCTAATCAAATACCTCATGTGCTGCAGGCCAGGTTCACACCTGTATGTAAAAACAACGTCCGTATTTCATAACAATGGCCGTAGTTTTTACATAGTGTGAACCTGGGCTAAGGCATAGGCTTTCTTACCTAACCAAAATAAAATCATGTCAAATTGTAACATTGAAACATTATAATGAACTGACTAAAATATATATCTTTTACATTTTTTATTCTTTTTATTTATTAAGAATTAGATCTATTTTTGGACTATTTTCCTCCTGCTTCCACAGCTTCTGCCTATGGTGCAGTGGTAAATATCAGGATTACTGTGCTCACTGACCAGGGTTCAGGTCCTGTGACAGTTTTTTATTTTATTTTTCCCCGTCTTAGGGCCCGTTCACATAAAGTAAGAATGGCGGAATTGTCCGCCACAGAATGCCGCCAGCCTAAGTGTCATAATGATGCTGTATGGGAGGTGCGCGTTGCTCCTCTCCCCATGCTGAAGAATTAACATGTTCATTCTTCAGTGCCGAGAGATGCAACACGCACGCCTCCCATAGAGCGTCATTATGACACTTAGGCTGGCGGCATTCTGTGGCGGACAATTCCGCCATTCTTACTCTGTGTGAATGGGCCCTTATTTTCGAATGATGGCTTGTGCTAAACATTCTGGCTATTGTAGTTCCTCTGCTAAGAAGAAACACCGAGGGTATTATACAAACATGATGAATTTTCAAAGAAAATGCTCCACTGACAATATCTATTGACTCTATTCCTTATAAAAGTACCATGGATATCTGTATACATGTATTACCTAACCAACACCAACACCATATTTGCCACCATATAATAATAAAAAATTATATATATATATATATATATATATATATATATATATATATATATATATAGGCAAATAGACTTCATTTTATATTTATTTATAGATTTGGTTAGGTAATACATGTATACAGATATCCATGGTACTTTTATAAGGAATAGAGTCAATAGATATTGTCAGTGGAGCATTTTCTTTGAAAATTCATCATGTTTGTATAATACCCTCGGTGTTTCTTCTTAGCAGAGGAACTACAATAGCCAGAATGCTTAGCACAAGCCATCATTGTAAAATAAGATGGTAAAAAAAAAAAAAAACTGTGCCACTGTAGAAGTCTGTGCTGCCGCCCAGAGCCAATCAGAAAGCATCAATACCCGAGTCCCCCCCCTCTCCACACACAGGACTCAGCAGCGTCTAGCTCTATCAGAGGACACATGCAGAGACAGGAGTGACGTCACCGAACCGGAAACACTGTGTTTCTGGTCCGGGATGTGACAGGAAGCCAGAAGCTCAGGAGCAGGCAAGTCATGTGACCAGCAGGGGGATCTCCAAGAGCCTACAAGTAATGATAGGGAAGTATATTAGAAAAGGGTTAACCTTGGTTAACCCTTTCCTAATACCAAAAATCAATTTTTCCTGGAAAACCCCTTTAAGTCTCCCATTAGTTCCAGTGGAGTTTATTACTCAAGCTGAGCACTTGAGCATTAAAAAATTCTTGACTTGAGTAATGGAAACGTGAACATTTAAAGGGAACCAATCAGCCCTATCGGGCTGATATGGTTCCCTGAACTGCTGTATAAAGCTCCTGCAGCAGCAGTACCGAACAAGGCTGTTGCGGTAGCTGTATACCTGGAAAAAAAAGGACTTTAATCCCCCGGGACAGGCAGCGACGGGGAAGTAGTCATCTGGGCGGCTTCCTGTCCGTATCTAGTCACTACGCTCTGCCTGTCAGCGCAGTCGGAAGGATGATTGACAGGCAGAGAGGCCAGTAAAGGACCTCTCTGCCTGTCATTCAGCCTTTCCGCGGTGACTAGATACCAATGGGGAGCCGCCCAGATGACTACCTCCCCGCCGCTGCCTGTCACGCACCTGGGGGATTAAAGTCCTTTTTTCCGGATAAACAGGTACTGCTGCAGCCGTGGCCGGTACGTGCCGCGGCTGCTGGAGGAGCTGTATACAGCAGTTCATGGGCTGATTGGTTCCCTTTAAGTGCTTGCTCAATGCTAACTACAGTTAATTCATATTAAGCCCCTTTTAACTATTTAGAGATAAGGATCAAGGTGCAATCATTGCCTCTCCTACCATGAGCAACACATGGTTTTACTACAGATTACTATGGTTGTGGAGCTAAAGCCCATTAATCTTCAAACCACTACAATTTGTAATAAAACTACATGCAGTTCATAGTCATGTGGTGGGACAGCTGAACCCTAAGTAATCCATTTATCTATTCCATAGGACACCAAATCCTGGCAAACCATTCAACTAAGATATTTTTGAAGGCAAATTATTATTTCTATCATTCCTATTATTGACAATGGTTTTGTCCTACCACTACCGCTTATCTACTTCCTATTAGCTGCTCTTCAGCTTCGATGGAGAGGAGAATTACTCAGTGCTGCTATTTCTGAGATTGACATACATCATCGCCAAGAACGCAGAGAGGAGTGGGCTTCTTCTTCAAAGACCCCCTCAATACTTCCTCTAATTACATGAACTGAGCTACTAAACCTTTTCATCCTGAGACCTTTCTCCACTCCTCACATCTAGCCCACTAACTGCCTCCTCTCCGAGCAGCATGTTCTCCTCAAGATTGTCAATTTTGCTCCTTCTGATCTCTAATGATATCTTCCAGCTGGGCAATATGCTCGTATCTGCCTAGAAGGTAGTCACCGTTCTCCGAGCGATCATAAAAGTGACTGCCTTCAACCTCGCTGCTGCCATTATGCTAGGTCTTCTTACATTCTTACTTCTAGGTCTTTAGCTCTTGTTCTTTACCTTCATTTATATGCAAGTCACTCAGCACAGAAAACCTATTGTACTTTTACTAGAATTTCAGAACAAAAAAATATATATGCGTTTTACCCCCCTTCCCATTCCTAACCCCCCCCCCCACCCCCTTCTCTCTATTAAAGTGCTTTCTGCTTCACACTCCACTATGTTATTACCAAGTCTGTAATTTGGTGATTTCACTGTAAAGTTCCAGAGGAGCGTATTTGTGAAGGATGATTATGTAGGTGATTCTTGACATTTTCGACGTGAGTGGGTAACAATTTTTTGAAACAAATCTACAAAGGTTCAGCCGTCTCTAGCGAATTGACAAAGACATTTTATGCAGTAAATTCTAACTGTGTACGGAGCCTCGCTTCCGGAGTAACATATGTTTCTGTGTTACTTGTTTATCAAGGTCGTAAGTTACCTACTAGTTACCAAATTGCTACAAAATGTCACCAACAAAGGAAAGCACTGTCTGAACCATGACGGTGTAAAGATGTGTATTTGCAGTCTGTGTCACGAAGGTTCTTGGCAGACAACCGAGAGATAAAAATTTTGTATAGTACGATAGAGGATGGCAGGTGTTCCTCACAGGTGTGGCGTAATAACTCACCTGCATGCGGTACCATGGCAGCAGATGGTCAATTAGCTTGCCTTTAATTAAATACTGTATTATATGGGGCACTTTGCAGGTACCGTCAGTGTTGTCACACATATAGGGAGTAAGTGGTGCTGGTCTCTGTAAGGAAAGAGGTTATTATTCGCGACCCATTGAGAGGCCATAAAATGTTGGCTGTATAAACATTGTTTTTTTTCCAGCCACAATGACAAAATCCGCTCTTTTATCAGAAGGAATGGCAATAGACAATCGCCCTGTCATATAACTGAGAAGCTATTATATGACAGGTTGACAATCTCCTCTTTATAGTCACACATAGCAAATTTGTTACGGGAATTGAAACTCATTTCTACCTACCAGAAAGGGGTTGTTTGATGCAATTTTCACACTGCGTCCCACAGTGACACAATAAAGACACTCCTAATGTATATCTACATATGCCCTGCTAAACAATTCTTTCTATTGCTTGTAACTTTATGGACTAGCCCAGTTACCTGCACTATTTTAGATAGCAAACAGTGACTGATTGTAGAAGTTTTTGGGTGATCTTTTTATATGTGCTTGAAGCTTTCCTGGCTCTTACTGCAGACAGGCACTGTTGTGTAAAGATAGCCTTAGTGCAAGAATTTTTTGAAAGTACAATTATGTATTACTGCATAGAGATGAGTGAATCTCCCAAAAATAGGGAGGAGTTGATCAAATCAGTCATTGTATTTTATTTAAATTCAGATTTACCATTTTGCAGCCTATTCTCGGAAAGCTACCATTTTAGTGCCTCCCTTATGCTAATTCCCACCCCCTCTCTGCTCCCTGTCACGCCTGCATCTTCAATCTGCACTCAGCAAACAAGCTGAATGTGAGACATTGGTCACATGATCTTTGTTTCTGAGGAGGAGTAGATGAAGCAGGATTGCAGGGAGGAGACTGCATTGCAAGGAAGACAGTTTACTTCACTTCCTGGATGTCAATCCAACTACCACAGCGATAGATGTGCTCAGGCATGGTAATACATTATATAAATACATCTATATGACTTTCAATGTCTTTTTTTTTTATAGAAAATAATTGCCCTTTAATGATGTGAATAATAATAGTACCAAGATTATGTCAAGATCATCTAAAAAATGTTTGTTAACCCATGCAGGATGCCTAGATTCTTTTAGAATTTTTTGCTACAAGGGGTGATATTCAGTGCCAACCTCTAGATAGGGAGGCTTACTGACAATTCACTGTTGGTATAAGAGCTCTAACTGGTCTCAATATACAAAAGAAGTTGAAAGAGTGATTTCATTAGTGTGTGTATTATTGCTGGTATTTGCATACATAGTTGCATCACTGTTGTGTTTACTTGTTGTTTTCAAGGCTATGTTTGCACAAGGTATTGAAAACGGCCGCTGTTTAACACGCAAAAATGACGGCCCTTGTACTGAGTGTCAAACAATGCAGAACAGCTGGTAATAATTGGCATGTTAATTTTTTTTTTTTAACAACCATCGTCCATTGTTCAATACACTGTGTGAACAACGGTCGTTGTTTGCATTGACTTAAATGCAACCCATTTCACGATAACAACGGCTGTTATTTTCATAGAAAGTATGTTGTGTGAACAAAGCCTAAAATTGTAATATGTATTGTGAGTGTGAATCTCCTTTCCCTTGGGGTATAACTTGGACTATGGACTCTGGAATAAGGCTATGTTCACACACAGAAAAAAGCCAAATACGGACAATATTTTGAGTGAAAATAAAACAATGTGTGAACAGTTAAAAAAAAGAAGAGGCTGTTTTTGTACACCCATAGGCTATGCTCACACAACCTATTTTCTGCTCCGTTTGAAATGACGTCCATTACTTTGAGTCTAGAATAGCGCAATGACGACTGTTGGTACAATATTTTAGTTCAGGTTACTAATTGGCTTAATTGAAAACTCCATTGAATTTAATAGTAAAAACAGAGAAAGAATGGTGACAAAAGAAAAACTGTGTGTGTACAACTAATAGAAAACGTCCGCTGTTTGCAAAAGACGTCTGAAAAAAAAATGAATATGAACATTATTTTGACGTACGTGGCAATAACGTCCGTTATTTAATACATTGTATGCATTGGACGTCCATCTTTTCATTGACTTCAATGCATTGCCATTGCAGTCAGTTAAATTGCGGCAAAAACGGATGTTATTTTAAATTGCAAAAGCAGCTGCCTTTTCTCTATTTTTGACGTTGTGTGAACATAGCCACCTTTTTTTTTTTTTTTTTTTTTTTTCAAGTGAAAAACTGCCTTTTTGAGGACGGCCATAAATTATGATTATGGTCCTTTTTCTACGGTCCTTATTATAAAAAATGGAAAAAAACCTGCTGTTTTTTCTCTTTAAATGGTGTGTGAACATAGCCTCACTCTACTACATTATTCTCTATGGTGTGTGCCACCAAAATGCAACTTTTCTCCAAAATGCCACATTTTGCTAATTCCTTTATTTTATTCACATTCACTGTTCTAAGTAAAACAGTACATTAAATATAATCCTAGAAAATCTAGCTTCTCAGATTTTTTAAGATCTCAAGAGTGAAAGAGCATGCATTAATATTCATTTGCCACAAAGTACTCTCAGGCATGACTTCCATTAGCATAATTTTCTTTTTGATGTCATCATTAAAGTGTTCCATGTAGACAAATGAGGGGTCTGCCTCCTTTTACTTGAATTCTATATTTCATTAAATATTTTATCATTTTTCTTTATCTTAACAATAAGAAGACATTTTTGGTGAAATTACTTATGTTCATGTGTGAGTAATCTGAGATTAGCTAATGCTACCATTACTCTATATAATCTAATCACCGGGGAAAAAAAAGTTTTAATGTTTGTCTAAATAGACTAAAATTTAACTGTAAGTAATTGTATAATTTCTTGAAAAAAAAATTTTAATTGTAAATTTTAGTTGAGTGAGTACTAAAATTCTCGAGTGCTCAAATCGAGTAATTGATTATGAGAGACTCCAAAATTTAACCAGGTGACCCACCTTGTAAGAAATGGACTTTAGAAAATATATATCTTATGGCAGGCCATATTGGATAAATAATAGGCTATGTTCACACAACGTCAAAAATATTTAAAAGGCGGCCGATTTTCAGATTTAAAATAACGTCTCTTTTTGCCGAGATTTAACTGATTGCAATGCAATGCACTGAAGTCAATGGGAAGACGGACGTCCAATGCACACAGCGTAGTGAATAACGGACGTTTTTGCCGCGGGTGGCAAAATAATGAACATGATCATTATTTTCGGACGTCTTTTGCAAACAGCGGACGTTTTTTATTTGTAGTTCACACACAGTTTTCCTTTTGTCACTGTTCTGTCTCCGTTTTTACTAATAAATTCAATGGATTTTTTAATTAAGCCACATCCAAAGTCCAATTAGTAACAAAACTAGAATAATGTACCAGCAGCCGTCAGTGCACTAAGGGGAGGCCAGGCGGCTAAATACCATCCGTTATTTTAGACTCAAAATAACGGACGTCATTTTAAACGGAGCTAAAAAAAAGTTGTGTGAACATAGCCATATAATATATCTATTTATTGAAATTGAGATGGAGGACTATGTATATTGTTGTATGTCTGGATTACATGCACGCTACATACCCATTGTTTTCCCAGATTCTAGCATCTCGATTCTGTCCGCACTCCTCCTGATGCCCTCCTGGATCTTGCACCAAGCAAGGAACCTCACATATCTGGTTGTCATTTCTCGCAATTATAACTGACTATACTGTTGATTAGAGATAAGCGAAGCAAATCTGGCGAATCAAGATTCACTGCGAATCGTGCTGTCAATTCGCTTCGTTATGCAAAGCAAATTCATGTGGATTCGTTAAAGAGAATCCCCCCACCCAAAAAAATGGCGGCTGCACATGCTGTCTGGAGCGTCACTGGGCGGGAGACAGGGATTAAAAATAATCCCTAGCACCCATCAAATCAGCTGTAGGCCCCTTTGTGATGTTATCACCTCCCCCTCTATATAAGTAGGTTTGGTAATGGAGGTGGCCAGTGGGCTGTGTGTGGAGGAGAGAGCAAAAAGGCAGCAGACAGATAGAGCAGCAAAAGGACGCTGACACTGGTTGACTTCAGGGAGATCAACCAAAATACCGCAGAGACAACATCACGTGTCTCGACATGTGTATCTAGGACATAGTGTATCTAGGACATTGCCCACTGTGTAATCAAATATGCAAAAACACAGCAGAGACACCATTATGTGTCTCAACGTCAGTGAGCTAGCCAGACCTTCCTCTGGAAAGGAACAACCAAGCCAAGGAATGTCTCCAGTCGAGCAAACCACCCAAGCAAGGTATCCATCCACAGAGAGCTGTTTCAGGGTGTTTGCCCCTCATCAGTGTAGAGTAGGATGGTGTCTCTGCAGTGTTTTTGCATACTTGATTTCACAGGGGGCAATGTCCTAGATACACTGACGTCGAGACACTTGATGGTGTCTCTGCGGTGTTTTGGCTGATCTCCCAGAGGTCAACCAGTGTCCTTTTGCATGCACTTACTAGGTGTTGCTCCCGCTAGCCAGAATCCTTCTCCACACTGATGAGGGGCAAACACCCTGAAACAGCTGTCTGTGGATGGATACCTTGCTTTGGAGGTTTCCTTGACTGGAGACATTCCTTGGTTTGGCTAGTTCACTGACGTTGGGAGTGCTATAGGGACAGAGAGGAGAGGAATGGATGAGTGACTGGTTGATTGACTTTTTTTAAATGATAATTTTCCGATTTTGAACACTTACAACAACATGCTTTAACAAATTTGCCCTGTTTAAATAGTCCCAAAATTGTCACTACTATAGTTTTGACTGTGAAATTCGTTAAGGTTCGTTATGCAAATCTTAGAGTTTGACCAAAAATTCTATAAGCTCTCAAAATTAATTTACGGCTGCTTTGCTCATCTCTACTGTAGGTGTTCATTCATTGAAACCAACAAACTTGTTAAAAGTTCCATAGGAAACCTGCAAGCAGCGATGAATGTCTCATTTCAAACATGAACAGTTTAACCCCTTAACGACATCGGGCGTAAATTTACGCCCTGATGCCGGTAAGGGAGTTCAGAGCGGGGCCGCGCGGCGGCCCCGCTCTGAACCGCGCCGGTCCCGGGTGCCGCGTGTAGCCCGGGACCGTAGGTATTAGCGGGCACGGTCCGATCGCCGTGCCCGCTAATACAGTAATCGGATGCAGCTGTCAAAGTTGACAGCTGCATCCGATTACCGGACGCAGCTTCATCCCTGGTGTCTAGTGGGGAGATCGCTCCTCCGGGATGTTATCCCGGAGTAGCGATCTCCGTGTGTGCTGCCGGCCGGGGACCGCTCCAAGATGGCGCCGTCCCCGGCTCGGCACTCGTTTACTTACGGCTGCAGCAGCCGGAAGTAAACGAGTGCCTATCTCATGGATCTCTGCAGCATATCTATGCTGCAGAGATCTCAATGAGAGATCAAAGCACTTATACTAGAAGTCCCCCAGGGGGGCTTCTAGTATAAGTGTAAAAGTTAAAAAAAAAATGTCATTAATAGTAAAAAGCCCCCTCCCCTAATAAAAGTCTGAATCACCCCCCTTTTCCCAGGTTATAAATAAAAGTAAATAAATAAATAAATAAATAAACATGTTTGCTATCGCCGCGTGCGTAATCGCCCGAACTATTAATTAATCACATTCCTGATCTCGCACGGTAAATGGCGTCAGCGCAAAAAAATCCCAAAGTGCAAAATTGCGCATTTTTGGTCGCATCAAATCCAGAAAAATTGTAATAAAAAGCGATCGAAAAGTCGTATATGCGCAATCAAGGTACCGATAGAAAGAACATGTCATGGCGCAAAAAATGACACCTCACACAGCTTCATAGACCAAAGGATAAAAGCGCTATAAGCCTGGGAATGGAGCGGTTTTAAGTGTTGTATATTTGTTGACAATGGTTTAAATTTTTTACAGGCCATCCGATACAATATAAGTTATACATGTTACATATCGTTTTAATCGTAACGACTTGAGGAACATATATAACAAGTCAGTTTTACCCCAGGGCGAATGGCGTAAAAACACATTTCCCCCAAATAAACAAAATGCGTTTTTTTTTTTCGATTTCACCACACTTTGAATTTTTTTCTGGTTTCGCAGTGTACTTTATGCAAAAATTCAGCCTGTCATTGCAAAGTACAATTAGTGATGCAAAAAATTAGGGCTCATGTGGGTCTCTAGGTGGAAAAATGCAAGTGCTATGGCCTTTTATGCACAAGGAGGAAAAACCGAAAACGCAAAAATCGAAATTTGCTCTGTCCTTAAAGGGTTAAAGATAGTCCAAGAATTGGCCACCCTTTTGTATATATATATCTTATCTTCAGTAAGAACTACTGGGTTATAAGAGATAACAATGGCGTCTGCCAAGCAATAACTTTACATAGGTCTAGAAATGCTCATTTTTTCTCACATTTGCATAGATCCATTGTTAGGATGAAAAGAGGCACATGTACAGCCTATTATCATTCAGCTTTCATGCAGACAAAGGCAAAATGAGAAGAAATCAATAGCCCATCTCCAGCAATCTAGTCTACATACCATGTAACGCAATGTATTTCTAAAAAGAAATTATTTTGTAAATCAGCCAATACAGCGTGATGCGGAGAGTCCTGTAGTCTCAATGTATTTCATGTATACATCTTTCTATGTTAAATAAGGTGATGTGTTTCCTTGTCAATACAACCAAGCTAGAAAGTCTTATAGGCCAGGCAATGCTTCCTGAGTAAGCAGTTATGCAAATGAACTGTCCTTCTAGTATCACTTATTACAGGAAGTTATTATACATATTAGGTAACTGTGTCCTCAGATCTCCTTTGGGTGATCACAATCTCTGGGAGTCGCCTCTAACAGCTGTCATAAAGCAATTGCTGTGTCGGCTATTAGTAGAGATCCGGCATAGGGCAAAATAAAAATATTTTGGGCTTGGGTTGAGGAAACATGAAAAAGAGATTATATTCACCTGTCCTGATGCCTGCTCAGTGCCATGTCCCGCTCCTGGACCCCAGCCAACTGTCTTCTTAGCTCCCCTTCGGCTATATCATGACCTGGCTGATGGATATCCAGCTAAGCCAGTCAGTGACTGGGGCGGGACACAGTCACTGATTGGGGTGGGACTGCAGTCACTCATTGGCTGAGCGAACTAAATTCCACCTGCTTGTGATGTTTTAGCCAGGTCGTGAAGTACCCGGAAACCCAGGAGAAGATGACACCCAGGACTCTCCCCTTATAGGCCCCTGGGCTATGCTAGTGTTGGGGGCCTGTGTACTTACACAATGAGGTAAAAACAAAAAAACATGCCTGGACATATTCCCGGCGCTGCCAAAAACTAAGTAGAGTTATTGGTATAAAACCAATATAAAATCATACATAATAAAGGGTTTATGGAACAAGATTTTTTTGGCAGCGCCAGGAATTTGGGTATTTTTTATTGTTTTTACAGCACCACTAAAATGGTCTTACTAAGTGTCATTGATAGGGCTGTGGCCAGATCGTATCAGCTCCCCAGCCTCATAGACGCAAAAATTATAGGGGATCAGAAAGTGGTAAGTTATTTACTTATCTCATTTTATAAAAGTTTTTTTTTTAAGTAATGAAAAGTGTAAGAACCTATATAAATTGAATATTGTTGTGATTGTACTAACCTGAAAAATACAGATAACAGATCCTTCCCCAGCAGAGCCCTCCTTATCATCATAGGCAGCAGCACAGTGACAGGTGACACCAGTATTTAGATAACACAGACAGGAGTACAGTGACAGGGGACACCAGTATTTAGATATTAGAGGAACGCACAATAGCTGCTGCTCACAACTCAGCCCCCTGTGGGTACTAGGGGAATTATTGGGGAGGTGTTGGAAAAGTGAGGAGCCAAAGAAGTCTAATGGGACAAATTGTGGCTGGAAGAAGTCCTTATTATGGTCTTGACCTGATGAAGAAGAAAAGGTAAGGGAACAACTTCCATCAGGAAAGACATCACCTGTGAGTTACTGCATGTAACTGCACTGTATTCTTGCACTGTCTGTGATAGGCTAAGTTGCCACACCGTCATTTTTTGGCCAATTAATGGACATCTTTCTTAGGCTATGTTCAAACCACGTTAGAGACCGGACGTTCCATGACCTGACCAGGTTACGGAAGGGCCGGTCTCTGCAAAGATCATCCCTGTGTACTCACTGTATATACTGACAGCAGCTCCCTATGTACTCACTGTATATACTGACAGCAGCTCCCTGTGTACTCACTGTATATACTGACAACAGCTTCCTGTGTACCTCATAGAACTAAAATCACACTCCCCTCCTCCAGGCTGGGCTACCCTGCTCTGTGGTGTTTCCGTCCATACAATGGCTGACATGGAAGAGCATGTGACCATGCCCCGCCCCCAGTGTCCACCACAGGCATATACAGGCTCATTGTTGGACACTGGGGGCGGGGCATGGTCATATGCTCCTCCATGTCAGCCATCTCATGGACAGAAACACCACAGAGCAGGGCAGCACAGCCTGGAGGAGGGGAGTGTGATATTAGCTCTATGAGGTACACAGGGAGCTGCTATGAGTATATACAGTGAGTACACTTACTAATACTGTACACTGAGCAATTTTACTATAAAGTGGCCAACCCCTTTAAGAGTTTTTAACAGTGTAAAAAGAGCCTTACAACACCGCCATTTCCTTCTTCTATAGCTATACATTGGTTTACACATAAAGGCCTTTAGTAGGATGTATTTTCAGCTCGCACCCGGGGTCAGCTTGTATCCGTACATTATCAATAGAATTGATATTCTTACCTACTTTCTCTGAAAGCAATTTAAAAACACGTTCAATAAATGAAATTACTAGACGGTTAATATTTAAAATATTGATGTGTTCTTGCAAAACCCGAAGCTATAATTTTCTTCGGGCTGAAAGCATTTAGTGTTCTTGGCCTTTCAATTAAATATGATTCACCATTATGATTTTGACTTTGAAAGCGGGTTTTAATTTAAATTCTTTAGTTTCAAATACTAATTTCAAAAACTGGGAAAAAAAAAAAAAGCTTAAGAAAGTATAACATCACATGTAGGTAATATATAACTTATAATATCACATATTCTGCTGTTTCTAAATGTTTGTTTCATTTATTTTACATGTTATTCAGAATAGTAAATCATTATTTATGGGGTGTGGAACAAATTATCTGCATTTCTATGATTTCTTATGGGAACATTTGCTTTGGTGTAAGAGTTGATTTGGATTACAAGCGCGGTCCCGAAATTAATTATACTCACAATACAAGGCACCACTGTGTATATGTGTGTGTGTGTATATATATATATATATATATTATTAGGGACATTTATTAGCCCCTTCCCTCCTGGGCATATTTTCGTTTTTGCATTTTCGTTTTTTCCTCCTCGTGTTTAAAAGGGCATAGCACTTGTATTTTTTCACCTACAGACCCACATGAGCCCTTATTTTTTGTACTTCGAAATGGCAGACTTAATTTTTGCATAAAATATATTGCGAAACCAGAAAAAAAAATTATATGCACAGTGAAATTGAAAATAAAACGCAATATTTTTTATTCGGGGTAGTTTTGTGTTTACGTCATGTGCCATATGGTAAAACTGATGCATGTTACGCATGTTCCTCAAGTCGTTGCGATTACAACAATATGTAACATGTATAACTTTTATATTATTTGATGGCTTATAAAAAATCAAAACCTTTCAAAAAAACTAACCATTACTTAAAATTGCTCTATTCCCATGCTTATAGCACTTTTATCCTTTGATCTATAGGAGTTTGTGAGGTAAAAATTTTTGCGTTATGATGTGTACTTTTTATCGGTACCTTACTTTCATATATGCGAATTTTTGATCGCTTTTTATCACAATTTTTCTAAATTTGATGCAACCAAAAATGAGCATTTTTGCACTTTGGGATTTTTTTGCGCTAACGCCGTTTACCGTTAGAGATCAGAAATGTGATAATTTAATATTTCAGGCGATTACGCACGTGGCGATGATTATTTATTTATTTTTATTTATATAATAGGAAAAGGGGGGTGATTTAAAGGGGAACTCCAGATAAGAAAAACTTGTTTTCTATTAAAAGTACATTGAGGCTGGGTTCACACACAGTATATTTCAGTCAGTATTGTGGTCCTCATATTGCAACCAAAACCAGGAGTAGATTAAAAACACAGAAAGGATCTGTTCACACAATGTTGAAATTGAGTGGATGGCTGCCATTTAATGGCAAATATTTGCTGTTATTTTAGAACAACGGCTGTTATATTGAAATAACGGCAGTTATTTACTGTTATATGGCGGCCATCCACTAAATTTCAACATTGTGTGAACAGATCCTTTCTGTGTTTTTAATCCACTCCTGGTTTTGGTTGCAATATGAGGACCACAATACTGACTGAAATATATGTAGTGTGAACGCAGCCTGGCCAAAGTTATATAGATGTGTCTATACAATGTATTACCGTATCTGTATGGTTCTGCCACACTGGTAGCTGGTAGGAAGTGAAAAAACAATGGCCTCTGTGCTAATCCCCATTGTCTCCTGCTTCCACTGCTCTCCCACCTTAGTAGACAAATCTTCCATACCTCTGTCTCACATTGTGTGTGTTTGCTGAGCACAGGCTGAGGATGCAGACAGGGGGCAGGACGTGATCTCACAGGAGGCTTGGCTGGATCCCCCAATCCCCTGAGTGATTCACCATCTCTGACCGGCCAGAAGCAGGTGTTGCACTGATTTCTCTAATTGTGCAGAAGTGTGCAGTGAAATTAGGGCTGTGTTCACACATGTTGGAGTGTCATTGCAGTACTGCAGCGTATTCTCAAAAATGATGCAATAACACAAGTAAATGATGCTAAATGGCAGAGAGGATCAGATCCTTATTGTGGGGCTCAAGTTCAAAGATAATAGATGCTTGATCATAATATGTGCGTGGAAATGAAAAAAAAAAAATCTAAAAGTTCTTTACTTTATTCCAATATCAGTGTTACGGGTAGAGAATACAGCGTGCTGTGTGGTGTTACAGGTAGATAATACAGCGTGCTGTGTGGTGTTACAGGTAGAGAATACAGTGTGCTGTGTGGTGTTACAGGTAGAGAATACAGTGTGCTGTGTGGTGTTACAGGTAGAGAATACAGTGTGCTGTGTGGTGTTACAGGTAGAGAATACAGCGTGCTGTGTGGTGTTACAGGTAGAGAATACAGTGTGCTGTGTGGTGTTACGGGTAGAGAATACAGCGTGCTGTGTGGTGTTACAGGTAGAGAATACAGCGTGCTGTGTGGTGTTACAGGTAGAGAATACAGCGTGCTGTGTGGTGTTACAGGTAGAGAATACAGCGTGCTGTGTGGTGTTACAGGTAGAGAATACAGCGTGTTGTGTGGTGTTACAGGTAGAGAATACAGTGTGCTGTGTGGTGTTACAGGTAGAGAATACAGTGTGCTGTGTGGTGTTACAGGTAGAGAATACAGCGTGCTGTGTGGTGTTACAGGTAGAGAATACAGCATGCTTAGTGGTGTTACAGGTAGAGAATACAGTGTGCTGTGTGGTGATATAGGTAGAGAATAGAGCGCGCTGTGTGGGTGGGACCACAATGAAATCATAAATTACTGCAAATAATTCAGTAACACAATGAAACTGCAATGTGTGAACACAGCCTAGATGTTCTGCAACAGATTTAGACCCCCCCAAAGCAAATGGATTTTTGGTAGTTTCAAAAATGAAAGAGATAGGTAAGTAATGCTTTATGCTTCTGTTTATTTATTTATTTTAACCACTACCTGGAGTTCCCCTTTAAACTTTTATTAGGGGAGGGTTTTTTTTATTATTAAAAACACTTTTTTTATTTTCACTCACAGTAATTTGAAGCCCCCTGGGGGTCTTCTATATACACAGCACTGATCTCCTATTGAGATCAATGCTGTGTATATAATAGAGCACCGATCCATCAGATCGGTGCTCTATTATAATGGTCTGCTGCAGACCATCTAAATGGATTGCCGAGCCGGAATCAGCGTCATTCCGACGCTGAGCCCCGGCTGGCTCAGTACATTGGAGATCCGGCCACTAGACACAAGGGAGAGGGGCACACAAGGCGGCACCCGCTAATAGCTGTGGTTCCGTGCTGCAGTGAGCAGCCGGGATTGAGGCGGTTCAGAACGGAGCCATGGCGCAGCCCCTCTCTGAACCTCCCCACCCCCCGCAGGATGTGCCAGTACGTCCTGCGGAGGGAAGGGGTTAAGTGCGGTGTTTTTTACGCAGGGCTTACAAATTTCCCCGCAGCTCCAAAGATTTATGTAGAGGCGCACTGTCTCAACATAAATCCTATGCGCACAGAGCTCAGAGCTGGCGTAGGTTTCACTATGATTTTGCCTCCGGAAAAATGATAAATGTGGCGCACGCAGAGGACGTGATCTCTCTGCATACTGCCACACCCCCGTGCCGCCCCCTCCCCGCCCCACTGCCGCAGGAGGCACAGATGGGCCCGATGCGGATGAAATATTCGCAAATAGATCATTTGCAAATATTTTACGCTGATCAGGTCCGCCCATCTGCGCCTAAAAAAGGCATTTTAGCCTTTTAATATATTTTCCCCTTTATATGTATACACCTACATAATATCTATGTAAGTCACTGCTTTTAGAGCAGAGTGGTGATCAGTGACCTAGACAATGATTAATGGGAGGGAAAGAGCAGCATATCAGGAGAAGTTTGCTAAATGAATGTACGCACAAAAATATTTATCTCAATGAGCCCTTCATGTATAACTATATTACTTGGGGTAGGAATATCCCTTTAATGAAGAAACTGTAGCTGCATATTACAACAAAAATGATCCAAAAATTCTTCTATCTTCAAGTCGAGGTTTCGGCTCGGCCTTCACAATCCTCAGCCTTGGATACAAATAAAAACACATGTGTAACTCAAACACGTTGTGCCAGAAAGATGATCAAAGAATATTCCTGAACTAGAAGAACTCTTCAAAGGAGAGTCGGATCCTGCCGAAAGCATGAATAAGACTGTTAGCCGACTACATGAAATGTTTGTAGGCTGTCATCTCCGCCAGAGGAGGTGTCGTCACGGATTGACTGAAGGGATGTTCAGACACATGCCAAATTTTATGTTTTAAAAAATTCAGCCA